>NW_028277062.1:1925250-2244500 GCF_059951505.1 Python bivittatus
AAGCTGCTCCAGATTCAAGGTGAGCAGGCAGTCAGGGCTGGAAAGAGAGGAGGAATCACAGAGGCTGGCAAGATCAGCAGGGGGAAAAAAAAACTTGCTTCTCTCACATGGGAAAGTGGGAACCAGAACCCTGTTGGATCCAGCAGGATTCAACAGACAGACCAGCCCAAGAAGGGGGCGTTCTTGATCTGCAGATCCAAGATTCATCCAATTCCGAGTGAGGAAGGCACCCCATGAAGCAGATGGGCAGCTGCCAAAAGTAAGAACGCATAGAATCCACAATGACATGCGTTTAAGGCCTTCCCAAGTCATGGTGGTGGGCAACAGCTTGGATTATCCTTCCCCAAGCTGGCATTCTCTAGAAATATTGGACAACAATTCCCCTCACCTTCCAGCCATCTTTCCCAGTAGCTATGATGGCTGCAGGGTGCGAATATAGCATTGTAGAAGCCTGGCTTGGATGCTTTTAAGGGCGACTGGATAAATGTACCGAGGGTGAGACCTTTGCAGAAACAGTCTCTGGGATTTTCTTAGAGAAATCACAGAATTGAGACCCAGGAATTCCAGAGGTCTCCCGTCCGGGTGGAACCAGCACCACGTTTAAGGAGGAGGAGAATCTGGAGAGAGGATCAGGGCAAAGGTCTGTCCGGTGCAGGGTTGGGTTTCCCGTGGGGGCAAGGAAGGCAAGTGAAAACCCACCCATGGGTCATGGGAATAATAAGAGTTCCTGACTGGTCTTCCCTGTGCGGACAGGAAGGGAGCCCTGGTGAGACCCAAGAGTGTGGAGAACCTGGGCCTTGCAAGGCATCTTGTCCTTGGGGTGGGGGGAGTGAGGAGAGTTGGAATCCAACCTGTTTGAAAGGCTGGGGAAAGACACTGGAGATATTTTGCTGGACCCTTCCTCTTGGAAAGGGGCTTTGGCCACCTCCTTCCACTCCAAGGTCATCTCAGAAGACCTGAGAAATGACCACAGGACCTCCCTGGTTCTCACTTCCAGCCACTCCTTCCAACCTTGCTTTGCTGTGGGGTCCCAGCCCTTGAGGGGCTTCATCTTGCTCAAATGCAAGCAACTTGGGGTTTGGTCCAGTTCCCCAGAGCAAGCATTGCCCCTTTCAGAAGCTCTGCACAAATTCCCTGTCAGTCTGCGTTGCATCATTCAATCTCCAAATACCAAATTTTGAAGTGTTGACTAAGTTGTCCTGGGAGAGCCACAATTCCATCAGTCACATCCAGGGGGTCTCCTCGTGGAATCGCCATCATGTGTGGCCACACCAAGCATGTGCGCTCCTAGACTATCGGCACAAACCTGCAGTTTGGCAACTAGCACAACATGCCAAAGTCTAGAAGTGTTGTTTGCTTTGCTGTTTAACTTAGTTAGTTAATTGAGAAGCTTATGATGGGTTTCATGGTGCTCTGTCCCTTTTTGTTCTCTACAACCCCAACAACTCTGTGAGGTAGATTGAGCTGGGAAAGAAGGACGGGCCCAAAGTCACCGTTAGTTCACTCGTCTTGAACCCAGGGAGGCCCAGCTCAAGAGTTTCTCCATCTGGAAACTGCAATAGGACCTCTCCTGATGCTTCCCACAGTCTTCTGCTGCCCATCATCCATGGTCAGGATGGGAGAGCCTATCAGCCTTGGCCAGATTGAACAAACAGCTCCAAAGTTTTTGAGGCATACATGGATTTTTTTACAAGCCTTTCTCTGCCTGTCTGCGATGGATGACAACTCCCATCATCCCCTGCCAATCTCCAGTTAGAACCAGCAGGTGCCAGATGAGGGAATTCTTTACAAACAACCAGTTTAGCAGGAAGCCCAAGTAATTACAATGGAGGCAAATCTACAGGTTGCCCAAACAGATGTTTGATATGCAGGTGGATTCCAGCCCGCTGGAGTTCACCCAAGACTCCTTCTCAGGTCACATAAAGACCCAGCAGCTGCCTTCACACAACACACCAAGCTTGGCTAGTTTTAACCCTGGTCTGATTCCAGGACTTTGTTTTATTTGCACATTGTCGTCGTCATCATCATCACCCAGTTCCCTTCCTCTTTGCCTTCTCAGCTTCCTTCCCTCCCCCCACCCCAAAAAACGGGAATAATAAAATGCTGGTGCATAATTGGGCTCTGTGGACAGATGTGCACACCCTCCACCCAGATGTGTTGCTCTGGTTGGGATGATGGATGTTGCCATCAAAACTTCTGGAGGGCCCTTAACCGGGGAAGGCCGGGCCGGGCTGAGTTGCTACTCCCAAACAAGCCTTAATAAAGTCAAAGGGAGGAGCGACAGGGTGCCGAAACACACAATTAAATTCCAGCAGCTTTGGGCACAATTTGGAGAAGAAAACATCTTTGATTCACCCTGCTGTTGCTTGCGATTGGAGGCTGCTCTTTAAAACTGAACAGGTGAACAGAGAATCCTCGGGCCAGACGCCCTCAATTAAACCTGGTTTAATGTTGCTCGGTTACAGTCTGGAGAGGGAACAAGAGAGAAGAATGTAAGGTCAAAAGATAGGGCCAGCCAAGCCTTGTTTAGTTCGTCTGTCCCCCTCTGCTGGCTCTGCACTTGCTGGGGTCCCTGCAATACCACATTACTTATGCCCGTTGCACAGCTGGCAAAACTGGGAACACGACAGTGCCCCAAAGATGCATCTGAACCCAGGATTCCTTGTGGCCACCGAGGCTGATCTCTCATGGAAGCAAGAAGTTGACTGCACCCGTTGTCAAAGTTGCGTACAATGCACCCCAGGCACAAGGAGGCCTTTTGACAAGAAACAATGGTAACTGATGGTGAGCTGTTGTTGAGGTCAGTGATTCTCAACCTCAATTACTTTAAGATGTGTGGACTTCAACTCATGCTGGCTGGGGAATTCTGGGAGTTGAAGTCCACACATCTTAAAGTAGCTGAGGTTGAGAAACTTTGGCTTAGATTCTCATATGTTTCCTATTTACATCTTAAAAATAAGTGACCAGGGATGACTAAAGAATGACTAAAGAATTTCCTGATTGGCTCTCAAGTCGCTCTGCAGGGAGATGGGGGGTGATATTTCAAAAAATTCTTTTAGGGCTTGGCTTTCCATCCCCAAGCAAGAAAATGATGCCTTTGCCTCAGAAGGGAATTGAAGGTCTCTTTTCCGGGTATAAGGAAGCAAAATATTTGCAGCCGGGTGTTCCAGGGTTCGCACCTCCTTCAGGTGATTCCCCCATCTCCCCTTGCCGTCTTTGCGCTTCCAAGATTCAGGCTTGAGTGTCGTTGTTTAGGTGGGCACAGAGGATGAGTGTTAGGATGGGAGGAACAAGCAGGCTGGTCGAAATCCCCAAGGTAACGGAGGACAAAGGACTGCCTATTTCAACCCTTTTTTGCAATAGCGACCACTTGCTCAACATCCGTCCATCCCTTGGGCTTGTCGGATTTCAACACAGCTCCAAATGGTCTTCTTTCCCACGTTCCCATTGCTTCTGAGGGCTCAGCTGCCTCTTATCTGACCGTTGCCTAGTCTGCGGCTCTTCCTCCTGTCTCCCATGGCCATTACAGAGCGTTGACCACAGCAGCTTCCAAGCAGAAAGGACAGCTTCACCTGGACACCTCCAAAGGCTCGGGTTATTTTCAGGGTCATTCATAGTGCCCCAGCCTAGAGTAGGGGCTCTTTCATGGTGCACCAGCCCCCTGGAAAAATCTATTCTGATTTTAGCATTAGGCGGCATGAAACCAGCCAGTTGGCTAATGCAGCACAGCGTGATGGCTTCCCTCTTCTGGATCTCCCCGATCAGGTCTGCAGAATTAAATATTTAAGCAGTTGGCCAGACTGCAAAATCCTTCAGGCTTCTGCTGTAATAATATGTCAGCGGGCTCCCCACGGCTCTGGGTCAAACCAGTGAAAGGTCCCAATCCCTGGAGCATTTTGCACTCGGTGCTCAAAACGCTCTTTTCGAATGGCAGAACTGAGAGAGAGAGAGAGAGAGAAAGAGAAAAGAGGGCTATTTATCAGATTTTGCAATGATGCAAAGCTGGGAGGGGTCAGAAGACAAAATCAAGTTTCAAAATCTTCGGGGCTGCTGAATTCTAGGCCCTAACAGTCAGTTCAATGGCAATTAATGTCAAAGATTGCCTGTAGGTTTTTAAAGTATATCTCTATGTTTCAAAAGACAGCTGGGGTAGGAGGAGCTTAGCAGGTCCCATGCCAAACGGGAACCAGGGTTGTATATCTGATGCAACAGACCAAAGGGACAGGCAGCCCTTGGCTGCCTTAACCACAGCTCAGGGTCTCCAGAAATCGTGGTTTCACTCGGTTCTCAACCAACCAAATCCACATCAGCATCCAGTTCTGGGTACCAGATGGTTATCCACTGAAAGTGTCATAAAAAAGGGCAAGTTGAATGGTGAAGTGTTTGCAGACTATGTCCAACAAGGAACGGTTGAAAGAGCAGGTTATGTTTCACTTGAGAAGGGAAGATGAAGCAAACAGGATTACACCCATCAGTGGAATTGCTGAGGAATTTCAGCTCGCCCTGAGGAGAAATTTCAGAATGGTCCGTGCTGGTGGAAAAGTGATCTCCAACAGCCCCTGGAGGTGGTGGACACTTTCTGAGCAGAGATCCTTGAGGCGAGACGCCATCTGTGGAAGCTCATGCGTTGAGCAGAGGGCTGGGCTCAACAACCTTCAGGGCACCCTCCTGCCTCGATGATTATGGATGGTGGGAAGTGCTTAGCTGGCTTCCAGAAACATTGGCACCTGTTTTCTTCCAGCATTCGTCGGATGACTTCGCCTTGCGCTGTGGCCCTTCCTGTCTGCCGGGGAGCAGTTGCATTTGTCACTGGAGGGACAAAGGTGTGGTGGATTAGGGAGGGCCCCATCCAGGAGCCTCATGACCAGGACAGTATTTTCTCACCAGCTTCATCCCTCCAAGGCACACCAGTGGGTCATCTTGCTGGGCCTCTTGTTTATATAGACAAATTCCAGGCGCTAAAGGAAGACAAACATTTTGGGGTGATATTTTCTCTCTCCCTCCCTCCCTCTCTCTTTCTTTTCTCTTTCCTTCTTCTCCATCAGCGTCACCGGCCACCATGGCAGCAGTTCCTGCGGTCACCTACAAAATCCGAGCGGCCACCGGCGACTACTTCTTCGGCGGGACCATGGATTCCATCTCCATCACCTTGGTGGGAACTCACGGGGAGAGTCCCAAGTTTCAGCTGGATAAATATGGGAAAGATTTTTCTCCTGGAGAAGTAAGTGCTTGGAAGTTTAGTAATTTGGGAGGCAGCCTTTGAGGCTCCAGATGTCACTACCGCTCCCATCATCCTTTGCCTCGTTCCTGCAGACTGCCAGGGGGTTCTTCGGGAGGGAGATCTCCTTGGCCACACTAGAGGGCAGCAAAGAAAAGATTTTTTTTCCTTCTTTCTTTTTTCTGCTGACATCTTGTGGTCGTCTGACCTTTGCAGGGCAGATCTTGCCACCCTACACTTCACGTTTTCCAGATTTCCCCATTCCTATCCGAACAGGCTGAGCGTTGGGCTTTTGGCAGGCAAGGATAGCATCAGTTTTTGGAGAAATCACAGCAGATCTTGTTCAACGGGATGAAGAGGAAGAGATTATCCTCTGCTAATCTCACCCTGTCACTGCTGCTCGAGGAGGGGTTTTGTAGGAGGAGAATGTCAGAGAAAATCAGGAAGAGGCAGGGAGCGCCGTTTCCGACTGCAGTAACCAATTTTATGAAAAGGCAGAAGTTTTCCGGACCCACAGCCCCCTCCATCAGATGCCTTATGGATTTCCTCTCCATGGGACTGAATTTTGCGCTTCGTCTTGTGTAGCATTATAGGGGGAGAGCCAAATTAGTCCAGGGTACCCCAAAATCAGGAGTCTGGCGGCATCTTTCCAAGCTAACAAATGTAGTTCAAAGGCAGAAGCTTTTGCAGCTCACGAAAGCTTCTGCCTTTGAACTACATTTGTTAGCTTGCAAAGATGCCACCAGACTCCTCCTAATTCAAGCAGCGGCTTGTCTTTCCAGCACACAAAGGGCTGAGCCAAAATTTAAAATATTTGGGTCCCCATTTTGTGCGGGGCAGGGACCCCAACGCCAGCAGGAGAAAAGGAGCAAGGCTTTTCTGTTTCCTTTTTTGCTAATTTTTTTTGCTTTTTTTAAAAATTTGCTAACTTAGTCTCCTCTCCGTCCAACGAGGGGCTGAAATAATCCTCCCCTCAGTTTGCCGCCCACAACTAGGGGTTGGGAGGAGCCAATTCAACCCTGCCCCATTCTCGCTCACCTGATAACCATACTGGAACCGGAGATTTTTTTTTCCTCCTGAGTGTAAGAACGGTGCAACGGTGCTTTTCTTATACCAGATCCGAGCAGAACTTTAATCTTGTTCCGCCACTTAAGTCTCTGGCATGTTTTTTATTTGCAGAAGGGAGTGGAGGTGGAAGGTTGGACGTGCTCCAAGCTCTGCGACATGCACATTCTTGCATGTGCCTCCTCTTCCCAGGGAAGAAGATAAGAGATGGGAAGGGAAAGTCTCACCGTTCTGGAATTCAGGAATACGTCAAGTTCTGCCCTGAAACGGGGCCTAAAATTAGGGCCCCTCTGCCAGTTGCTGCAGGTTTTGTATCTCGGGTAGCAGAAGGGAGCCGAGTTGAATTTTGGCTTGTTTGCTTTTGGGGAATAAAGAGAGATTTTCCTATTAAGCAAATCAAGTCAGCCCGCATCAGACTTGGATGGGGGACCACAATGAAAGCCCCAAACTAGAGAAGTTGGAAAGAGCACATCGGGCAAAGCAAATAGGTAGCAAACATCTCCTGTACGGTTGTCAAAAAATCTACGTGATTGCGTCTGGGTAGTCCCAGTCTCAACCGAAAGGAGATTTTCCTGTTTATTTGCATCCTAACGTTTTCTGTGGAGCTTGACCCCACCGACACAGCTCATCCTACCTTCCCGTTGAGCCCCACAACAACAGCTCTATAAGGTAGGTGAAGCCGAAGGAGCACAATGGCCTGCTGTCACCCAACAGACCCCGTAGGCGATGTTGGATTGCAACTCGGAGACCATTCCTGGTTCTCTAGCCTTGCCTTCTCCGACTCCCATCATCTCCAGCCAACAATGACGGGAGTTGATGGGGATCGTAGTCCAGGATATCTGGAGGGCAAGCAAGTGGGAGAAGGCGCTTCCCAGCTGCCAGATCCATTTCAGCTTTCCTCTTGGGTTTCCCAGGTAGAGGAATTCGTGGTCGAAACCCCGAGGGAGCTGGGGGCACTTCTGCTGGTCCGCCTTCATAAGGAGCCCTACAGGTTCTTCCCCCCCACCAACTGGAACTGCAGCTTCCTCGAAGTGGAGACGCCCCAGGGGCAGACCCACCGTTTCCCTTGCTACCAGTGGATCCTGGGCTACTCCACCTCCGAGCTCCGAGAAGGGACAGGTGAGACCTTCCCATCTTCTACGAGGCTTTGCATTGCATGGAAGGTCCATGTCAAGTTCTCCTCCTTCTTCATTTCATTTTATTTTTGTCCGTCGGACCCAGGGGAGAAATCCAAAGTACAGCGGTCGTGATTGAGTTGTGTTCTGACGGGCTATATGGCCTTGGAAGGGATCGAGCTGGCTGGGGAATTCTGGGAGTTGAAGTCCACCCATCTTAAAGGTCCCAAGTTTGAAAAACAGTGCTGTATAATGAATAGTCCAGATACGGTTCAGCAGCTTTGTAGCACTGCCAGTTTTATTTCTGAACGTTTTCCTAGTAGACAGATAAGTTACAAAACCAGGGGGTGATTTCTTAGGAAGCGTAAGAAATGGAGCCTCTGCAGCTTGTGCTGGCCCAGAGAAGTGTGGCGAAGGATCCTTGAATCGCCTCCAGCTTCAAGACAGGCAGGAATCCTCAGCTATAGTTTTGTCCTCCCTGGTACAGAAATGTACGATTTATCTGGTTTGCACAGCTAGCCATCTCACCGTCGTGACTGTAGACAGCTAACAGATCAAAACACAATTAAAACGACATGAATGCAGCATAAGAAAGGCCGTAAGGACAGCTGACCTAAAAGCCGAGGGACAATAACGGAAAAGCCCCGTTGAGAAACTTGGAAAGGTGGAATTTCCAGGGGAATTTCTGCCTTCCGTGACAGCTATTGGAAAGCACCATCTGACTGGGGAGTTTTAAGGGGTACGCAGCTGCCCCGAGCTAGGTTCCGACATACTTTACAGCCACAAATTATTACCTTTAACGTACAAGAGGATGGTGATATTCTGAACTTCTGTTCTTTCAGCATGGCAGAAGGAAGAAAACAAAGCAGGCAGCTTAGAAATCATTCTAACCAGCCAATTGGCCACCTCTCTTTTTGCAGCTAAAATTGTGCACATGGATGCAAATAATCAATTGCTTTTACAACATCGGAGATATGAACTACTAGCAAAACAGGAAGCCTACCGGTGAGTCAGGTTATCTAAAATGCTAAGGCCACGTGTGAATATTTAAAAGGATGTGATTCCTCACAAATAAATTTAAACACTCCCTCTTGCATGCAGGCACAAACACACACACCCAGTACAGTATATCTTAAATTCCCGTAAAAACTAGCCAGGGAATCCAATTTTTACTGCGGAGTTTTCGGGAGTTTACTCTCACTGCTTTGCAGAGCTATAAATTGGGTTGTTTAATAATCGAAAGTAATGTTTCTCAATCTCAGCGACTTTAAGACCTGTGGACTTCAACTCCCAGAATTCCCCAGCCAGCTGGGGAATTCTGGGAATTGAAGTCCACAGGTCTTAAAGTCGCTGAGATTGAGAAACACGGAACTAAAACTTTGCACGCCAATTTGAACTGCCAGCAATTTCCCTGCGTTACTGAAATTGGTGTGTCGGAAAAGGTGCTCCAGATTCCTCCTGATTTTTAATGGGAAAATATGCATTCCATGTCCTTCTCCATTTCTGAGGCCTGCAAAGGGTCGCTGATATCCCTAAAACCTAGTTTTGCAAGACGAGAGGAAAAAAAAGTGTAATCATATACTATATGTTGAGGACCGACCAAGAAGGAAGAGGCGTCTTTCCAAGACAGCGTTTAATCCAGCAATTGCCCTTCTCTGATTTGGGACAATTTTTCTGGAATTCTGATGAAGCATTTCTCCATTTGAAGCCCAACCTTGTTCTCCCACAAGGAAGGAAATGTAAAAATAGAAAAAATGGAAGAGTGGGAGCGATAATATTAATGGTTAGTTCCAGAAACTTTTTCTGGAAGCCCCCGACCCCAAGCTGGATCGATGTAGGTGCCATTGAAGAGCAAAACTTTTATAGAAAAGAGCAAATAGTCATTCATTGAGATGGAGGGGGCATAGAAATAAATACAATAAATATTAATCCACAACCCTTTCTGGTGTCTCTTTGCTACAGATATAAAGATTATCAGCCAGGATGGCCCAAATGCCTAGATGTCGATTCTGTGGATCAGTTGCACCTGAACGATCAATATTCGAGCATCAAAGCCAATACTTTCCAAATCTACCTGACAGCTGCGTACGTACGAGTCGGAATGGAGCGGGAGGAGAATCCAAGTATTCTTGGCTACCGAAAGAAAAAATCTTGTTCAATTCGCTGCCGTGGTTTAATCGGTTTTCCGCAAGTCCTGTAAAACCTCTACAGCCAAAGAAGGAGAGGGTGCAGGAACGAGACACTAGGGCAGTGTTTCTCAATCTTGGCAACTTTAAGATGGGTGGACTTCAACTCCCAGAATTCCCGAGCCAGCATGGCTGGCTGGGGAATTCTGGGAGTTGAAGTCCACCCATCGTAAAGTTCTGGGAGTTGAAGTCCATCCATCCTAAAGTTTCCAAGGTTGAGAAACACTACCCTAGATGGAATAATGACTAATATTATGGTTAATATGGCTGTTTGGGGCTTTGTATTCAATTTCCAAAAGCCAGGATCAAGCCTCCCTTTTAACCAGCAGACCTGGCAGGTGGCCGACCTAGCCAGCATGGTTGTTCTTGAAAAGAAATAGGGTTGAACTCTTTCTGTCTACGTAGGCACCAGGAGTTATGCCCAGCTCAACCTTTTCCTTATCCTAATCAACCGCATGTCAGATGAAATGCTGCAGAGGGAATTTTCCCCCTTCCTGGCTCCCAATTAGAGAAAAGTTGGTTGTATTTCCTGAAATTCTGATGGCTCTTTATGCTTCAGGGAACAGAGAGTGGGAGTAGAGGAGAGGTCTGGTGGCATTATATTTATTTTCCCTTTTTCAATGCCAGGGAAATCGAGTTGAAGCTGAAAGGACTGCTGAACTACAAGAGCTCCTGGAGGAAATTGGATGACATCCGAAGGGCCTTTTGGTTTTATCGAACCCCAGTCTCGGGTCAGTCTGCTCACCTCGCCTTATTTCCAGGGTTGTCCGCAGGGCACTTAAAAGGGTCACGATTGAGCTTTGATTGCACCATTGCATCATGACTTCTTCGACCATCCCCTACGGCAGTGTTTTCCAACCTTGGCAGCTTTCAGATGGGTGGACTTCAACTCCCAGAATTCCCCAGCCAGCATGAAGATGGAGGTGCATCAACCTTCAAAGACCACCAAGGTCACCCTTGTTTCCATCTTACCCAAAGAAGCCACAAGAAAGTTCTTCCTCCAAAGAACAGAGGATGACCTACTCAGTGGGCACCATGTGGAGGACTGCACTGAAGTCAGCCAAGGCTGAAAAATACCCACCACAGCTCTGCGGGCTGGGGAATTCTGGGAGTTGAGGTCCACCCGTCTTAAAGGCACCAAGGCTGAGAAACACTGCCCTACAGACACTCCTGGGCTTGTGTGTGACTCAGTCGGGTGAGGTCCACAGAAACCTTAGCCAATATTTAGTGCTGAACATCAGCACTGGAACGGCCTGTGAATTTCCAGGCAGTTTCCTAGCCGTGTGGACTAGAAGCTCAGAATCGCAACAGTGGGGAGGGGCCCCTTCTGGATAACCTGGCTTTAAAAGAAAGGAAAAGCTGAGACTCGTCAAAATTTTAGTTCTGCACCTGTTGCAGATTTGGAATGTTTTCCATGATGGCCCAAGAACCCTGCCATGTAAGCAAACCTACTATGACATCTAGAGCATTAGAAATGCTGCCCTGAAGTTCAGCCAGCCAAGCTCTTTCCTGTCCTAAAAAACCAGCCCTCCAGGTGACCTTTCAAGGACATCTCTGTGTCCCCAGAATATGTCAGCAGGCACTGGGATGAAGACGCCTTCTTTGGCTACCAATATCTCAATGGCGTAAGCCCAGAGATCATTCAGCGATGCCCAGAGATTCCAGCTAAATTCCCAGTTACGCAGGAGATGGTGGCCGAATCCTTGGGAACCGACACCACCCTTGACAAAGAGGTGAAGGTAAGATAAGAAACACGCCAACATACCCAGCCAGAAGGCCTAGTCCAGCACCAGCTTCACGAAGCACAACCAATTGCTGTTTCGGAGAAGCTTTTCTGGTCAAGAGGTGATGGAAAGCCAGCATCTCCCTTGAGTTGAACTCATCTTCTGGAAGCTTCATAGATAGCATATCTAACACTCCCTCCACCCCTTTTTCCCCATGACAACCCTTTGAGGTAGGGTGGGCTGAGGGAGAAGCCCTGACTAAAAGTCACCCAGGGTGCTTTCATGGTTGAGGGGGACCTCCCCAGTCCAGTCCAACACCTTCACCTTCACTGCATCATACAGTGGTAAGGCCAAGGTGTTTTGGGTTCCTGAGATAGGAAATCCAAAATGGAGTCTTTTAGTTATCCATTGGGGCCCCATTTCTATGGGAAACAGTTCCATGCCTGCCCTACTGAAAATGCTTTTATTCATTACTGTACATGGAACTCATGCCAGACTGATTTTGGGAGCCCAAGTCCCAACCTAAGCCTTTCCCTCTGTAGCACCCAACGTATGAATCTTGGATAGTCCCCAAGTACTCCTAATTTAATTCTTTCCCCCCAAAGATGGTAGATTGGGCTCCTTCATTGCAAACACTCCAGATATTCGGATCTGAAGCTGGAAGTGGCCCTTTGAGCAAAACCCACATCTTTCATTGGGGAAATGTAGCATTGCATTTCCAGGTCTCCTCTTCCACCTCTTCCCCATCCTTTCAAACGGTCTGCTTGTGAATTTTAGGAAGGCCACATCTTTCTCATAGACTGCCAGATTCTGGAAGGGATCCCCGCCACAAGCCTCAATGGGTCCCCCCAGTACGTCTCGGCCCCCGTCTGCCTCCTCCGCCTCACTGCGTGGGGGGAGATGGTGCCCATTGCGATTCAGGTAAGGTCTCTAGTTTCTCACCCCTTCGCTGAAGCTCCTTTTTCCCTGTCTGTTTTGCCCATTGCTAGGAAGAGCCTCTTTAAGAACAGACTTAGCTCTCCCAGCAGCAATACATATCTTAAAAAGATATAAAATTACACAACTATAAAGGCACTTAAAAAAGGGGGTTTGAACAAGGAGAAACATTTTCTACTACAAAGTCGCGTCCTTTATAGTAAAGCGTTGTGAAAGTTCTCTGCCATTGCGGTCTTCTGAAATGTTTGTCAACTTCCCAATCAAGCCTACAGCCCTGGGATTTTCTAGTGGTATATAAAATTAGCTAAAACATCGGCATGGTTCTTAGCAGGACCCTAGCAATGAATAAATCCAGTACAGTTGCTAGAACTTTTAATCACCAGCATTGAAAACTTCTGGAATTCTTCCTTCTGGACTTGTATCTTGTTCCACTATAAATTTTGAAGATTGTTAATTGTAATTATTTTGAATTTCCACTATTATATGCTTCACCAACCATCTACTAGATAAGAGAGCTTTCTGTGTGAATCAATGTGAGTTTCTTATAAAAAAAATAATAATAATCAGGTTTTAGATTGTCCATGCTAGGAAGTATCTATCTCCTGTTGGAAGAATGTCTACTTTCTCTGCTGGATCAGAAATAAATTCATCTTGCTGCTGTTCTTCAGTACAAAGAAGCTGTTTTCCCTTGGATGAAGATGGGGGTGATCCTTGTTTTCTCTGTCTTCTCTTCTGTGGACCCATAATTTATCACGACAGAGCAGTAATTTAAATGAAGAAAATCCTAAGCAGTTTTTAATTTATCAGTCAAGGAATAAAGCAGTCAAAAGATGGGTAGAAAGCTACTGGAACAGCACTGGTATTGTCAATTCTCTGTGTTGCTGTAGCAATTAGAGGCAGTTTTGAAAGATATTGTTTTTTGGGGTCCTGGTGCTCTCTGAGCTTGGTTGTTTGCTTGCAGACGTTTCATTACCCAACTAGGTAACATCATCAGTGCTAGTGGGTGTGGGGTTTGATCCTTGTTTATATACTGCCCTGCCGGTTTTCTCTTTGGTAGTTCCTTGATTAGGGTATTGTTTTCTGTTTGATTGTTTGTCTGGTGTTAATCCCCGCTTATCCCCGCTTATCTGGGTGTAGGCTGCTGGAGAGGACATGTTCTGGTCTTTTTGTTTCCTTCTTAGCTTTTTTATTGTATCTTTTGAATGGTGTGTAAATGTGGTTTATCTCTATGTGTCTATTGATAGTGATAACCACATTTGCACACCATTAGACACATTTACACAATTGTGTACAGGGTTTCACATGACTTCTAATGCACCGTGTATTGTCATCTAAGCTACAAAAGCCCATGAGTTCAATTCCCGGTAGAGAGTTTGAACCCCATAGGATAACCTCTGGCCACCTACATCTGACGAGTCCCAAATGGGGAAACGTGTCACTTTAGTGTGTGCCTCCTGGTGCATGGTATAACTGAAAACACCATGCAGGATCTACACTGTATAGAAATAGAGAAATTGCCTTCTGTCCAAAGGAGGTGGTGGTGGAAGTCATGTAAAACCTTGTACATGAGGACATGACGTAATGTAACATCTGTATCTCTCTGATTTGAGTACTGAAAGGAAGATGGACCATTCAGATATATGACCAACTGAGGTTGATAACAATCTGTATCTCTCAGTTGAGATTGTAACATCTCAATTGACATTGTAACATCTGTATCTCTCTGATCTGAGAACTTAAGGGAAGGTGGATTATATACCATTCAGATCCTTGACCAATTGAGATTTAATGAGTTTAAGTGTACCTGAATGGAGATTGGACACCATTTTATTTCCTCCAGAGGGTTCTTTGAAAAAGCAGGAATCTCAAGAGTTTCTTCTCATTCTAGTTGACCCAGCAACCTGGGCCAAAGAGCCCCATTTTCTTACCCACGGACTCTGAGTGGGACTGGGCGCTGGCCAAGTTTTGGGTTCGCAACAGCACGTTTTACATCCATGAGATGCTCACCCATCTGCTTTATACACACCTGGTGGTGGAAGTCTTCTTGCTGGCCACCCTCCGGCAGCTTCCCAGGTGCCATCCGGTACACAAGGTGAGTATGCGTGGGGAGGGAAGCCAGAAGAGATATGTCAGCCATAAGGAGGGGCCAGCACCGTTGAATGTTCAGGGATGAAGCAAAAAACTTGGCTATGAGATGGCAGAGATGTCCACTGGATTGGGTGAGTCACTGCTGTAGCCTGTCACCCGCTCAAAGCATCTCCAGGAAGTCACCCACAAATCTCTAGAAGTTGAAGTATCCTCAGGAGGGGTGCAGAATAGATGTACCTTCACTTACCTGTTATATGGTATTCTCCCTGTTGGCCTCAACAGGCTGTAGAGAGAGAGGGGAGGGAGAAGATCTCCTAGGGACGTCACCACTTGCTTCATTTCTTCTCTGACCTGTTTGTGGTTTCCTTTCCCACAGCTGCTAATCCCACACTTCCGCTACACACTGCACATCAACGTCCTTGGCAGGGAGAACCTCCTTGCCCCCAATGGGATGCTAGACAAGGTAAAGGATGGATCCTCCTCACCCTTGATCGTCCTGATCCTAGGGGCATTTGTCCTCCAGATGGAACTGCACCAGACATGGGAAGGGAAGGGCAGATGTCATGGGTGGAAAACAGGCATCTTTGTGTGCTAGACTGTTCCAAGTGTACAAAGCCAGGGTGTCTGGAG
Organism: Python bivittatus; assembly: GCF_059951505.1. Lineage (NCBI taxonomy): Eukaryota > Metazoa > Chordata > Lepidosauria > Squamata > Pythonidae > Python > Python bivittatus. The sequence continues at coordinate 1,940,213 of NW_028277062.1, forward strand.
GGTATGTGTATGTCAAAAAATGGAAGATGAAAGGCACTACTGAATGATTAAAGTCCTACTCCTTTTTTACATGTGACAGGAGTCCCCTTGTGAAGGTCTACTACAAGTGTGTTCTTTCTTTCTTTCTTTCTTTCTTTCTTTCTTTCTTTCTTTCTTTCTTTCTTCCTTCCTTCCTTCCTTCCTTCCTTCCTTCCTTCCTTCCTTCCTTCCTTCCTTCCTTCCTTCCTTCCTTTTCTTTCCAGGTGATGGGCACAGGTTTCCAGGGTCTGTCGCAGCTGGTGGCCAGGGGTCTTTCAAAGATGACCTACTCCACTCTCTGCCTTCCTGATGAACTCCGGGACAGAGGGGTTGAATCGTTGCCCAACTACTATTACAAGGAGGACGGATTGAAACTCTGGGGTGCTATAGAGAGGTGTGATCCCGGTAAAAGAGAATGGGAGGGGCGAAAGTATGGCATGCAAGGTCTATCTGCACTCCCATCCTCAAATCACAGAATTCCCAGCTTGATAAGGGACATCCTACATCCAGTACCCCAAGTGTGTTTCAGTATACCATAAGAGGATGCAGGTCATAGTATCTTGGTCTGCAAGGCAATCTCTAGATTAGAGGTCCTAGCTTGCATGGAACAAGTGAGCATGTTTGGGATAAAAATGGGCTTTGGCTGCACTTGGGGTTTCCTGGCCAATATTTGCCAAAACTGATGGGCATCGTTCCTTACTATGAGCAGGAAATGTTGAATGTAGCCAAAGCTGGTAACCTAGTTCTACATTTTTTCTGTTTTACTAAAAACTGTTATGTGCAAGCTTTGATTAGCAGAAGCCATGATAGGTAAGAGAGGTTAATATCTATGGGCCTGGAAAAAAGCACAAGGAATTTAAACACAGATGTGTAAGTAGAACTTGTGTTTAATACATTGCAGTCAGTAGAATTCTTCCATAATGGCTTCTTAGCTTTTCTACAGTACATTTACTTATCAGAAGTTCTTGCTGTCATATACTGCTGCTTAGGAGAATGCCAGTTTCTCTTCCATATTGTGATAGAATGGACTTATGAAGGCCAGGCTCAGGGAGATAAGCGTGTTCTTAGCCCCCAGCAGGAGCGTGGGAAGTTCTAGAAGATGAGGCTGGCACCTCCCTAAGGAATTCACGGTGTTGTAGCTGGCTGGCTTGGGAACTAGGGTTCAGTCTGGTGAGATTGATGTCAGGTTCAGCCCAAAGAACTCCAAGAGACAATGCAAATACAATTCTATTGCGTTTATTAGCTTCAACCTCAGGACAGAAATCTCCCCAGACTGAACCCTAGTTCCCAAGCCAGCCAGCCACAACACCATGAATTTCTTAGGGAGGTGCCAGCCTCATCTTCTTGAACTTCCCACGCTCCTGCTGGGGGCTAAGAACACGCTTATCTCCCTGAGCCTGGCCTTCATAAGTCCATTCCATCACACATATACTGGGACTGATGCCACTTCTGTTCCCCTCCCCTCCACGCTTTGCATCTTTGCAGCTTCGTATCTGGGATTATCAGCCTTTATTATCCGAGTGATACCACTGTGGAAAAGGATATGGAGCTGCAGGCCTGGGTGGCTGAAATCTTTGAGAAATGTTTCTATCAGCGACAATCCTCTGGTAAAACTCTTTTCTCTCAATTCCACCACTGCTTTTTGGTGATAAAAGTATAAAGTCAAGAATTGCCTGGTGCAATTCTGGGAGGGAACAGCAGGCCAGGTGAACGGAGGGGAGTTTCACCACACTTTAGCCCATCCCACCCCACCAATATTTTTTGTTCTTCCAGGTTTCCCTGCACATCTAGGAACTATTGCGGAGTTAACCAGGTACCTGACAATGGTGGTCTTCACCTGCTCCGTCCGCCATGCCAGTGTCAACAATGGCCAGGTTTGGGGGGCCTCCTTTTCTTGTTTCTTAGCTCTATGGAAGGATAGTGGGGGTTGAACTGTGCATATGCCCCCTTTCCCCAACTCAGTGCCCTCCCATGCTAGCTAGATATTTTGGAAGGTAAACTCCAAGGTATCTGAATATCAGATTGGTGGAAACCTCACTCCACACATGAAAAATGATTTTAATAAACATGACTCAAGCTTGGAGATAGAGAAATGTGGTATCTCTACCTGATGCGCAACTGTTAAAACCACAGATCATTTCCCAGGGTGAGGACAGGAGAAGAAATTGGGCACAACATTTGTTAATAATGGGTGGTTGAGTCCCAGGAAGTGGAATGGGGCTCCCCTGCTCTTTCATCTCTCTGCAAATGTCCTGATATCCTTTGAATCTCTGAAAAAAATCTCCTTTTCAGAAGGAGCTATGGAAGAGGGAGATCCTTGGTGGTACCTGTAGAAAGTGTCCCAGATAAACCTTCTCAGCAACTTTGTCTTTCTAGGTGGGAGCTAAGGAATAGCTTGTGGGTTTGGGGGTGCTCTAACCTCCAGCTTCCATTCTTCTCCAGTTTGATTTTGGGGCCTGGATGCCCAACTACCCTTCCACCATGCGAAAGCCTCCCCCAGAATCCAAAGGCAGTGTGACTTTTGCGGACATCCTGGAGACCTTGCCAGATGTCAGCACGAGCTGCCAAACATTGCTCATCTTATGGCTTCTCAGCAGAGAACCAGGGGACAAGGTAAGAAGGATTTCTCCCATATTCTGTTAAGAGCCAAACTAAGCCACAGTGGTGTAAGTTGTGGGAAAGGATTAAGGAAAGCTTGATCCCAATCTGTAATTTAGCCATGGGATTTCTAGATAATCCCACAGCCAAGATTCACAAATCAGGTTACGCTGTAATATGTTTTTGTGGTTCCTGTTGGTTTGGTCTAATGTGGCATGTCAGTCCAGGCATTGTAGCTTGGTTTACAAGCCCAAGCAATTTGAGATTAGTTAATAAACCACAGTTGAACAGACTGAAGTCTGAATTCAGTCATAGCCTCTCAGTCTAAGTTACCTCGTGGATTGTTGTGAAGATAGAATGGAGACAGGGGAACCACGTAGCTCAGTTAGAATTCTTTGGAAGAATGGTAGGATATATAAATGTAATCTTTAAATATAAAGTGAGGTGCAAGACTGCAGTTTTTCTTGCTTTGTTTTTCATTAAATTGGTTGGCATTGGAGAACTCTTCTGTCGTGTTAGAAAGTTGGCAATTTGCTCTGTGTGCCAAGAGGAAATGTACCTTTTAGTCTTATCAAGACGCGTTCCCCATCTTTTCTGGATTTCCTTCAAGGGATTATTCCTCAGATCCCAGGAGATCACCCTCACAGGGATAATCTCCTTGCTCCAAGGCATTTCCCTGGAGCTGATAGAGCCCCTAACTCCAGGATATCTGCTCCAAAAGGGACACTTCTCATGACCCCTGGACATTTCCCTGGAGCTGATGGTTCTGCAACCCCAGGACATTTTCCCTCCAAAAGATGGTTCTCCAGATCTACTAAGATGGGACCTCACCATGGGTTTTTTTCATCTCTTCCAGAGACCTCTGGGTTACTACTCTGAGGAACATTTCACAGAGGAAGGCCCAAAGAAGGTTATTGCCGCTTTCCAAAAACATCTGGCCACCATCTCCAAGGAAATCGAGGAAAGGAACCGGCACCTGCTTCTGCCATACAATTATCTCAACCCTCCTGAAATAAAGAACAGCATATCCATCTAAGGACCTGCCACCCAGCCTGTGGTGCAGTGAGGCTCCTCAGCCAACGAAGTCGTTAAAGATCTCCCCTTGAAAGACACTGGCAAGAGTTGGGACACCACATCTGGGCTGTCTAGGCTGAGGTGGACCTTGGCCTAACCATGTCCAGAAATCTGGCTGTGGAAAACAGAAGTCACGAGAGATGTGACAAAAGGAGCGAACTGTGATTGCACGGTTGTGGCCACCCATCTTGACATGTTTGACCCCCTCCTTGTGGACACCCCTGAGAGAAAGGCTCAGTCCTTGCTCAGCTACCATCTAGGTCCCTCACTAAAAGCCATTTCTCCAATCCACATTTTTTTCCCCAATTCAGTGTTTCAGGACTGGCAGCGGGCCACCATCTTCCCTCACCCCCAGTGCTTTTTCAACTCCGTTTGACCTGGTACAGCACCAACCAACTTGTGGGTGTGACTTTTGTTGTTTAATTGTATGCTACATGAAAAGCAACTGCACTGAATCTTCTCCCGCGTGGCTTTACGGATGGATTCCCATTTTCATTGCTGCTTAAGAAGCACGGCTTATATTCCTCTATTGCAGGATCTGTTCATGAATTCCTCCTCTGCTTCCTGTTCTTTCGGCAGCTACTAACTCATTAAAAAAAAATCTTTCAAATGCCAGGACTTCCAAGCTGGCATTTTTAAGCTCAGTGAAGAATGATTTCTCCATTTGCTTCAGTTCTTTACCATCTCTTCCTGAACATATTTAATTCTCCAGGTGTGCTTATGTGCCTCCATTCTCCATAGTCAAGACACACACACATGTGCACGCGCGCACACACACACACATGCACACACACACAGAGTTCATTCAGCTTTTTGCAGTCCGTCTGTTCTTCTCAAGGACTCCTTGAATTTGCTTGTCATCCAACAGTCCATGACATTTAATGTCCAGACATCTTAAAGTTGTCAAGGTTGAGAGACACTAGCTCAGTTAGTTCCTTACCCAGGTCAAAAAGTCAGGCCGGTGTGTTGACGTAGAAGGGGTAACCCCTGGAAGGGATCAGGAGCCACAAGAGCCAAAGCAGAAATGATGCGGAAAGAAATGCGTTGGGGGACTCACGGAGCCCAAGGGGAAGAGAATCGACTCTGCCAACCTTGCCAGACGGAAGGAGAAAGTCACCCTGCGTCAACAAAGGCAAGCAGTGCCAAGACAAGGGTGGGGGTGGGGGTGGGGGGGTGCCCATGTTTCACATACCTCCTTTCCCTGGCCCTTCCCTCGGTGGCCCACAAACGTGTTGCAGCCGCCTAATCTTCCTCCTTCTAAAAGATTCACCTGCGAATCACCCTTCTCCTGCTCTGTTAGAAAATGTAAGCGCCGGGTCAGCGCGTGGCAATTGGGGACAGAGGATTTGCCTCAACCCGAAAGGAAGAACAGCTTAGTTTGCAGAGGGAAAGATCCGAGAGGCAATCCGAGAAGCAAGGGAACAGGGATTTCTGCGGGGGGCTCAAGAGAGTCAAGTTGGTGCCCGCGACCACTTAAAAAAAGAGGTGGGCTTCAACTGTGTGGCTGCCGCTGACATCTTGACTTTTTGACACAGGTAAAAAAAGGGTGGGGCTTCAATCACACTTTTGGGGGTGCCATCTTGACTTTTTTGACCCCCCTCTCTGAGGACATGTCTGCCAAAGAGGGCTCTCCCTGGCTTCTAAATTGGCAGCAGGGGAACCTTTCCCCAGAAGCTCTGTGGGACTTCAGTGATGGCTGGCTGATGCTGTGGAGGTGTATACAGGTAGTCCTCTCTTAACAACCACAATAGGGACCAGAAAATTAATCATTAAGCAGGGTGGTTGTTAAGCAAGGCATCACGTGACTGCACCCGATTTTACAAAATTTTTTGCACTTAAGTGGTCATTAAGTGAATCACATGGTTCCCATTGATTTTGCTTGCCGGAAGCCAGCTGAGAAGGTCTCAAGTGGCGATCATGTGACCCTGGGATGCTGCGACGGTCGTAAGGGTGAAGCCCGGCTGTAAGTTACTTTTTTCAGCGCTGTCCTAACTTTGAACAGCCATCAAATGAATGGCCGTAAGTCGAGGACTACCTGTAAATCACTAATGGGGACATGGCCTCTAAGGGGCAAAAATGCTAGAGATGACACTGAGAAACTCAACTCAACCTGGAGTTTGGCTCAGTTATGGGGCAGGACATAATAGCCATGTTGAATGAAACAGGATGAGAGGTCATCAATATCCTCATGAAATCCTAGAACCATTGTGTTGGAAGGGGCCGCAGAGATCATGTACAGAGTTCACCCTCTGGAATGGGCAGGAACGCCAATGCAACCACCCAGGAGAAGCAGCTGCCCAAACTCTTCTTTAAAAATTCAAACTTTAAAAACACAATCGCCTTGGATTTTATAGATCTTACCATCAGGAAGTTTTTCTTTATATTTACATAAAATCTAGGTTTCTGCCACTTATACCCGTTCATTCTGGTCTTAGTTTCTGCGGCCGTGGAAGCCCCCATAAGCTGCTATGAAAAAGGAAATGTTAATCGTATCTGTAAGGGATCAAACATGTTTAGTAATGTTAATGTATTTAGACAGTTATGAAACCTATCTCTTTCTAACCCTTTGTGAAAGTCAGTTACTGGCAGTTGAGCATTTAGGGCAGTGTTTCTCAACCTTGGCAACTTTAAGATGTGTGGACTTCAACTCCCAGAATTCCCCAGCCAGCCTGGCTGGCTGGGGAATTCTGGGAGTTGAAGTCCACACATCTTAAAGTTGCCAAGGTTAAGGAACACTGATTCAGGGATTCAAAGGAACAATTATTTTAGAATTTATCTATCTATCCATCCATCTATCTATCTATCATCTATCACATTTATATAGCCGCCCATCTCACATAGCTATGTGATTTACTGAATCCTTCTAGTATGCGAGTCTTACTACTGTATGTCTCTAACGCAATCCTACTTTTTATTCAAAAAAAAAGAGAGCAACCATTATTTAATCCAAAGCAGTCCGCGTACGTCCATCTGGTTTAACGATTGCAAACCTCAACCCGCTTGGAATTAAGGGTTGCCATAATTAGTAGCTTTGCTCCTGAACTCCCGCCAGGAAGTAAAGCCATAGGTTTAATTACATGAAGGTACAATTATATCAAAGTATTGACATTTTATTGGGTGAAGGTGTGGGTTTAGTTAGGTGTAGACTTAACTGACTTTAATTAGGTGAAGCTATATGTGTAATGATGAATGAAAAGGCCAAAATGTACGTCAGAAAGCATGAACTGGGGTCCTCTGGGTGAGTGTGCATGTGTAAAAAACTGCAGTACTCAGTTCCCAATGAAAGCAATTCCCCTTGAAACTGATGCAGGTTCAAAGAAAAATTCATTTATTGAGAAGTAGAAGCCCTAAAGCATTGCTGGAGCTGAGTCCCTCGCGCGCCAAAGCCTGATTTTACCCCCATCCCATTTGACCTCCCCCCTTCTGTCTCTGAATCTTTCCTGCACATGTCAATGGTCCTCTCCTGGTCTCACACTGGGATGGCCTTGGGCATTCCTGAGAAACAGATAACAGTCCATCTGCGGCTAATGGTTCACCTTCGAACCTTCCCCCCTTCCTCCTTTCTCTGTAATGGCAGAAATGAAGAAGCAAGCTAGCAAGAGAGTTGATTGATTGCAGGGATTCTGACAGGAGTTTTATGGAGGTAGGAATCCGTGGTTGGTGCCATTTCTAAGCTAGGAGATAAATATCTTGACACAGTTTGGTCCTTCAAAGAAAGAGAATGAACGAGGACTGAATTGCAAAAGAAATATATGGAAGAAGAGTGAATGGGTCGAGAGGAAGGGGAAGGATGAGAAAGCTATATCGTCTGGAAAAAGGAAGAGGAGAGAGATTTAAAGAGCCAAAGGCAGCGTGTGAATCAGCACACGCTGTATGGGTGGTGGAAGCAAGACGGGCTTGGAAAGATGGAAAGACATGGAGAGGTCTAGGAGTGCAGTTCGTGTGGACTAGTTTTAGTGGTGTTTCTTTTCCTTTTTCTAATCTCCCTCCGGCCACTCCTGAAGAAACTGTTCAGCACAGATGTAGTTAAATTCAAGGCCTTGTGAACATAAGCAGATAGCCATTTTCACAGGCAAAGGTGGAGAAGCCACAAATTGCAGAACAAATCTGGAATTGGGTGAGACCAAGAATCTTGGTCAAAGCAAGGGCAGGACTTCTTGGCACAACCAAGACAAGGTTAGTTTACAACATTAGCCAGCTGGTAAGCAACTCCTATATACACTGGCCTTTAAGGCAATGTTTCTCAACCCTGGCAACTTTAAGATGCGCGGACTTCAACTCCCAGAATTCCCCAGGCACCATGGGGAATTGTGGGAGTTGACGTCCACACATCTTAAAGTAGATGTAGATTTTGTATGGACAAATGTAATGAAATATGGGACTCATTTATGCGAAAATACAATAGGTTAAAAAAAAACATGATAGTCATATAAATGTATTAGAAATATATACGTACTTGGATAATATTTGCATTAGATAAGTATCCATAGAATTGTAATTGTTCGCTATTATAATGACATATTAACATTTTTTTTCTTTGTTGTATTTCACTTTTTTGTTAAAGCATTTTCTATGTGGTTTTTTTCTTCTCAATAATGATAAGTAAATAGATGATAGATAGATAGATAGATAGATAGATAGATAGATAGATAGATAGATAGATAGATAGATAGATAGGCAGGCAGGCAGGCAGACAGACAGACAGACAGACAGACAGACAGACAGACAGACAGACAGATAGATGATAGATAGACGTTGGACTCCAGCTCCCAGAATTCCCCACCCAGCATGACCGCCTCACCCTCACAATGCTGCAAACCATTAGAGAATAACCTGGAAGAGGGAACTTATGAATTTAATTTAATCTCCATCCCGCTTTCGACTTACAACTTTCTCTCCCTTCTCACTCGGCCCCACAAGGGGAAGGGCAGGTTCATTTTCTCTACTCAGTCAAGACAGCACGGAGTCGTTCAACCTCCAACATTTATGATGGGTTCGCAAAGCCAGGCCAAGCACATATGGGCACGTTCAGTCGTATGCCATGGGCAAGGCCCCCCAAAAGACAATAGGGTGTATTGATAATGAAGCAACAAGGGACTACAGATTTGTGAAAGCAGGATTGGTTACAGAAAACCCCGACAAAAAAATAATTATATGAAGTCAGGCTGCCCTTGCATTGTGCAACAGCAAAACTTTCCACAAGCTCTCACGATCTAGTCCACCTTCTCTTGCATTGTCTACCCATTAATACAACATAGAAACTACTTCCTCTTGAAGCCCACCTGCTTGCTAAATACTTGCTGCTACAGTTTAAACTCTTCCTATGCTCAGAAGCTCCATGCTAAAACTTTTAATAATATTCAGATTGCTTAAATTCTTCCACAGAATGGAGTCCCCCCCACACCCCCACTTAAATGCTGACACTGTTCTCTATCTCGGGAGGATAGAGGTAGTTGTAAGCAACAAGGACAGACTCATCCTCTTTGGTGAGAGGCTCCTTCTCGGTGAGCGATTTATTCCTCTTCTTAATTTCCTTGGAAATCTTGTCCAGTTGGTCTTGAAAGGCTGCAATGAGCTTTTTAGCGGCCTTCTCGGTGAAATGCTCGTCAGGATATCGGCCCAAGGGAATCTGGAGGAGGAGGAGGAGGAATGGAGGAGGAGGAGGAGGAGAAGAGAAGAGGGGGAGAAGAGGAGGAATGGAGAAGGAGAAGGAGAAGGAGAAGGAGAAGGAGAAGGAGAAGGAGAAGGAGAAGGAGAAGGAGAAGGAGAAGGAGAAGGAGAAGGAGAAGGAGAAGGAGAAGGAGAAGGAAGGGATTACTCATCTAATGAAGTCCTTCCCTTGAGTCATAGAAAGGGTGACAGAGGCCATGGAGCCCAACCTTGCTGAGTTTCCAAACTAAAGTATCCCAGACAGTATTAGTCTTCTCCGGCCTCCGCTTGAAAGCATCTAACAAAAGGGAGGTCACCATTTTTCTGGGTCAATAGTTCCACTGTCAAACTGCTCTTTGTAGTTTGACAGTGGAACTACTGACTATTACTTACTATTAAGTAATTTTTCCTAACATTCCAGAGATTCTGCCTTCCTATAACTTCAATCCATTATTCCATATTCTGTAGTCTGGGATGACCTTCGAGAGGGCTATCCTATTTCCCCTCCCCACAACACCTCATCTTCTCTTCCCAGAGCCAAACATCCCACTCCCTTCCATTTCTCTTTGTAGGACTTGGGTTTCTAGTCTATTTCTCTTCTCTAAAGCTATTCCATGTTCTCCGAATCTTCCTTCAAGGGTGGTGCCCAAATATGGACACCGAACTGACAGAACACGGTGGAATGATTTATTTCCCATGATTTGGAAACTAGATGTCCATTGAAGCAACTTAAAACTGCATTTGCAGCCACAGCAACTTTGTATACATATGGAACAAGCACCTCAACCAGTTGGTCTCTGAAAATGACCTTTCATCGTCCACTTCTTCTTAACCCATCTCCATGTCATATTTATGGCCATTATCACAGCCCCATCCCCTTGTAAAGAGGCTTGCGCTGGGTGTCCTGCTCCTCAGCTCCACCAAAATATTGCTTCTCCCACTTCTCCTCCCCGCACCATTTTCTCCCATTGCTTATAGCTTGCACCCCCCTGTTCTTCATTACCAGTGCTTCTTCCAAGGTGACTCCTATGCAAAATAGTGTGGGTGGGTGGGTGGTTTTGTTTTTGTTCTTTGTTTACAAAAAGCATGGTGACCAATCCTGAAGACCATTCAGCACTGCAAACTAGAAGGTATACAGGGCAGGTGGAAGCTCCAGATTACTCAGAGTTTATTTTGAGGAGTGTTCATAATGGCTCTAACCCTAACCCTCAAAGCTTGACTGCTCAGCACTTGCTTACAAGTAGACCAAGGGTGGAATCAAGCCATCACAGCAGAGAGGTGGTTCCACTGATCTTCTCCAAGGATTTATCCCACTGGCATCAACAAGCCCCAGGTATCTCACCTGACTGGATGGGCTGCAAACGTTGCCTTATGCTGATATAGATGGTTGAGTCCACCAGCTCATTGTTGTCATTAGTGTTTACTCTTTGGCTTACCATTGTCATTTGGGGACACAGCAGATCTTCTTAGAGAACCATTGCACAGCCTATCTGGAGGAGTCAGGCACTGCCCTAGGGGTCCTTAGCAAGGTGCTTCACCACTATCGCCTTTCCCCCCATGTCACTGAAGCATCAGGGAGGTGGGCCTGTCATCTTGGCATCCATTTCTAGAGTGGGTGGGTGCACTCACCATGTCTCCTGAAGGGGCACTGAGCTGCCACAGGGTGCTCAGGATGATGGATGTGATGTTGACTTCTGGGATGGTGTCTTTGTAGCTCTTCAGACTCGCTTGGCCCTTGCTCTGTGGGGGAGGCTTCCTCATGGAGGAGGGGAAGTTGGGCATCCAGGCACCGATATCAAACTGCAATCCAACATTCCAAGAATGAACAACACCAAAGGGTTCCTGGTAGGTTACATCCCACAGCCTGGTCCTCATGATGATCACGTCCAACTGCTTGATTCTGTAAGGGAACTTTCCTTGACTTCTGGTGACTCCAAGGATGTCCCGGAATTTTTCTTGCAACGTGATGGGAAATGATTTCCTATCACCCTCTTCTGTTTTCTAACTTCCCAGTCTAGTCTCCAGCCCTGGAACTTCCAGTGGCTTTCCCATCCAAATCCTAACCAGATCTGTTCCTGCTTAGCATTTCAAGATCCACTCACAGTGATTCAGTGCTGCCACCTAGCGGGGCCTATAGGGTATGCCCCCGCAAATTAATGACCCTCAGCGGATTTACCTGTTTGCAGGTGCACTTGTTCCTACCTGTCCGCTGTTCACAGCAGCATGCTGGGCTGAGCAGGTATAAATCACCATGGTCAGGAACTTTTTGAGTTCTTTCACAGTCCTGAATGAGGAAGGGATGCCTGAGAATGTAGGGAGGAAAGCGTAAAGAGAAATGCGCAACCAGTTATTAAAAACAATCCTCCACAAGGTACTTAAGGAAAGCTGATGCATACAGGCAAGCAGAGGAAAAGTTTACCGAAGTGTGCGCCCGCTCAGAATTCCTTGAACTCATCAGATTCCAAGTAATTGTTTTTCTGAAAATAAGCAACCCTAACACTGAATTGTTCAGGAGAAAATGTATCTATGTGGTCACTAAGACTCGACACTGATTTGATGGCACGTAATCAATCAATCAATCAATCAATCACTACTGAAGGAAATTGATTTTAATGATGCCAGTGTTCTAGCAGTGGAAGAGTCTACCTGTGGAAATTGTAGGTTCTCCAACTCCAAGATTGACTTGGTCATTCTTCATGACTTCTGCATCATTTCCTTTCTTCTCTCCTTACCTGCTCATGCAACATGAATGGACGTTGCTCCAAATTCCTAATGCTAGGGGATAACTTCCAGTGAGGACATGGTGAATTGATGTCCCTGGCAGAGATGGATGACATTACGGCTGAAAACGGCAGCCAGATGTTGGATCCGGACCGCCAAAATCTCTCTGGAGAAAGGAGAGATCTTGAGATCGCCCATACGTACTCCAAACAGCCAGTTTTCATGAGCAGATGGCAGGAATCAAGGTTTTTGCAGCTGGCTTGGGAATGGCTGGGAGTCGCAGGATTACATGAGCTTCACAGCTGTCAGTGTAGCCTATTCGGACTCACGGTTTGACTGAGCCTCATATCTTAATCACTTTGGATTTTACAGTGGTACCTCGGGTTACGAACGCCTCTGTTAATGAACTTTTCAGGTTACGACCAGCTCCGGCCGCAAAAATTTATCTCGGTTTGCGAACTCCGCCTCGGGTTACGAACTGGATCCGTGGCCATTTTCCCTCCCGTGACATGGTCCGCAGCCATTTTTCCGCCTCTGACACGTGGTCCATGGCCATTTTCCGCCCCTGACACGTGGTCCATGGCCATTTTTCCGCCCCTGACACATGGTCGTAGGGAGGGGAACTCTCCCTCCAAGCAATAGCCACCTCCCTGTCCTCCATGCCAGAACGGATTAACGGTAATTACATTGAACCTTACGGGGAAATTTGCTTCGGGTTACGACCAATTCGGGGTGTGACCAGAGTCACGGAACGAATTAAGTTCGTAAACTGAGGTTCCACTGTATTTTTATTTTTTTACTGCTTTTTAAAGATTGAGAACCTTTAGAACAGCAAGTTTTATTGATTCACTGGAAGAGTTTTCTTCAATCCATTAAGAAACAAGTTTTAACTATGAGCTTAAGGATTTGCAAAAAGTTTTCAGAATACAGGTAGCCCCCAGTTTAAGAACGAGTTCTGTTCCCAAGGTCTGTCCTTAAGTTGAACTTGTATGTAAGCCAGACCAGTATTATTGTATAATTCTGTATAAGTAATATTGCATAATTAACTCAAACCATTGTGTATTTAACTTGAATTTTACTACAGTAGGTTCCGTTCCTAACTATGGATCATCCTTAAACCGGGCATTCTTAACCCGAGGATTATCTGTATACAGCAAAAGGGTGATTAGAGTGTTCATTTTAGAAAGTTTAATAAAATTATTATTTTAAAAAACCCAAGTTCTTGATGTTAGGTATTACCCTGTTAACTATAAAGACGCAAAAATAATTTTCTACTAAGGAAGATGCTGTGAATTTCAACAATAGCATTCAAAACCTTCTGTAGAATTCTTCCAGGAGAACGAGAATCGATCAGTCATTCCTAGGTACTTCAAAAAGACTCATTCTTGGAATAATTTTGTTTCTGTTTGCTTGTTTTTAATTGGTACCCTATAATTGGCAATGTATTGTAGTGATGGTTGGGATAAATGAGTATGTCCATTTTAATGTCTACCTCAGTATTTCTCAACCTTGGCAACAAGAAGTTCTGTGGACTTCAACTCCCAGAATTCCCCAGCCAGCATGCTGGGAGTTGAAGTCCACAAATCTTAAAGTTGCCAAGGTTGAGAAACACAATCCTAGGGATTTCCAATGCCCAGTTGATTATGTTTTTATATATTATCATAGACTATGTGACCCAACACTGTGTGTCATTTACAATTCTGTGGTGGCCGTTCATTGTTTGAACAGCCCACTTCACCCCAGAATCAGCCGATTCCCCTGCCTATTTATTTATTTACCAATCCATTTAACCGATGGGCTTTCAACTGAACTTCCAGGTGAACTTTTAATCCAAAATGACACAACTGATAATGCTATCTGAAGCTCGCCTACGCTGCATTCAGTATCTGTGGCTTATTAAAGGACTGGTCCTTACCAGAAGATGTCCGTGCCAGGAAGCCTTTCTGAAAAATCTCGTATATCCAGGACTGCAGTTCTGAATCTTCCTGGACGGAACAATCCATCTTATAATACAAATCAACAATGCCAGAGACAAAGCTGAGAAGAGAAGAACCAAAGAGGAAAGATGAACTCTACGGGAATGACTTAATAACTTCTAACTCTGGCTTATAGGAAGGTCAAGGATTCCAGATTTCCTCAATACTCAACCAATAACAATAGTTTATGACTTTTAGAGCCCTGAACATATTAGGGTCCACCTGTCTCCTCTTGGAACCTGCCCGGTTACTTCCAGCAGCAGGAGACACCTTCTGGGAGATGCTCCATCTACCAGAGATTGCCTATCTGATACATGGAGAGGACCTTCTCCTGTGTGGTCTTCAAGGGATGGAATGAGCTCCCCAGGAATGGCTACGTGGTGCCCTTCTACCCAGTATTTAGGAAATGGCAAAGAGACATCCATATGTCACCAGGCATTTAACAGGGCATCTGATCGTAATCGTCTTGATTCTAATCTCAAGTTTGATCACAAATATTTCATTACTGTGCATTATATTTTGCATTTGCGTCTTGGAAGCTTGCCTGGGCTAATTATGTAAGCAGAAAGCCAGAGTATGTGCTTAATAGTAGTAATTGTGATGATTATGACAATGTGTCCTCTTTTGAAGGTTGCTCAGCAAATACTAGTAGTTAAAGGATCAATTCAAGCTTTAACCAAAAGCCTAAGAATTGTCCAAACATCTCCATAATACATCTGTAGTTAGGAGTAGCTGTTTTCTGTAAGCTGAATGTTGTGAGGTCGAATAATTCTAATTCTTTTCAGCTGCTTTGACAGTTCTACCGTTATAGTTCCTAATGTTCCAACAACTACGGGGAAACGTCTGCTGGTTTATTCCATAATATCTGCATTTCAGTTGCCAGTCCTGATAGGTACAGACTTTTCCAGTTGCTTTTGAGCTAGGCGACCGTCATTTGATATAATTCACTTTCCTATTATTACTGATATTTATACCCTGTCTACCAGATAGTTCTCACTGGATTTGGGACTTCTGATTGTCATATTCTTCTCAAGGATCTAGGATAGCTAAAGATATTGTCATCGTATATATGCTGTTCCAAGTAAGGCAACTTTTTGTAATGGGTGAGTTGAGATCCTGTCCGTTCCTATTGCGTCCAAGTCCTTGTCCAGAACTTTTGGGATGGCACCAAGCCGACCAACCACGACTGGTGCCATTTTCTTTTCATTCGCACATTCGCTCAATCGCTATTTGAAAGACTTCATATTTCTCTATTATTATTATTATTATTATTATTATTATTATTATTATTATTATTATTTCTTTCTCCCCCTTCAATCTCCCGTTCTACAAAGCCAATTATCGATACTGGTTTGTTTCTAACTACGGTCATGTCTGACTTATTATGGGTTTATGGATCTGTATTTGGAAATCTTCTAGAATCTTAACCTTTTGGTTCTCAACCACTTTTTCAATATTGAGATTCCACCCATCCTTTGTGGATGATGGGTTGTAATGCTTAAAAGGTTCTAAAGAACCTTTTCTTTCTTTCTTTCTTTCTTTCTTTCTTTCTTTCTTTCTTTCTTTCTTTCTTTATTTATTTATTTATTTATTTATTATTAAATTTGTATGCTGCCCATCTCCCCCAATGGGTGACTCTAAATATTTAGCCTGTGCAAACGTGTGACATCCACATACCTGTTGTTCTTACTGTTATTTCTTTGGTGTTCCATCTCAGCCATATCCTCTGCCCCCACGTCCCCTTTTCAAAACCCACATAATGCTTGAAATGCTTTCTCCAGCTCTAAACACATTCTTCCAATTTGCCTTAAATTTCCCTGTGGGCCCACTACTTGGTCCTGCATGATCCCACCTCCTCCTGGCCTAACCTCTCTACTGCTGCCCAGATCTTCAGACCATCATCTTTGTAGTGATAGTTGGGCAACGAAGACACTCCACGGGCCTTGATATCTTCTGGGAGACAAAGGGAGGAATACATCGTAGCTGCCGTCCCCTTTTGCAACAGCTGGACCAAGCCCTCAAAGCCGGTGCCAATTGCCTAGAAGGAGAATCGGAACAGCGAATCCAAGTTATCAGATGGAGCCTACTTGAAGACAGGCCTGGTCTGGTGAATTGCAGGCTAACGTACCTTATCAAACACTCCTCCTTTTGCAGCAAGGAGGGTCCGGGCCAAGGTGTTGATGTGAAGGGTATAGCGGGTGTGAGGGATCAGGAGCTGCCAAAGAGAAGATTGAGAGGCAAAACATGTTCCTCACTGGTACCATCTCGTCCAGACCTCTACGGGGCACAATCTCATACCAGCTTTTCTCAGCGTGGCACCAAATATATTGGCTTGCATTCCCCATCATCCTCAGCCATCAGCCATGGACAGGTTGGGGAAGGCAGCTTACTCACTGGGTGACTTGCTTGGGCTGTGTTGAGTTCAAATTCTCTCCCAGAAAAGGAATGCAGTAAATTTTTCAGCATACTTGGTTGAAACTTGGTTTCAGTTTTGCTGCTTTTATATATACACAGCCAAGTTTTTCCTTCTCCTAGGAGCTTCTTGTTATTTCCTAGGAATTGCCCACATTATGGGCTCAAAAATGAGAAACTTGCCAGGCAGAAGAAAAGGGTAGGAAAAGGCAGGACTTCTTCTGAGCATCTTTCTGAGCTGAGTCAGCCAGCAAGTAACTAGTTTCATGCTGTGTTGGCTACGCAATGCAGAACTGAAAAGATAGACTCATCTACAGTCATATCAATGAGACTCATGTACCTTCTGAAAGTCCACACTGTTCCCCAAAAGGCAATATTATCTTGTCACAAAAGTAATATATTGTACACCATGACAGGACTGGCAGATCATTCAAACCTTCAGATGCAGGAAGACATCCATCAAACTACCAAGCCCAACAAAAGGAAGATAATGAGGTCCTTCTGCTGTAGAGCCACACTAACCACTGTAAACTATGGGATGGTGAGGAAGGAACCCTGAGTGAATCAAGATTTGAACCAAAGCCCATGATTTCTGTCACGCTTGAAAAATGTTCTACCTTGTAGAGAGGATGACACATCGGAAGCTGGCGGAGAGTCGCTATGGTGAACACCTCCGCCAGGAGGTGCGTCCGGAGCAGGTGGGTGAGAGCCTGGTGCACGAGGAAGTCAGAATTGCGCACCCAGGTCTTGGCCAGGATCCAATCCCATTCAGGATCGCTGGGCAGGAAGATGGGTGAGTTGGAAGACTGGCTAAGCTGTGAAAAGGAGCAGAAGCCAATCCATCAGGAGGTGTGTGTGTGTGTGTGTGTGTGTGTGTGTAAACAACTTCTAGAACAATGTTTCTCAACCTTGGCCACTTTGAGATGAGTGGACTTCAACTCCCAGAATTCCCCAGCCAGCTATGCTGGCTGGGGAATTCTGGGAGTTGAAGTCCACATGTCTTAAAGTTGCTAAGGTTGGGAAACACTGTTCTAGAATAAATATATCTAAGAGATTGGGGGGTTGTGACCCAGCACCTGACCTTTTAACTAGCATGGGACAGACCAAGGTACAGCAGATGAGTCTCCCCTTGGGCTGCTGAATACAACACTGAGCAAGGATTTAATTCAGAGATTTGATTCAAAGCCAATCAACTCTCCTCCTCAAAATAATTTTCCAGCTCAGATCCCTGATTCAGATTGAATTGCCAAATCATATCAGATACATTTTATTTGCCTTGGACCCATCTGAACCATCTTTGCAGACGGGCACTTGGGTTTTTATCATCCAAGTCAGTTTGAAGTGGACTGATTTGGACGATTTGGCCCAAACCGACTGGATGATGCAAATCCAATCCACGATTCTGGTGGAATCAATGTGATTTCAAATCAGATTAGACTACTTTCAGATCTTCCAATGGTGCATTGATCACCACTATAACTGAGTCCCTCCCCCTTGCTGCTGGTCCTCCTCTTCCTCTCTTTCCTTCCACCTTTCCCAGCATTAGAGCTTCTCCAGAGAGCTGGGTCTTCACATCATGTGTCCCAAGTAGGATCATTTGAGCCTGGTCATTGGTCCCTCCAATGAGAACTCTGGGCTGATTTGTTCAATGATCCATTTGTCTGTTTATCATGAATGGGGTGGGGGTGAGGTTTAGAACATTCAAAATAGAGGCTGCTACCAGACGATTGAAGGCCTCCCCTTTTTAATGTGTGTTGAGCATGTGTGGCAGGTAAAAAAGGGGCAGAGCTTCACTTGGACAGCCGTAGCTGCCATCATGACTTTTCGACCCTGTCCTGTGGACATCCCTGCATTCAATGAGTCTGTGGTCACTTTGCTTTAGAGAAGGCAGTGGACAGACAGTGTTTCTGCACAATATCACTGCAGCATGGCAGCGTAGTCTCTCCTCCTTCCCAGTTGTGTCACTACAACAAGTCTCTAACACCTTCCTAGTCTCCAATAACCCAACTTCATACCTGGATGGCAAGAGGCATGAGACGCCCTTCAGATGACAAGTGTAGCAAACACAATGGAGCTGCTATATGCTGAAGACGTCCATTATTCAGCCCCGGACTAATGCCCTCCAAGATGTGGTAATCCGCAATGAAAATCCTTTGCTTCTGTGGAGGCATAGCATGAGAAACTCAGACATGGAAGTGGACTGATGAAATGGCTTCCTTTCCAGGAAGGGGGGGGGTCTCCTAGAAGGGCCCCTTAAAGCATGTAGCACCAGCTTCCTTACATTCAGCTCCTTCTGCAATGTGGTGGAGTCCCCAAGAGATCTGGCTACCATCTCTTGGGTCACAGGAAAATTAGACGGGATCTTGGTGCATAACTGGATGACGTTTGGGTTCAGTCCATTTAAGAATTGGTAGCCAAAGAATTCGTCCCTCTTCCAATGCTCCATGACATGTTCTGGAACAAAGAATATCAAGGGGAGGATTTGGCTGCCGAAAAGATAAGATGGCCTAATAATTTGGAATCCAGTTCAGTATCCCCCTCTCTGGAATCAAAGTTAAACTGGGCAGGTTCCATCAGGGGAATTCACATGCAGGATTCTTGGGTTCTACCACACTGGTAAAACGAAGAAATCTGGGGAGTAATATTTTCAGAGGATATGCTCCACTCAGTTTTCAGAGGGTTCTGAAATAAGCAGAATGAGGATCTGTCAGATGTCACTTCTAATGGGCTTTTAGCTGCTAGCTAGACCACCAGATTACCTGACATCTCTGTCTTGTTAAACCAGAAAACCTTCTTGATGTCCTCCAATTTGTCCCAGGATTCTTGTCTATCAGAATACCCTCTCAGCTTGAGTTCCACTTGCCTAGGAGTAGTAGAAAAGCAGGATTGAGTAGACCATGGTTTCCCTACCTTCAAATATTCCTCCCAATGGGAAGAGCCCATTCCACCAAATGCTTAGATCATCCACCTTGAGAACATGTGGCACAAAGGATGTGCAAGCCGCCACAGGGAGACATGGTGAACTACCAACACAGTAGG
Source organism: Python bivittatus (assembly GCF_059951505.1). Lineage (NCBI taxonomy): Eukaryota > Metazoa > Chordata > Lepidosauria > Squamata > Pythonidae > Python > Python bivittatus. The sequence continues at coordinate 1,959,700 of NW_028277062.1, forward strand.
TCAAACATTCTTGTGACTATGACCCCCATGCAGAAAAGTTCATCTTATTCAAAGCCAACTGAACTGAAGCTACCTCTTTCCTTGTATCATATCATATTATAAGAAGTTCCTCTGCCGGATCATTTGCAAGCCATCCTTTACTGTAACATCCTGCTTTTTAACAGAGGCCAACCAGGTGCTCACAAAGGAAGAAAATAGCCCTCTCCCTATGCTGATAAATATTAATCACTAAATTAATATTTACCCTTAACCTGGAAGTTCAAATTAACTGCAGGTTAAAAGAAAACCCAGAGGTTTGAAGACTTCAATATAACCAAGGAGAAAAATCAGAATAACAAGGTTGATTATAAATGTCCTTCCACTCCTGGGTCTACTACAAACTAAATTCTGTCATGTTCCAGAGCTTCATCTAGACTAGTGTTTTTCAAACTTGGCAACTTTAAGATGTGTGGACTTCAACTTCCAGAATTCCCTGCTGGGGAATTCTGGGAGTTGAAGTCCACACATCTTAAAGTTGCCAACTTTGAAAAACACTATTGTAGACTCAGGAAAAAGAAGGACTTCTCATGAGCAAGGTCTTTCTCTTCAGTCGACCTGTAACTCCCAAGGAGAAATAGTAGACCTGTAACTCCCTTGGCTCTGAACTTTTATACCTTGGCATTCTGGGAAGACAGTGAAGCTACCATCTCTTGATTGCTTGGGATAATGTCCTCAGTGGATCTGAGTCTTCAGATTCCTGGGGCTTTGGCAAGACATTCCAGGAAGTCTTCTTTGAACAGCTCCTTGCCAACCAGCCCCAACTGAGTAGTCTCCAAATGTGTTTGGGCTACAACCTCCAGAACCTCCCCAAAAAACATCTGGAAAGTGTCACTTTGAGAAAAACTAGGCTGACATTTTTCCACTGAAGGATACATCCAGTATTTCACCATCTCCCAAATATAGGCAACCAGGTTCTTTGGTACTACAAGTTGCAATTCCTTCCTCTCTGCCTGCAGAAGTCCTTTTGGATTTCCCCTAACCAAACGCTGTTACTCATAAGGATCTACTTTGGCTGTATCTTCTGATCAACATTGACCAAGATATTTTGGTAGCCCAAACCAACAATACAATACAGTCAATTCAAAATACCATTATTTAAAAATAAAGTTCATTAGGCATCCAAAGTGAGCTAAGATCTTTTGTTTCCTGCACAAAACTTACTTGGCCTTGGAGTTTTGGATGAAGGTGGCGGCTTTGGTGAAAGAAAATTTGATGTCTGTGTCCAGCTCCTCAACAGAGTTGACATCCAGGCAATAAGGGACCCCTGGTGCAAACTCCTTCCACCTAAAGCAGTGAGCATTAGTATTATGTAGAACCAGAGGTTTCCATGAGAGGGAGGTTAAAAAAGTCAAGATGGTGGCCATGATTGCCCTGCCCCTTTTTTACATGTGGGTTTTGATTGCACAATCATGGCTTTTTTGACCTCCCTTTGGATACCTCTCTGTAGAACTGCCCTAAAATTTCACAAAAAACTTTTCTGAGAATATTTCTGAGATTATTTTCCTACTCCTTCCCTAAAAAGAGTCATTTTTCAGAATATTTCTCATCTTGTGTCAGCTGTCAGGTTTTTTTCCCCTATGGTATCTTGGAAGAGTGTTGGACCCGGGCCTTGGTGAGAGATGCAAAAGAATAACTACGTCACAGCAAGGAGGAGGAATTATTGCCAAAACCAAAAAAACCAAAAAAAAAAAAAAGAAGAAGAAGATTTTCTTTCCTCCTGAAAAAATATTTGGGAAAATTGCACCTCCAATTTCATTGCCTACAAGTAGGATAAATCAGAATTTGGAGAGGCTGTTTTCATGTCATAGGACATTAGGATCCTCACATACACAAACACACATATTCCTTGCTTCTCTGAGACCCGGGGTTTGAACTAACAGCATCAGGGACAATTTGTGGGTGGGTCAAAAAAGTCAAGATGGTGACCGTGTCCATGCACTACAACCCTGTTGAGTTTTGGTCTTCATTTTCAGAACTCCACCCATGGATGCCTCTGGGCAGCCTCAAAATTTCACTCACCAGTATGTATTCTGTCTGCGCTGAAGCTCTTCCTCTCGATGCTGCTGCAACCTTGGCAAACTGTCCATGGCAGGTGTCTTCGCTGGGGAAATAGCAACAAAGATGGAGGTTAGCAAGAAGAACCAGCTGCTCCCTCAAGAGATCGCTGAAAGTAGATCCTAGACATCCTGACTCCTCTGGAGCAGGTCAAAGGAGACCAGGGGATGAATGGAGGATGGCCTGATGGATCCGACCAAACTCTTGAAACATTCTGTTCCCATCATGCCCAGCGAGGGGTCCCAAAGGGAAGTCCACAAGCCGGATGCGAGGCTACAGGATCCCCCACTCAACTGGTATTCAGAAGTAGTATGTAGCCATCAGCATGGGGGTCCCTGGAGAGGGAAAAGGGGGCCATATGTCACACGTATGTAGACTTAATTGCACAGATGGCATGAATCATGTCAGTTGCATCATTTGCTTTGGTAACTGGTGCAAGTAACAGAATTCAAGTCATTTGCACATGACGTTCTCATGGCTTGCCAAGCCTTGGAGGCAGGCCAGGTCAAGAAACCGACACAGCGGGGATTCCAGGAAGGTTTTTTCTTGGAGTAAGGTAGCATAACAAAATCTTGCAAGCCTCTCCAAGTTTCTTTCTGTCCCATCTTATACTAAATAGAATCAAGGTGGGGTTATCTTGAGTTTCTTTCTCACTCTTTTTCAAGACAGAGGAACCTTTACTGCTCCAGAGGTATAGGTCAGAGCTGAATGTACAAGAAATGAGGCGTACGCTAAACCAAAACTAAATACAGGTAGTGTAAGGAAAATATACCTTTGGCTGAAAGAAGCAAGTTTTTGGGTGAAAGAAGCAAGTTTTTAGAGGCCTCAGATGAATGGGATCGCCTTAATAAAATTGAAACATAAAGGAAGGTGCAGCCCCTTTGAAGCTGGTGTGAACTAAGCTGATTGTCAACTCCTTGTCACAAACATCCCCACAGCAACTTAAGGAGGATGCCTTCTTCCTGCCATTTGGCACCTTGAGCTAATTTGTTTCTTCTTTTCTTGAAGAGAGCAGTTGTCCTTGTAGATAGCAGATAATAGAGAGGCAGAAAGTAACCTGAGAAGTATTGCTTATTTAGGTATGCCTGCATCATCATATGAATATGTATGCAGATGCGTTCTTTTTCCGTTCTCCTTGTAGAACTTATATAAATATCAGGGCACCCATTTTGCCTACAGGGGAGTGTCTCCCACTAACCCCTGGTGGGGTCCCCCTCCAGTACATACTGTCTAATAAACACTGCAGTGAAGCCTTGATTATTTTGCATTTGTGTCCTGTCTTTTGATTCTACAGTAGTCCTCAACTTATGAACATCCATTTAACAACCAAGTTACAACGGCACTGAAAATAGTGACTTACAACCAGTCCTTGTACTTACAACCATCGCAGCGTCCCTGGAGTCATGTAATCAAAATTTGGGTGCTTGGCAACTGGCATGTATTTATGACAGTTGCAGTGTCCTGTGGCCATGTGACCACCATATACGACCTTCCTGGGGGGCTTCCGACAAGCAAAGTCAATGGGGGAAGCTGGATTTGCTTAACAACCGCTGGAAAAATGGTCATAAAATCTGGTGTGACTCACTTACTGACCACATCGCTTAACAACGGAAGTTCCGGTTCCCATAGTGGTCGTAAGTCGAGGACTGCCTGTATATTGTAAGAATGTAAAAATCCCCATAGTGATGGCCCCATTAAGATCAGCACGCCAGGAGTTTATGAGTCTAATTTCAAGCAGTGTGTTTTAAAAAAAATTCAAATGTTTTCCAGAAAGCTCAATGACCAGCACTTATTGCTACAGCAATCAGGTTAATAGTACACAAGTGTTTTTCTCTGAAGACTAAATACCAATGAACACCCCATGAAATCACAATATTAAAAAAAAAATAGGGAGGGTAAAGGAGTATTATTGGTATCTGTAAGAGGTCACAATGCCAAAATGGCTGTGATACCCTCCTGATGCAAACGATGAGAATGACGTGTGTCAGTGACTCATGGAGGTGGCATAACCCTGCCATCTGTGTGATGGTGCACTTGACATCACTTTGCCTTCCCTCACCTACTGCGCAGATGCACGATGTTACGCCTCGTTGACTTTGCTGAGTGTAAGCAGGAATCTGAGGCTCACAGCCTTCTCCTCTTTCCCTTGAGTAGGCCTACTCACCCATTCCCTCTCGGAGCTCTAGTGGCTGGGAGTCCTCTATCCACTGGTAGCAGGGGAAATTGTAGGTCATCCCCTTGGCCGATGTCACCGTGACAAAATTACAATACCAGCTGTTGGAAAGAGGTTCAACCAAGGCATCTTTCTGGAGGCGGAGAAGAAGGATTTCCCCCAGGTTGTGCTCACAAGTGATTTTGTATTCACTCTCCTGCAGTTGACATTCGGAGCATCCAGAGGCATCATGGAAAAGAAAAGGGGACGTCATGAGTCAGAGGAACCTCAACTGGTTCTCTAGGGGAGACGTTGCTGCTGGATCTAGGGACCCATCCTCTGCTTAGCTGGCAACCTTGGGTGGTGGTGAATCATAGGTTTCAGTTGTGGTGAGGAGGAACTAGGATGTGGGTGTGGATGATGTCAGTTCACCTTGTGTTGGAACCAAAATGTTGTGAAATAAGAAGGCAAGAAGGAGAAGTTTCACAACACCTGTTGCCCTGAGCAAAAATGATCAACAGGAGCCAAGGCTTCACCATGGTTCCAGCAAAAGCCAAGAAAGAGAGAAAGGCCTGGAGGAAAGCATTTTAACATGGTTGTGAGGAAGGGCCCAGAGAAGCCACGTAAGACACAAAGAAAAAAAAAATCTTCAAAAGATTGAACATCTTTTTCTTTCAGGTCATGCGGGCTAAAACGTGATCCCTGCAAAAACTGTAATTTGGAGAATAGACAGGTTGGACTAGTTATTCCCCTCAGAATGAAAAAAGTGAAAAAAAAAAGCCTGTAAATTAAAACACGAAGGATTGTTGACCCACATGTTTGAACATGAAAAGTTGCGAAGCAGAGTCAGATATCAGGCATACATAAAACTAGCGAAAACTCACATCCACACACTGCAGTTATTTGGAGGAGGGAAAAAAACATGTATCTCGGCTTGTTTTGTGCGCTAGCAGATCGTGTGCGTGTGTGTGCGCGCGCCTGTGTGTCTACTGCTTTGAAGAGATTTCCCACCGTACCCTTGATCACCCTGCCGCCCCCTGAGAAAAAAGTGAGAAGATCTAACTTGCTAAGGCATCCAGGATCCAGGCGTTCCGTTCTTCAGAACTTACCCTGCCTCGATAGAAGTGGGAACTCAGGGTGTTAAGGGCGGTTTTCGGACTCTCGCCCTTGGTGCCCACCAAGGTGATGGAAATTAAATCAAAGGTGCCTGAATGATGGAAGTTGCCTGTAACAACCCGGACATTGTACGTTGCCATGATGGAGATCCGTTTGCTGCTGGACGGGCCTCTGCATCCAGTTCCTCTGCTGCAGTTTGCAAGATGGAGTCTATAAATGGGGCCAACTTTCCCTTTCAGTAAGACAACCCCGCTTCTTTTCCCGTGCCAGCTCCACCTCATAGCAATAAAATGCTCTCCACCCATCCTTCACGTGACAGTTGGCTGTGTTATGCTAAGTTTCCCTTGACTGGCAAGAAGTCTGCAACATTTGTACCTTGTGGCCATGCCAGCTGATATGGGGCCATGGTGAAGGAAGGAGGATCCTCCAAATGTCCTGTTGCCCCCCCAACAGCACCCCTTAAAGCAGTGCTTCCCAAACCTGGGTAAATTACCCAAAATTGGGTAAAAGTATTTTTTCTTTGGGTTGTTGTTGTTTAGTCGTTAAGTCGTGTCCGACTCTTCGTGACCCCATGAACCATATTGCGCCAGGCCTTCCTGTCCTTCACTGCCTCCCTGAGTTTGCTCAGTTTCATGCTCATTGCTTCAGTGATGCCATCTAACCATCTCATCCTCTGCCGTCCTCTTCTCCTTTTGCCTTCCATCTTTCCCAGCATCAGGGTCTTCTCCAAAGAGTCCTCTCTTCGCATTAGGTGGCCAAAATATCTGAGCTTGAGCTTCATTATCGATCCTTCCAATGAACAATCAGGGTTGATTTCCTTTAAGATTGACTGGTTTGACCTCCTAGCAGTCCAGGGAACTCTTAAGAGTCTTCTCCAGCACCACAGTTCAAAGGCATCAATTCTTCGGCGCTCGGCCTTCTTGATGGTCCAGCTCTCACAGCCATACATTACTACTGGAAAAACCATAGCTTTGGCTATGCGGATCTTTGTCGGCAAGGTGACGTCTCTGCTTTTTAATATGTTATCTAGGCTTGCCATAGCTTTCCTCCCAAGGAGCAAGCGTCTTTTAATTTCATGGCTGCAGTCTCCGTCTGCGGTGATCTTGGAGCCCAGATAAATGAAGTCTGTTACTGCTTCCATTTCTACCCCTTCTATTTGCCAGGAATTGATGGGTCCAGATGCCATGATCTTAGTTTTTTTAATGTTGAGTTTCAAGCCAGCTTTTGCACTCTCCTCTTTCACCCTCATCAAGAGGCTCTTTAGTTCTTCTTCACTTTCTGCCATTAGGGTGGTATCGTCTGCATATCTGAGGTTGTTGATGATTCTCCCTGCAATCTTAATTCCGGCTTGTGATTCTTCCAGCCTGGCATTTCTCATGATGTACTCTGCATATAGGTTAAATAAGCAGGGTTTTCTTTGGGTAACGACATGTAAACCCATTCACAACGGGGGCATTTAAACTGACTGAAAAATTGCCACATGCCAAAATATATTCAAAAATGTCCCAAAGTATTCCTATCAAGACGAAAATCGATGAAATGGCCAATGGTAATTTGTTGAAATGACATAGAAATAACTCAATTATATTGTTTTTATAACACAGGTAGTCCTCGAGTTATGACCATCTGTTCAGTGACTGTTCAAAGTTACGATGGTGCTGAAGGAAGAGACTTATGGACGGTCCTCAAAGTTCCGGCCGTTGCAGCACCCCTGTGGGCACACAATCACCATTGGAAACCTTCCCTACCAGCTCCCCACGAGCAAAGTCAATGGGGGAGCCAGCAGGGGAGGTCGCAAATCGCTCAGGTAAGTCTCCTCCACCCACCCTGATGGGCCGGTACAGCTGCCTTGAGCCAAAGAAACCCCATTTTGTCCATCTTTGTTCATGGTTGCTCCTCTTCGAGCCCCTTTACTCTGCACTGCGAATTCCTGGAACGATCATGTGGTTGCCATTATTGAAGATCTGGAACCAGTAGACCCAAGGCCAGCTCCCTTTTTCCTTTTGTAGATAAATTAGCTAGAAGCTTTATATACCAGCCTTATCAGCTAGGGAAAGATAGAAGGGAAGAGGCTGTAACGTTTTAGCAAGGAGCCCACCTCTTGGGGGGCTGCTCTGCCCAACTAGCGGTGTGAATAATTTACTGCTTATTGCCCATTGCCTATAGTTCAAACGATCATGTGTTTTTGTTTTCACCAATGTATAAAGGCTATACTAATTTGTGTAGGGGGGGCTCTCAATTTGCGACTTGGGTCCCCAGAGTGCCTCTTTATTGCCGTACAGAATCAACAGGTTGCAGTTTCCCCACTTGTGCCTGATTTTGGCTCTTGCATCCTAGCGTTTGACTGGCCAATCCATGGCTTGGCCAACAGTCCTGGCCTTTCTTCACTTGCTCGCTCGCTCGCGCATACACACACACCACACCCTCCTTCCCCCTTTGGCTCACACACACACACACACACACGCCCCCCAGCGCCCTCCTTCCCCCCAAGTTTGGGATAATAAAGGAAAACATTTGGGAAGCCCTGTCTTGAAGGATGGGTTTGGACTTTGGGGAAGAGCGAACTCACCACCGGGAGTGAGCAGGCATTTTTGTCCCCCAGGATCCAGATTTTTGGTGCTCCCACCAAAGGGGGGCTACAACAGCCCCACCCTCTCCTTCATGGGAGAGCTTGTTTTATAAAAAGGGAACTGAAAACAAGCAGGTGTGTGAGGGGACGTGGAGGAAAAGAGCCCTCCAGCCGTAGCCTTCAGCCAGCGAGAGAAAACTTCCATTCTTGGAGGTGCGAGAGCTCTGAGAGGAGGAGGAAGGAAAGAGTCCAGGCAGAGTCTGCAAGCCCAAACCAGCCTATTGCATGTACCAGCCCAGGGGCAGAGCTCCCCAAATCTGCTCCAGAAACAGAGGACTGAGTGCTGGGGTGGGGTAGAGAACAGCCCTTTCACAAGTCTATAGAGAAGTGAAAAGTATGTTCAGGTGCAAACGGACCGAGATTGGTTACAAGAGCTGAAGACCTGGGGCAGGGCAGGGCGGGGTGGGAGGAATTTAAAGAAGAAATAGTTAAGATAAGAAAACCCTAACATAGAAAGAGAACACAGAGAAATGTATAGATGAAATAGGAATAGAAATAGAATAGTAGTAAACTTATCGTAATAAAAAGGTAGTAGAGTAAGATAGGAGTTTAAATCTGTGGTCCAAACAACAGGAGAGATCCAGGTGAAAGCCACATCTCTAGATGTTTGGCCTCAAAAGAGGTAAATTGGAGATATTGCTGGAATTCTGGAAGGGTTGTGCTTCAAAAGTCTGGAAGATAATGTGTTGTAGGCTCACTTTGGAGGTTCCCCGTTGGAGTGGGTCTACCAGGATCTCCGTATGATCTTTCACACACACATACATACACTTACCCCTCATCCCCTTCGGTTCCACCACAAATTCTGCAGTAGCTCAGGCTACCTCCTGAAACTGAAAACAGCCACAACAGTAGCATAGCAGCTTTGCAAAATATATTTAAGTCAATAAAACAGACCAAACCCATGAGTAAGAGTTAAGAAAATGTACATTTTGCACACAGGATGTGCATGACAATAATAGAGAGATTCTGAAGCTGGACAATCTATGCCCAACAGGGAAGTAGGGGTCTGCTCTTCTTAGCAAAACATTTTTTGCCTGTTGCAAGGAACATCCTTTTTCTATTCAAGAAAATACATTCTTATATATCTGTATCGTATTTAGTGACACTGTAGGAAACTTTGAAATTCAGACAGAGAGGAATCAACCATGGAATAATTTTAGCCATAACTTTGAAATTATTGTCCTAATCTGAAGACTCAAAATAGATGAATTTAAGGTAGTTTCCAATCACCTTTGTAGTGGTTTAGATAAAGGGTAAATAACATAACATTCTTTTTTATCCCTTGTTGTTATGGAGTGGTCTTCCCTATTCTCACAATGTTTTTCAAGCTGGGCAACTAAGATGCGTGGACTTCGTGGGGAATTCTGGGAGTTGAAGTCCACACTTCTTAAAGCTGCCAAGTTTGAAAAACACTGCAGGAATTGGATTACAGTCTTCAAAATGCCAAGTCATCGCAGACGTTCTGGAAGAAACCCAGTGCATCTGAGATGCCTGCCTGCCTGGTTGGTATAGAAAGATCAATCACTTCAAGTTGCTATATTTAAAAATGAGTATTTTCCAGAAGGAAGGTTTGAGACAACTCATCCCCAAACACCCATCCTCTCCTCTCATCCTCAACTAGATTAAAGAATATGCAGGGTAAGACTACAGCTTCTCCTGTTCCTCCTCAAAATAGCTACGTTCTTGAATCATGGAAGAGTTGGGGCATGGTCCCTTCCTACACCTCTACCTTAAATTGTCTTCTTCTACAGCTGCTTTTGGGGTAGAGATAAGGTAATTAAATTAAATTAAATTAAATTCAGTCTCCTAGCTTGGAAGAGGAAATTAGCTGTTTAAGAAGAAAGCCCATTTTTTATTGCCCTAAATATTCCCTTGAGACAACACCGACATCTAAAGGTTAGCCATTGGACCTGAATTTCAGCATTCATTGGTGTCCATGAGCATTGTTCCATTCATTGCACAATCGCCAGCCACATCTTCTCAATTCCAGAGTTTCATCTCCGTATGGAATTTGTTTCTTCTAGAAAATCAGAAGACGGTCAATGTACCCTCTTTGAAGGTTGTGACCTCAGTAGACCTTTTCCACCTTTGCATTGCTAAATGTAGATGGGTTGTGCCATCTGCTGCCAGTTCCAGCTGGATTATCCCTCTGCGATTTCTCTGAAACCACTGCCTTCCATTGTTGTGCATTTCTCTCCACATCATGCCCTCTTTGCTAAAGAACTGTGAGTCTTCCCTGGAGACAGCTGCACTGGGAAGTTGGGATAGGCTTTCTCCTGCATTAATTCTGACCTCTTAGCAATATTACAGAATCCAGGTATCGTAAAAAGGTAGCTAAGTCTCCAGTGAGAGTCAAGAACAACAGCCGTTCTTTGCTTGGCCGAAGTCCCATCATGCACTTGGCCCTGATCTAAAGAGTTCAAATCAGGAGGACCAGGTTGGCCAAAATCCCAGCATGCACCTCACCCTTTTTTCACAATGGTAAATAACAAGTCCTAGAGCGGCCAAAGTTCCATCACGCACTAGAAACCTGAAAGCAGCAGAAGATATGGAGTGGAAAGGGATGTATCCCCTTTGATTACTATGGGATGATTGTCTGCCCAGTTGTGGATTCATCCTCTTCTTGCAGATTTGCTCAAAAGGCTTCAGCAGTGGCAGCCACAAATCCTGGAAGCTGGCTGATCTGGTTAAACAAGAGCAAGGACGTTAGCTCATAAATAGGCCCTGTGCTTCCTCAGACCTCTCCTCCCTATGTCGCAATGTTCCATGTCAACCTTCCCAGTCTGGCTCCTTCCAGCCTGTAATGGTCTCTGAGAATGTCCTTGAGAGACAGGAGGAAGAGGTGGAGGAGGAGGCAGAGGAGGAGGAGGAGTCTAGGTAACAGTCAGATAAGAGGCAAGCTAGCATGTCTCCGAACAAGTAGAGAAGACGTCGTGGCCATGACCGAAAGACCGGTGAGTAGACTGGTCCCACAGAACCTCTCCAGATAAGGAGAGGATGGGAGATTGCCCACTTATGCTCCAGACAGCTGCTCCTTGCAAGGAGACTGCAGGATAGTGGTTTTCCACAAGTTTGAGTGTCAGGAGATGAAGGGAAGCCATCACGCTCTCATCTGCAGCAGAGCCTTTTAAAGGACGCTGGGTTCATTAACTGCACTTTCTAATCACTTTTGGAAATCACCTATTTAACTACCCTATTTAACTTGCAAGATTCTATTACTGTAACCTTACAATAAAGGTAGTGTTTATACTCGTGCTTGGAACTTCTTGTTTGGACTACTAAGGGCTGACATCAAGCTTGCAAGTCTGAAAGGACATCTCTCCCCCCTCACCTTTGCAGTCCAAGAAACTAGGATGGGTCCCTCCTGAGACATTCGCCATACCCCATTGCTTCGCAGGCTGAGCTGCCTCTTATCTGACCATTTGCCTAGTCTGCGGCTCCTCTTCTTCCTCTTCCTGTCTCGCAAGGACATTCTCACAGCCTCAGCCCACACCAGAATGAGAATGAGCTGCTGGGAGATTATGCAGAGAACCTATTTGGGGAAGGTTGCATTTGGTCATATCTCCCTGGCTTGGGGAGTGGAACATTTCTGGGAGAAGTCATATGCTACCTTATCTCACACTATTAAAAATTAGGAAACCAGCATTATGAAAACAGCTTCTTCCATCCTTGCATTGGGAGGTGTAAAGAAAATGCAGCCTGTAAACACCTCCAAGAAAGGTGGTCACAATCTTCTATTATCTTGAAATAAAAAAGAGGAGGCTTTATTTCATGGCAAAGAGAGGGAAGGAACTCTAAATTTTTCCCACCGCTTCGAAGCAAGGACTAAAGAATGCAACCACGGTACGCCTTTTATTCCCCCACCATGGTCTCACCGCCATCACAACTGGACTCATGCTATAGTCTTCTTCTCAGGCTATACTTTCTGTCCTTGACGAGCTTCCTGTAGCTTCTTTCTGCGTTCCTCAGGAATTTCATCCAGGCTTATCCCATGGCTGCTTGCCCTGAAGGAAAAAGAGCAAACTTAGGAATGTCTGAACCACGAAGAAGCATGATAAAGATGGTGAGGGGCTTGGAGGTTGAATCCTACAGAGAACATTTAAAAAAACTGTGTGTGTTTAGCCTAAAGAAGAACAGTGGAAGGAAGACATGTTAACAGTCTTCCAATCCTTGAAGGGCTGTCTCAGGGAAGAGGGGATGGATTGATCCTCCAGAAGGCCCAGGGGTTGGACAAGAACCAATGGGCGGAAGATTAACTCAGAGAGAGAGATCCCAACTCAAAATAAGGAGGAATTTGCTGACTGTGAGAGCTCTGAAGCAGTGGAACATCCTCTCTCCTGGAGTTGTGGGGCTCCGTCACTGGAGATGTTGAAGCAAAGGCTGGACAGCTGTTTATCTGGGAAGGTCTGAGGATTCCTGTGCTCAGTAGGGGGACTAGATGTCCAAGGTCCCTTCCAACTCTTGAGTCTATGACTCTGTAAACCTCTTTGATCCCCATCCTGCTCCCAAGAAGATGCCCTCTTACCCTGACATCAAGTCTGGGGGAGTAGGGATGGGTTTCGTAAAGCCATCACGACCAGTGAGCCAGTAAGTGTCTTCTAAGCCTTTTCCCTAAAGAGGAAGCGAGATGCATCAGATCTAGGTAACCCATCTCGTTTTAATCCGTCGTTCCTTTTTTTCCACCCTCAAGCTGGTTTCATCTTGTTTCAGCCATGCCTTGTAATTTTTTTTTAGTCTCGTCTCAAAAATTTGCCTGTTATTTTTTTTTTTAATTGCTTCTTTTTGTACAGCCTTTGACTAATATACAATGTGTTTCTTTGCAAACTTTTTCATCTCTCTCTTTCTCTTTCTCACTCTCTCTCTCTCTGAGATATTGCTTAATACGCATGTTTTCATGTAGAATTTCAATACCTTCAGCTCTGTTTTCCCTCGTAGATCGAGCTTGAAACCTTCTTTGAGTGAATGCAAGATCTCGACGGTGCGCAAGTTGACGTGAATTCGATATGCTGCAAAAAAAATACATACCAACACATACTTGAAACACACAGACTTTGAAGCGCACAGCCAGCAAAGCTCAGAGGGTTTGGCAAGCCACAACTACAGGGGTGGGGCAGGGAGGTTCAGAAACATCAATACAGTGGCTGCAATGCACATAAAAAGAAGCAGGGCTTTGATTGTGGTGTCACAGCCATCTTGTTGACTTTTTTGCCACTCTCCTCCAGACCCTTCTGGAGGAGACCCAGAGAACATGATGATCTACAATCCTCTGCAGACAATGAAACTGGGCTGCCCAAGGCGGAAGATTGCATCTGGATTTACGAAACACATTCTGCCATGTTCCCTTGTGCCCAGTCAATCAGCGAGCTCTTCCAACGCAAGTGTGCATTACTCACGAAGGCCTGTGGACTCCATCCGCGAGGCAGTGTTGACCGTGTCCCCAAAGAGACAATAGCGTGGCATTGTCAGTCCCACCACGCCAGCCACGCAAGGCCCTGTCAAGGACATCAGAGAGATTCGTTCTCAGCCTGGCGTTCTTAAACATCACTAGCGGTTTTCAACTGCCGTGTGTGTGTGTGTGTGTGTGTGTGTGAGAGAGAGAGAGAGAGAGAGAGTTTTTGTTACTTTTTTCCTTCATTCCTGATGACCTACCAGAGTGCAGACCAATGCGTATCCGAACGGGTACCTCTGGCATGTGGCGCATCTTGAAAGTGCCAACCGCACTGAGAATATCTAGGGACATGTTGGCAATCTCACCCGCGTGTCGGTTCTCGTTCCGTTTCGGCAGCCCTGAAGCTACCATATAGGCATCGCCAATGGTCTCTACCTGCCAAACAGAACAGGAGCGGTGAAAACGGCTAAAAGATCTCGGAAGGGGGGACTCGGCTCAGCTCCAGAAGAGAGGTGGGAAGCAAGGTGTCAAGCACGCGCAGCGACGTCCAGCGGCAGAAGCAAAACTTCCTTGTTTGATTCAATCTCTGTTAGCGTGAGAGGCTATGGAGAGGTTGATAAAGAACTGGGAGGAATGTTAGACATAAACAACCCAGATTTCAGCATTTTAATGCAAGGATCGGGGTAAAGTACAGAATCTTGGAACTTCCCAACCCTCACTGAACAATGAGTTCATCAAGACAGAGTCTCTGAACGTTTTTAATAATTTCTTCCTGAGTGTTTTTTAGCCAGAACTGGGCTGTTGTTTATGACATAGGTTCCTAACAAACTCCTCTCTTTTCTATCGGCCGTCTACAGTATGTCTAACATTCCTCCAAGTTCTTTATCAACCTCTTCATAACCTCTCATGCTAACAGAGATTGAATCTAAAAGGAGAGAGGTGTTTCAGTTGCCAGAGAACAAAGGTGATTTAGGAAGGCAGGCACCACTGCCCTCTTTTCTTCTAACATCCCCCAAAAACCACTTTGTAGAAATCTAGCCCACCAGGTCCATAACTTCGCTTCCAAGCGTCATCAACTAACTGAAAAGCCAATACGCAGATGACATGGTCCTTGTATGATCATATCAAGCATCAAGGCCACCTGGTGTTCTGTTCCCCCCATCCCTGCCTCCACCAAGCCTACGGCCTGCGATAATGATAGCAAACAAGCCTGATCTGTCCTCACCTTATAGACGTCATGGGAGCCGATGATGGCATCAAAGAGAGTGTAAAGATCATTGAGAAGGTCAACCACCTCAATGGGTTCACTCATGGCTGAGATGGTGGTGAAGCCGACAATGTCGCTAAAATATAAGGTCACCTCTTCAAAATACTCTGGTTCCACTGGCGCACCTGTCTTCAGGGCCTCAGCCACAGAACTGAAGAGATTACAAGTATAAATGTCAGTTTATGCCTCTTTAGGTCTGCAGAAAGCTGATCAGTTTGCAGATACCAAATAAATTTTTTGCAAAAATAGTGTACTCTTGAAAGGTGGCCTTGCTCAACCTAGTACCTTCCAAAATTGCTTGCTTAGAAGAATTCTTAGCCAGCATATATTGTTTGCATTTTTCAATAGATTAACTTCCTTAATAGAGTGTGGGGATGCTGTAGATGCAATATATCTTGATTATAGCAAAGCATTTGGCAAAGTATCCCAAAGATTGCTAAGCCAGCATGAGAATTAACTGCATACATAGTTGGATCAAAAATGATGCTCAAAGAATGATCATCAGTGGTTCCTCATCAAAACAGAGAGAGAGATACAGAGTGAGATCCACATAGTTCTGTTTGGCAACTTATATTCTTCAACATTTTATTAATGATCTTGATGAAGGGGTGGGGGGAATGCTTATCAAATTTGCAGATGATACAAAATTGAATGGGATACCATAGAAGATAGAAATAAAATTCAAAACAATCTTAAGAGATCAGAGAAATGGGTTGAAAATAGCAGAATGAAATTTAATACAGATGCAAAGTTAATCACTTAGGAAACAGACTGAAATGCAAAGGTATAGGATAAAGGATACCTGGCCTGGTAAATTACTTTTGGAATATGAATCAGAGGTGTGCTATGGTTGCAAAAAGGCAAATGCAGATTTGGCTCCATCAACAGAACTTACAAAATTATGGGGATTATAGTTCCACTTTAAGACCCCACCTCAAGTATTAGTTCCATTTCTGGACACAGAATTTTAAGAAAGATTTAAACCAACCATAATCTGTATTCTGAGAGGAATTCCAGTTTATATATATGGAAAATATTTTCAGAAAATAAATTCTTTGTTAAAAAATGTCTATGGGGATCTTCCATTCTGAAATATCTTTACAGAAAATGCAATTACCAATGAGGGAGAATCTGGTTTTCTGAATCTGGAGCTATATCATCATGTTATTGTCAAGTATTAAATACTGGAAGCCAACTATATACCCAATACATGGAATTTGACAACTGGACAACGTAAAAGGATTCTCCGTGCCTTTACTATGGCCAAAAGGCTGATATTGCAGCATTGGAAAGATAGATGTATGGCCCCATTTATTCAATGGATCGAAGACCTGATTGCACTCGCCACTTATGAGTGGATTGCCTATAGACGTAGACTTTGTACGGACAAGTATAAGGAAACGTGGGACTCATTTATACAAAATCCAGTAGGTTTAAAAAAATATATGATAATCATATAACTCTATTAGAAATATGCTATGTACTTGAATAATATTTGCATTAGATAAGCATATAGAGAATTGTAACTATTTACTGTTATAATGACATATCATAGCATTTTTTTTCCTTTGTCATATTTCTTCCACTTTGTTTCTGAATGCAGGGCAGGGAATCGTGGATGAAAGTTACTGGGAGGCAGATTCCAACTAAGCAGTTCAACAGGGGAACTACTGACCCAGAAAAGTGATGGGTTCCCCTTTGTTGCATATGTTCCAATGGAGTCTGAACCGCTTTCTCCTTTAATGTGGATTCCTACACTGAACGGGTTGTTGGTCTCAGTGGCCTAAATGGTGTCTTGCAATTCTAGGTTTCTACAATTCTGTAGGAACATAAGAGGACTTCTGCAACCAGGACATGGTCTCTACCCTCCCCGCTTAAGCTCCCTTGGATTTTGGCAGACTCACGGAGGCAGCATCTGTGTTAATAACTTGTCAGTCTTCTGCTTCTCAACCTCTAACTCTTCTGTCCTCTCCCGGATCAAGTCCTCCAGATTGCTGGAATATTGCTCTAGCATGCGTAGCATGGAGTCAATGATATTGGTCTTCCTACCTTTGTTGATGTTCTTAAACTGTGGGAGAAGAACAGAAAGAGAGGTAGAGGCCAACTCCTTCCCCTCTGAGATCCTGGTGTTGTAGCCACCATTCCTGAGCTCAAGTCACCTGGTCAAAAATTTGATTGATATTTGGTCTCCTTTCAGGGTGCTCGCTCCAGCATTCTTTCATCAGCTGAATGCACTCCATTGGAGCTTGGTCTATAGAAACAGAGGGACGGCAAAGAGGTGGCGGTTTCTCCACTTTCTTGATGATCTCTGCTTGGACAAAGACAAAACTTTCACTGTTGCTCTGGTCAAGCTGCCCTCCGCACAAATTCCATAACCACCTTGATTCAGATACCCCATCAGAGAAATAGCCCAACTTGTGCTAGGAACTGAGAAGAACCACAGTTCTCTATACAATCAAAGCCAATCCTGTTCATTTAGAATAATATAAATCAATGCAGCTCCTTCTGGTATTATACATCTTTTCTTAACTTGTTTTACATCTCATTTCTGCCCAAAGGAAGCCAATGAATTTATAGTCAGGCCAACCATATATATTCCAAAAAATTCAGATGTGTAAATGATAGGTATATCTATGAAATATTGTTTGATACCTTGGTTGGTAGCCTAAATGCTTGCAGTTGTGTCACGAGTTCATAGTGACCTTCCTCATGTGGTAAACAGCAGACTTTTATCTTGCAAAAACTTTAATAGGTAAAACAATCGTGGTGAAACCAAGTTGCAAGGAAGAGAAGTATGGACATTTGGCAGAGCCTAAACTTGGCACCCAAAGCTCAGTTGAACTTTGACCCAGTCACTGAACTGGGGAAAAGACAGGAGGACCACTGTTCGCAGGGATGAAGTCAGAAAGCAAAATGGACCAGTGCTCTGTCTCAGTCCACGCCAGCAGAGTGGATACTTATGTTGTGATGAGATTCCCACGTCTAAGAGAATCTGGGTAAAGGTCCTGCTGTTCTGCGCCCAACCCATTGTTCCAACCCACGTGCCATGGTGATGAGAGAAAAACCCGTATCTGCCCTCTCTGTTCATTGTTACTCTCTAAATACCTTCAGGAGTCATGTCCAGCATACAGTAAGGGGCAGCACGGCATATAACTTCTTGAATAATTATGGAAATACTGTAGATATCTCCCCAGAAGGTGCCTTTTCGTTCCAGCACTGGATTCCTCAACAACTCTGGGGCGGTCCAGAACCGGTCTGGTAGAATAAAGACAAATATCCAATAATTTCCTTCATTCTGTTCTTCTTATCATACCCTCCGCCTGTAAATCCACATGGAGCTTTCTGCCCCTATCCTCTATTTATACACATTGAGTTACCCCACTGAGTATCCCTTTAGAACAGTTTTTCTCTCCAACATCAAGAAGAAAGAAATCTGAAGCTTTAAGTCCAGGGAGGTTCATTTTTCACTCAGCTATTGGCAATCTATATCTATCTATCTATCTATCTATCTATCTATCTATCTATCTATCTATCTATCTATCTATCATCTACCTACCTACCTAATTAGGTTCTTTTTCACCTAGATTTTTCACCTTTCCAACAGTCTGGTAGACCAGCTTTCGTCAACCTGGGAGTGATAAGCTATGTTGGACTTCAACTGCCATAATCCCCAGCTGGTGTAGCCACTGGCCATACTGGCTAAGTATCATGGGAATTAGTTCAACACACCCAAAAGGCAATGAGCTGGGTGATCAGAGTTCAAGCCACAAGTCATTGCGCAAATGATGCAATTTGTGTCATTTATGCTACGACCTCATGATGCATATGATGTTGTTGGATTTCCCCAGCAGATGTCCATGGTTGAGAGAAGCTGATGGGATCCTTGTTAAAAAAAAATATTCTAACTTCCCTTTAAAATAATTATGAACAGGACCCAACCAGGAGGACTTTAAATCTTTGAATGTGCAGATAATAGGTTTCTGGGCATTGGAGCATTCAGCCTCCTCCGCAACTCGGGGCATATTTCCAAATATACAAAGGAGCCCAAAGATAAAGAGAGAGAGATGGAGTTGGAGAAAGTGGAGGGATGGAGACAGAAAGGGAGGGACTCCTGTCGGCTCAACTCTGACATTGTCCATATTGTCATTTGGCAACTTCATAGGCTATGATTGGTTGGACTCAAAGCAGGAGTGTTGGACAAGCAGCATCACCCAGAATTATTGAGTAGGATTACCCAGAAGATAAACACACGATTGCTTAACAAGAAATGGCTTATCTTTCTATCAACTATGTCCAAGACCAGTGTTTCTCAACCTTGGGAATTTTAAGAGGTATGGACTTCAACTCCTAGAATTTCCCCAGCCAGCCATGCTAGCTGGAGAATTCTAGGAGCTGAAGTCAGGAACTTTAAGAGGTGTGGACTTCAACTCCCAGAAGTCCCCAGCCAGCATGAGTTGAGAAACCCTGTCCTACACTGTTTATCAGCCCATCTAATTCTCTTCTAATTCCCATCTTCCTCTGCTAACCCTCAGGCTTCATTTCTGGGATAATTTTCTGGGCCTCCAACAGTTCATTGTATCCGTGATCAGCGACTTTGAGGACAAAACGGCCATCCACCACACAGTTCCGAGACTTCAGCCGGCCATGAGCGACTTCATGATGATGCAAATACTTCATCCCCTAGAGGAGAAAAGAAGGGGTGAGCGGATCTTGCAAATGTCACAATACAGGTCGTCCTCATTTAGTGACCACAATTAGGACTGGCAACTCAGTCATTAAGTGAAGTGGTCATTAAGTGAAACTGTGTCTGTGCTTATGATCTTTCAGCTTTCCTTTGCTTTACAGACCTGTGAAGGTTGTAAATGAGAGGATTGGTTGTAAAGTTACTTTTTCATCACTTTCGTAACTGTGAATGGCTGCTAAATGAGGCAGTCCCTAAATGGGACTGCCTGCACTTTCTGATCAGGGAGATCTTTACAATTATATGAGAAGACTATACAATTATAGTCTCAGGAATGGAACATTCTGGTAATCCTAAAAATATTTTTAACTATCAATGGGTCTTTCTAGAGGTTCTCCCTCTTAGAACCATCTCTTGTCATGATAGGTAGATCTCACCAAGACTGAAGCCTTGTTGATGAATTTGAATTCTTATGAACTTCAGATGCCCACAGCCCTGAATGATGGTGGTTGAAAACAAGAACTGAGAGCTTTCTTCAACCCTTCTGGTGGCTACTGCAGGAAGGATCCATTCATTCCCTAGCTGTGTCATCCTCCTACGATACAGGATTGAGAGACGCCAACTCCTTTCTCAACATGAGTGAATAACCCTCATCCCAGCCTCATTTTTCTCCTAAGCTGGATCTCAGGACAGCTAGATCTCTCTTCCCCAGGCACCTTGATAAGGTCCAGCAGCAACGATGACTTGAACATCCAGTCCAGCTTCATGTCCTCATTGCGGAGAAGATCCTCAAGACTCCCTCGCGCGCAGTGCTCTGAGACAATAGCAAAAATCCCACGGTCATGGAAGAAGCCCAGGAAAAGGTTCACATTTTCGTGCCTCAGGTCCCGCAGCTGAAGATGGGGAAGAACAAAGGGAATAAAGAAGTGAGAGTCCTCACTCACCCAGTATGGTGGGAATGGCTGGGAAGTGTTCCTGCACCCTGTCTTACGGCCTTGTCCCTACTTGCACCCAACTACCAGCGTCCTGGCAACCTATCTTTTCTCTCAGGTCTGCATAACTCAACCTCAGTCCGTGACTAAAACAGCCTTTAGGCATTCCTTAATGATACTGAATTCAAGCAGTTTTTTCCCCCTTATTCCATCCCTCCCCAAGAACAGCCTTAAGATGCGCCAAATCTTGTAGGTTTCATCAGCTGTCCCCTTGGAGGACAACAGAGGCAGGCAAGGGGTCAGCAATGGCAAAGACAGCAAGGTTGGTGCAGGCCATGTTTGCTACTGACTCAAGGGCAGTGAGGAGAATGCCCCAACCCAGCTGTGGGGTGAAGCCCAGAGGGCTGGTCACAGAAATCAGGGCAATTCTGCACCATTTCCCCCAGCTGATTGCTCAAAATCTGTAACTCAGCGTAGAGAGCCCAGCTGAAAAGAAGTTCAGGGAAACTGCTTTCTACTGGCTGAAATTCCTTGGCTGAATAACCCCAGAAGCCACATTGATATATCAACCAGGAATTATTACCTACTCCATCTCTCCCCACCACTACCCCCTAACCCTAACCCTAACCCTAACCCTAACCCTAACCCTAACCCTCTATCTGCTCACCTTTGAATGAAAGATATCCAGAACTCACCTTGCAAAAAATCATTTTGGTGGCTGGTTTGATTTCAGTGTTCTTTCCTCCTGGGATTTTTTTCAGCCACACCCAGTCACCCTAAAGGCCAGGGGAGACAAGGAAGAGCAAAAATGGTTACCCTCAATCTCCTACGGTGCTCTGAAGAAGCAAGAAAGAAGGAAAGCAGACACCTGCTCCATGTCATGAAAGAGCCAGCAAAGGAAGAGGCAGAGGGAGGGGAATTTTAAAAGGAAACAAGAGGAATTGCGTTAACATTTACAACCCAGAGAGGGCAGGTGTGTGGTCCAGGGAGGCAAAGCAAAGCCAGCAGGGTCCACAGAAGGAGAAAAGGAGGGAAGATGGTCTTGTTACTCTCCAACAAGAAGGGAATGGAAGTGAGTGTCCCTCTACTTTAAGGTTGGACCGATTCATGGAAGCCCTGGGGATCAATGGCTATTAGCCTCGATGGCAGTGGGACAGCCTCTGAAGACCATCTGCAGGGAGACTAGTGGGCTTCCTTGTATAGTTGGCTGGCCACTGTGAGAACAGACTGCTGGACTAGATGAGCCAGGGGTTCAATCCAGCATGCCACGGCTAATGTTCTTATGTTCTCAGGTCTTCTATGACTTTGATTTGGATTCATGCAGGATCACCTCTCTCCAATAATCCATGTGGCCTTGAAGATTTTCTAATGCCATATCGTATAAACTGATTTTGAGTGACAGGTAGGTAAATAGACAGGGAAGTGGTGGAGAGAGGATGTTCTAACTGACCCCTCCAAACAGTGAGGGCAGATGGGAGACAGTCTTCTGGTTGTTGATACCCCCATAATGGAATGAAAAGTGAAGTCACTGTTGAATCAAGCTTGCTTCCTGGTGGCTTCATAATCACACCCATGTATTTATTTATTATATCTATTTACAATTTTTGCATACCATCCAGTCTTAAGAGACTTCAGGCAGTGAACAAGAAAAATCAAAATATAGCATAACAACCCATAAAATAAGTCAAAGACAGCCTCACCTAGAACATGTTGCAATAATCCAAATGCCTGGTGGTCAGGGTGGGAGTTAGTGTTGCAAGGGCTAAAACTAGGGCTGAAACTGGTACACCAACCATAGCTGGGCAAAGGCCCCCTTGGAGATGGTTTCCACTTGCTGTTCCAGCAGCAACCATGAATCCAGGGACCTCCAAGTTGTGGACCAGCATCTTCAGGGAAGCATGACCTCATCTAGAACTACCACCATAGCTGAAGCTTCTGAAGAGTCCAGAATGTTAGACACAAATAGCCACTCCAACTTGGGCTTTAATCCAAGCTTGCTTCTGCCCATCCAGTCCCTGGCAGCCTTTAGACATGGTCCTAAAATTCCACAGCATCTCTAGTTCAGCCATGGTGGCAATGTACAATCGAGCGTCTTTGGTATATTGATGACGCTTCACTCCACACTGATGGATAACCTAACCAAGTGGTTTCATATAGATGTTAAATAACAAAGAGGGAAGGACCAAGCTCTATGGCAACTCAGTGGAGCAACCAGGAGCTCAAACCCAAATCCTCTATGACTTTCCCATTAAAGATGGCAAGCTCAAGATCTGTGCCTTCTTGGTATTACCACAGTTGATATCAGGGCTGGCTCTGTCCCACAGTAGGCTGCTGGGCAGGGGAACAAGCAGTGACCCCAACCTTTGGAGGAAACAGCTTTACATCAGAGGGTCCCTCAAGCTCTCTCCTGAAAGCCCTCCCCCACCCTCATAAGGCTAGAAGAATGTGGGGCCAGACACAGCACAGGGAGGAACATGTGTTCACCTCAACCACAGCTAAGTTGGAGTTTTCCAGATCAGCCGTCTCACTTCTGAAGCTTTTCATATCCAACGAGCTCTTATCCGCAAGACTGGAGTGGCTGTCATCCATCTTCTGGGAGAGGAAGAGGACAGCTCATTGTAAACTAAAGAACATTCTGAACTAATAATTTTATTGAGCAACATTTAAGAACAAGAAAGGGGATTACTTTGACCTGTGGACATAACTTCTGGTGGATAGCTACATCTTGATAGTCCCAAACTTGGCCATCTTTACCAATGAGGCAAGGCCACTAACACAACCCTTTGTATTGCATTGATCTGAGTCAGCTATTATTCGCTTTGTCGTCCCCTGACTTTGGAGTGCTTTACCTCCACAATCACACTTCCTGTTTCCAGTAGCTTGTATTCTCCTCAAGGCTATTGCATAAAACCTTGCTCACCTTCCTGCTGTTCTGGCCATTGATGAAAGTCAAGTCGTCTGTGGTCAGGACAATCTTGTTGGGTCCCTTCATTAGCTGGGCATGCAGAAACCGGCGTCTGTGAAAAACGAGGCAAGAGCGGCTGAAACGTCAGAAGTTAAAAATGCTCACCCGTAAGCGAAGCTGTCCAGAATGACTGCCAATAGCCAATCTAGAGTGGAGAATCATGAGAGCGGTTTATGTGGAACTCACCGAAGATAGTAAGCCAGAGCAGATCCACCCAGGAACAAGCCAATAACCATCAGGAAGAAGAGGAAAACGAAACCAACATCCACACCTGGAAGGAGGAAGAAGAAAAACTCTTGTCATTTTCTTTAGCCTGAGGCCCATCTTTGCTGTTGCCAACTGGGTTAAGCATTGCAATCCATTTTCAGTGGTGGATTATGGAGCCACAACAACCTGGGAGCTGCACTTTTTGGTAGCTACAACCCATCCGTTCCCACTTTGCTTCCACACTCACCCCCAGTACAAACGGTGGCAGGGTTGAACCAACAGCTGGAGTCCGAAGCTGGGCTGGTATGGTGAGGCCAGTGGATGGCATGTCCCATGTAGTTCAAGATGCCTGCAG
Source organism: Python bivittatus (assembly GCF_059951505.1). Lineage (NCBI taxonomy): Eukaryota > Metazoa > Chordata > Lepidosauria > Squamata > Pythonidae > Python > Python bivittatus. The sequence continues at coordinate 1,983,487 of NW_028277062.1, forward strand.
CCATGTCTACTTTGTAGGTGGGCTGAAGATGGTTGCTTCTTCCATCCGTGTCCAAGATGACGTAAGGGAGCCCAGCGCCTCTGTTTCCGTCCGCTGACACCGTCTGGCTAAACCCTTCCAGCTCAAAGTTCTTGGCGTGGTCAGCCACACTGGTCCCCACCACCCTCTTGGCAGCTAGACGAGCGTTTTCCACAGCTTTGGCCAGGAAGTAGATGGAGTTAAAAATGGTGCCAAACAGAGGATGGGCCTGAAGAGAGGAGGAAAAACAGCTAAGCCCAAATTCTGTACAAATTACACAAATGAAGGATTTGCTTTGCCTCATGCATTTTGCTTGCTCTGCAAGCATAGAGGCACTGTTCAGCCTTCTGTCTGAAGACACCTTTGAAGTCATGCTCACAAGACTGCAGGCTAAAAATCTCTCTTTGCTTGCTTCCAGCTTAGAATCTTAACCTTAATGGAATCTGAATTCTGTACCAGATTTCATAACTAAGAACGACGTTTTTTGCACAGCCTAACGCCCACAGTTCTGTCCTTCTTCCCACCATCCCAGCACCATTTCCTCCTTTCTCAGGCACCTTGTCTGCACTGAGGTGGCCAGGGATCTCTCTCTTCTCTTGAGCCTCTCCAAAGGCCTGCCGGAAGGAGACTTCTGGGGAATCAATGGTGACCATAAGCACGGCGTCATATGCCTGGCGCAATTTGATGTTGTCATCCAGCACTGTGTAGACCTCCTTCTGGTAGGGCATGCTGTAGGTCAGGGCATCGTAGGGGATGAAAATGTAAGTCCCTTCTGTCATGTCCATCTCTTCGGCCTTCTCCAACAGGAGACGCTGCTCTTCCCCACCCAGCAGGACAGAGTGCATACACATGATGACCGCTGGATAGGAAATGAAGGAGAAGGAGAAGGAGAAGGAGGAAGATTGGGCCGAGAAAAAAAAGTGGGGAGAGTGAGAAGGTTAAGAGAACAGAGAGTTTAGCAAAGCTGAATCTGAATCTTTGGGAATAATAAAGAAATGAGGCCACCGTGTTCACGCTGAGAGCAACCATCTCAGGGTCTCAGCACAGAACAGTGTTTCTCAACCTTGGCAGCTTTAAGATGGGTGGACTTCAACTCCCAGAATTCCCCAGCTAGCCCATGAGAAACCCTGGCACAGAATGTTGATTCCATGCAAACTCAGGTTCCAAAACCCATCTCAGGTTCCTTTCAAGCTCTGAGATGCCACCAGACAGAGATCTGGATCTCAGTGAAGTCCTGATGTTCATTTATTTATCTGTTTGTTTATTTTATATTTCAAATTTGTCACCGCCCATCTCACCACAGAGTGACTCGGGTGGATATGCACCTGATAGGCATTTTGTCATTGCCCCCAAGCAACAACTTCCAGCTTCTGGCTTCTAGAAGGAAGGAGGAGGCCTCCCCAAATAATTGGATCTCAGGGACGAGAAAAGCATTATTTGGGGGTCTGCCCCATCCTTTCCCCTGTGGGAAACCTCTAAAATACTTTGGCCAAGACAAAGACATCGTCCATCTAGCAGGAAGAGGCAGAGATATCTTCCCGCGTTTCCTGCATATGTCAACAAGAATCAACCCTAACATCCACCTGCCTGTGATTGTGATTATGATTATGATTATGATTTAAACTGGCATGCTTTCTAAAGATCTGCCTGTAAGGATGTAAAGCTGTTTTCGAAAGGGCAATACTTTCTTAAGAAGAGAAGTTTATTAGTAGTATTTCTTTCTGTGGGCACTGACGTGCCTTTCAAGACCTTGCTGAAGTTCGTTCTTGCCTGCCTTCCTAAGAGTCACCTCCTCTTTGCCTCTTCAGCAGACCCTCCACTGTCATGTATTTTTGCGCCCAAGAAAAGAAGGCAGTCTGCCCCCTTCATGCCCCTCACTGTCGGCTGCAAGTACCCTAAGCAGCCTGGGTGACATTGGCTAGTACTTGGATGATGACCACCAGGGCACCCCAGAGTTCTAGGCTAGACTGGGAAGTCGAAACACATCTCAGAAAAAGGCAACAGTAAACCATCTTCATACTGCTTCCAAGAAAGCTCTCTGGATGTGTCCAGGACTCTTGGAGGCGGCATGGACTGCAAACTGGGGTAGCAGCCAAGCCACAGGCCTGTGTTGCCCAGATGGGAGAGAGGTCATTGAGCAGAAGGTTGGACTAGAGGACCTCTGAGGCGCCTTCCTAATTTCCGATGCTATGCTCTTGAGCTAGGAGGAGCAACAGCCTGATGTAGAATAGCCTTCCTTCTTAAGCACTCTTTTCTCTTAGGAGGAGCCTTCCACATGCACCTGTGTGCTCTCGTCGAGTGGGACCTAGGAAGTGTGCCTTCTCCATAATGGCCTCTGCCCTATGGAACACCCTTCCGCCAGAGATCTGAAAGACCCCCACCCTCCTTGCCTTCTGGAAGAGCTTAAATTGCTGGCTCTTCCCACAAGCACTGTGGTAGGATGAGGCTGGAGCCCAAACCACGTGTGGCAGAGTGTTGCCCCAGGGTCCATGAGTTTTCATTGAGTTTCTATTGAGCTTTTCTTGAGCTTTTCTTGAGTTTCTATTGAGCTTTTCTTGAGTTTCTATTGAGCTTTTCTTGAATTTTATTGAGCGTTTTATTTTGATTGTTTGGGGGATTTTGATGTTTTTATTGACTTGTCAGTTGCCCAGGGTTGTGGTTATAATACAGGCGGCTATATAAACTTTTTAAATAAATAAATACATGCATCCTCTCTGTAGCTGCACATAAATCATAAGTTCATTCCACAACTTCTCAAACTTCAAGGTTCATAAACAAAGGAAGTATCCACATGAGGTATGCATCAGAATTGAGCCCCTACATAAACAGCAGGGCGGAGGGGATAGACAAACTTCGCCGAATTAAAATCATGCACTTGCTATATTTATGAATAACCCTGCACTCCATCTCTTTTATAGTTTTAAGACAGAGCAGACTGTTTCTTGACCAACAAGCAGTGAAAGTGGGGAAGATCCTATGCTAGCTCCCCTTTTAAATTAAAAAAAAAATCATTTCAACCTAGAATTTCTCCTTTCTCCTTTTTTATACACTTTCTCAAGGGTGTTTGCAGAGGGTGGGTCAACAAAGTCAAGATGGGGCTGTGCTTGCATGATAGGAGCCCTGCATTTTATTATGTGCAACACTCCTGGCTTCCATCATGTGGTCAAGACTGCCATCTTGACTTTTTTGATCTCACTTGCAGACAGCCCTGGTGGCTTTCTCCCTTCATAATGGTCTTGCCCAATGAGGACCCCATCCCCTTCTAGAAAAGGAGAATGAAGGAGAGTCACATACATACAAATCAGTGTTTCTCAACCTTGAGAACTTCAAGATGGGTGGATTTCCCCTGGGAAATTCTGAGAGTTGAAATCCACCCATCTTAAAGTTCCCAAGGTTGGGAAACATTGATATAAATAGATACTTCACCTGTGCCAAAGGAAGAGGCAGAAAAATGGGAAGGAATCAAGAAAAGGGCACCTAGGCTGGGAACCAAGTCTTAGGAGTTGAGATGTGGGGACATTAAGTGTTTTGTAGTCTTCAGAATGGAAGAGAGATAAGCAGCACTGAAAGGATGCCACAGAGAAGAAGGCCAAGATCTCTTCTCCATCTTTCCAGAGTGCAGAACACAGAATAATGGTTTGAAAATAGCTGAGGGCAAATACAGATGGAACATGAGAACCGTCCTAACAGCAAGTCAGGTTAGCAATGGAACTATGGAACCTGAGAGTGGGACGGGTTCCCCTTCACTGGTAAAGTTGAAACGAAGGCCAGACAGCCACCTCTAGGGGATGTTTGAATTTGGATTCCTGCACTGGGCAAGAGATAGGCTTCCTTGACTGACAAAGAAGCTGCTTAAACATGTGAATGAGTCACATAGCACGCTTCTTGTCATATAAACCAACTTTTATAGAATCCCAGAGTTAGAAGGGAACCTGCAGCCACCAATGTCAACCCCGTCAGTCTTGAAATTCAAATCACAGGTGGCTGTTCATTCTCTGTTTGAAGGCTTCCAACAAAGGGGAACCCATGACTTTCTAGCTCAGTGGTTCCATTGTCCAACTTCCCTTACTAAGAAGAAGGGTTTTTTTTCCTTAATGTTCTACTAGAATTGGTCTTCCTGTAGCTTGGGATTAAGGAAAAGTAGGTTTCCATCTTCTTTCTGTGATAGTTTTTTGAGTAAATGAGGAGCTTGAACAGTCCAAGTCAAGCCAGAAGTGAAGAAACAAACATGTTGGGCTTCTGCATCTCAGAAGAAACCATAAGCTGACCTGTAGCCCTTTACTCAGAAGAGAGACAGACTCCATATCTTTCTAACTTATGTTAGATCTCTCCCCCTTCATGAGGCACATCTGCCCATCGCAACCATACCTCGTACGTTGTGGGCCTTCTTTATCTTTTGGAGGGCATCCTCCACCCCACCAGGTTCATCTTCCATGGTGGTCACTATAGTGACGGGCAGGCCAAAGTTCCGCAATGAGTCTGCTAGAGCTTGTCCCGCTTCTACCCAGAGGTCTTCCTCAGAGGTGATCACAGCCACATGAGCCCATTGGAAGTACTTAAGCACAGTGTAGAGCACAGCAGAGGCCTGTGGTAATAGCCGGACAAAAGTGCCATAACGTTCAACCTCAGCATCATCAGTCAAGCAAGCCCAGGAGAAAATGGGCTTGTTCCATGTTTTGCCCAGCAACCCCGCTGCCTGACAGGTTGCTGGGTTAACTGGACCTACAAAACCAGAGGCATAATGTTGTGCGCTGACAAAACCCACAAGGGCCTTTGATGTCTGGCAGTCTTCATTGAGGAGGACATAATCAAACCAATATCCCTTGTTTAAGGTTGGGTCCTTGTTGATCTGGGTAATAGCCAATTTAGCTGCTGCATCAGGGTAGGCTCTGGCATAGATGGAGTCACAGTTCCAGGGACCCATCACACCAACTTTGAAGGTAGCGGCGTGGATACTGAGAGGAAGGCAAAGAAGCAAGGGCCAGAAGAGAAGGGCCCACCAAGGAGGCCCTCTACAGTAGGCCCACCTGGGGTGGTTGGAAAGCCGGAGCTGGAAGCCCAACCAAACTAGTACCATGTTGTTGTTGTGGACTTAGCAAATGATGTGGTGGAAGAGGCAAGGAAGGGAAATGGGAGAAGGCACAGCTCACAGAGCTTCAGTTCCTGAAGGACCAGGCCCAGAAATCTTCGGGTCCATCTGCTGCCATCAACTTGCTCTTCACAGTCAAAAGAGAGAACGAAAGGAAGAGAAAAGAAGGGAAGAATGAAGCTGGAAAAGAAAGACAAGAGTAACATCAGAGTAGGCTGGAGAAGAATTCAGTGTTTTTTCTCCCATTTTTTCCCTATACTAGCAGCTTATTTTATTATAATGGAAAACAGTATTTTACCTACAGGACGCTGGGTAGAAGGAAAATATGTCAAACATCTCTTTTGATCCTATTACAAAGGTGGTGTTAGTGTCGCAACCAAACCAATCACCTTCCCTCCGTAAGTCACCATCTTCATCCACCTCAAAATCATATCGTCTTTGGGGTCATGGGGTCACTCAGCTGCCAGACTTTCTGGGATTTGGCCACGCTGTCAAATTTCATCAGAGGTGGAAAACCTCCCTTGCACCCATGCCACCCCAGAGTGGGGAACCTTCTTTCTTTTGAAGACCACCAGCCGATGGTGGGCCAGAAGTTCTATCCCGACAATAACCGCCCTGTGAAGTTGGATTGAGAGAGCACTGGACCCAAGTCATTGTCTGGGTCAGCACAACATCCAAAAGTATAAACCATGGTTTACAAACTGTGACAGTCACACATCGTGGCTTAGTCTGTGGTGTGAGTCAGCGTGACTCACTTTATTACTTTATTATACTTTATTTGTTTGTAAACTTTATTGTCATTGTACCTCATACAATGAAATTAAAGGCCATCCCCAGTGCACCTTATAAATATAAAAACACACATCCTTCACATTCTATTCACCATCGCACAACCCCTGATGTTACATTAATATTGCGCTACACAGTAGAGTTCAATATAGTTGCAGCTCTGGGATAAAAGCTGTTCTTCAGCCTATTTGTCCTTGTTTTTATTACCCTGTACCGTCTGCCAGATGGTCATAGTTCAAAAAAAGACTTCATTAACACTTCATTAGCTAACTCAAAGATCACAAAAGAGTGAACGAGGGTTAAAGTCCTCAAAGAGTAGACATCCACGCACATTCAAGGGCAATGGTGACTGATATGCACACTTTTGATATTATCAAAATGCATTTGTGTTGATATTCTTATTTTTGCATAGCTCCATAACAGCTGTTCTGCCTAGCCTTGCCCAAGCCATCTCCAACACTTCACTCTACACCAGGGGTGTCTATGGAGGTATTTGGGGCGGGGGAGAAGAATCCAAAAATCAAGGTGATAACCATGACTGCACAATCGAACTTGCTGTCTTGACTTTTTTGCCCTCCCCACAATGCACACTCCTCCTTTTGTTTTTCTGTAAAGTCCACTTGCATGTCTCTTTCAGGGAACCAAATGACTTTGGATGACACGATAGTTGCCCATCATTCAGACAGGCCTGAGAGTCCATCAGAAAGCTGACCATCCTTACAGTCCAGCCTCTTGGTTGTGTGTAGAACCGCGTGAGTGCCAATTTCAAACAATTTCAGTCCCAATTCAAACATTTCACCTTCAGGCTTCCTCAAAGGGAAGAAAGGAACCACATCGACAATAAGGACAGGTTTTCTAACTCTGTCTTTAGTCATAAGAACAGGCACAGCCTGCCAGAATAATGCCATTTCGTTATGGTAACATTACACCCCAGATTTGGTTGTAGATCCTGTGGTTAAACCTCCTTTTTAGTCCTGGCAATGATGGCTGAAAACTGGCTGCAGTTAACCACCATCTCATGGAAGACACGTGTTTTGTTATTTAGGTTATTTATAGACAGGAAGATATCAAAACTGTAGCATTAGCCCTAGAATAGGTGTAACACAACCCAAAAAACAGAGAAAACCCCAAAACAATTTTTCTCCAAAGGGCGGTCTAAATGCACCCCACTCCTGCTCTGGATGTTTTTTTAGTTTTGCCTCTTTGAAGTGGTTGGTGACTCAACAGGTCTTGACACAGAACCCCATATTAGGAGGTGGCCCAAAGCTGTAGCACAAAGAAAAAGATTTATGTTTGGACCAGCTCATGAACATGCAGTTTTCCTCTTGGATAGTCCTATCAGATGACAGCTTCCCTGGATGACTTGGCCACCACCCGTTCTTCACCACTGATAGAATAGCCAGTGATAGATTAGCTCTGGAGGCAACATGCCCCACTAGAGACAGATCCAACATTCAGCTGAGTAAACATGCAGACAACTAGGCCATGTGACCCCGTCTTTAGATGAAAGGGGCATATTTCAGGGTAAACTTGGCAGGAGTTTGACCAAGAAAAATGAGGGGGGCAGTAGATCTGAGATACGGCAAAGAGGAATTCACTATACTAGGGGAGAAGTCAAACCAGGGCAAGGCTTGATCCCAGAAAGGATGTGCCTTCATCACTCTGGAGAACAACACATTCCTAAGCATAATAGCTTTATCGAAGGAGGACTTTCTGAAGATGCTTCTAGTCTCTTCAGAGTAAGAACAACTGCTGGGTCACTTTATACAGAGATGACTTTGGTTGGGATAATTCCACACCACTAAAAGAAATTCCTCTGTATGCACAGAAAGCTATGATGTTGATGAGAAGAACTTAGTCCATTCACCATTGCTGATTTTCTTTTCCCATAGAAGAACCCCATTCATGCTCAGTTTGGCCAGGACTCGGTTTGACACATGGTTGTGGACTCTTTAATAAGAACCATAGACCATGATGCCACTTGGCCATCATTTGTGCACAAACATGATCTGGAAACCTCTTGGTTTGCTGTCCTCCATCAAAGTTGTCTTCATCTCATCCCCAGCTCAGGAGGGAGACCGACTTAAATCGCCTTTACCTGTGTCGGTGTCCCAGTGGGGTTTTCTCCCCTATTAGCTTGGAGGGGCAGGTAGTGACTGGGAACAAGGCAGTAAAGGACAGGGATTGAAAATAGGGACACATATTTTTCTGCCAACTTAAGGATGGGGAGAAGATTGCTTCAACTCCACAGCATGGAAAGGCCTTTAAATACGTTAACCAAACCCCCCTCAATTTAGAGCCTCCAGGAGCATTTGATAGCTGCCGAGACCCCAGAAAACCACAAAAAGAAGCAAGAATCCATAAATATTTCCAGGTCACACACTTTCAGGATCGATAATCTTAGGATTCCTGTCTTCCCCTGGGTCCTGGTTATCAGGAAAGGCTATTTTACTTTTAAATAGAGCCTGACCCACCTTCTAAATGAGCTTGGATAAATGAGAATCCTTTCAGGGAGATTTAAGGAGTTAATCTGTCCCTTGAGATCTTATTTTACCCAAGCCTTGATACTAGTGAGACTAAAATAACTCTCTCGCTCTCCCTCTCTCTCTCTCTGTAAAAGGGTCCCCATTCCACAACATTGGCTGTGCAGCAGAGAAGGCGGAGTGATAGCTACAATGCCTTCCAAACCAATAACCATAACTAGTTATCAAAACTTTAGAACCTAAGACTAACTCTGTTCGATCTGGCCAAGGTTCATCCTAGTTCAGGGTTGTTTTCTCATGGCCACCTACCAGATGCCTTCAGGGACCTGCCTGGTAGGAGATGGAGATGTTCCCCTGTCCTACCCCTGTCCCCCTGCAAGTGATATTTGGTGGCATCTGCTCCTACCCCAGAGGTAACATGGAGTCTTCTTCAAGAGTTCTAGCCTTTGATAGATTTGTCCTCCAAATATGCGTCTAATCCCCCTTTAAACCCCCCCCAAGAGAGTGACATCACCACAAAGTTAGTAATTTTGCATAAGGGCTCAGGATACATTGACCCCAGGACCATTCCTACATTTTGAGGAGTGGGGGGGGGAAGACCCCACATTGAGTATTTAACAGTCAATTATCAAGCACCAAGTCACTGAGGATAAGATTCCTGCTGCTGTAGAGCTTTCATATAAGGAAAATATATTTTTTAAACTGAGCTGCGATCGTTCTGCGCTCTTGGCAACAATACCTTCTGCTAGAATGTTTGTGTCTGTTTTATGAAGTCCGAGTCTGGCCTGTAGCCACCATATAGCCAGGCGCTCCCTGGATCTGACCCTACTTAGCTTTCTCAGATCAGCCAAGGTCAACTGACCCTGTTGTAATGTCTGTGCTCAACTCCTAGTGACCTCGGGACACATTCATGCAGTGTTCTTGGCCACAACAGGGAAATAATTCACTTTTTCAGATTTAGTTGTTAAAAGTTGGCATTACTTTTTCAGGAAGTGGTTCACCATTACTTTTTTTCAGGATTTTTTCATGATTCCAATCTACCTTGGACCCTTAGGGTTCTCCTCCCCAACCAGGCATTAATCTAACACTACTTAGCTTCCAAGTCCAGGCTGGGTTGGCCACGTCTTAAACCCTGCTGAGATTTCCCACCAATACCCGTTTCCAGTTGTGTAGAGAATGCAAACGGTATCAAAACGCCCTGCAAACTGTGCCAATTAATCAGCCACAATGCTTGCCAAGCTGGCTGTCTCTCCCACAGAGGGAAGAATTGCGAAAGGACCTGGCCGACCATGTCTTGGCTGGGAACCTCAGCAGGGTCAGACCCAGCAAATACGTGGGTGGGCGTGCGTGGGAGACCACTAAAGAATCCCAGGGCTCTAAATTGGGCAGTTGAAGAAAATCCCAGGATGTGACATTCTGGCAAATCATTTCTACACTTTTGCCCTGAAAACTGCATGGACATGTTTACAAAGTTAGTAGGAGTTACAACAACACAGAGTGTAACTTAATCCTGAGATCATTGTTTCTTGATTGTTGGGAAATGATTTAGCTGCTATTTCCAAAAGACATACTTTTCAGTAACCTCATTAACTGCAGGAAATAAAGTATTGTTCCAGTTTCTCTGATTTCCTAAGAATTCTGGCAACCACTATGAAATGTCACATTTAATAAAAGCATGTCTAAGAGCAATTAGGATCCCAGGTCCCCAAAATACTTTCCATGGAAGCCTTCCTCCATCTGGTATCCTCTGGATATCATGGGGTGCGCCAATTTACCTGATGGGCGCCTGAGAAGATCCCAATTGCTCTGGGAAACTTTGTTCATCTAATAAAAGGAAGTAAAAAAGAAGTCTTCTGAGTTCCCGTGGTATGCTAAGGCATAAGGGGGTTTGCTTGTGTGTAGTGAGACGCTATGGATTAATCAACCACCTATGATTAAAAATCATGATGTAGCACAATGTGTGAACCCAAACAGCCCAGGGGTAAGATTAACCTTACAGAAGAAAGCATACATTTGTAAAGTAGGAGACTCACACAAGAGCAGATGCTCCAGGATCCCTGTGGTGAAGGTCACTCTTCACCGCTGGAACACCTTCACCCACATCCCCTTGGCCAAGTGGGAACAAGGGTTAGGAGTCTTCTCAGAATTACAAGAATGGAAAGAGAGAGAGAAGACCTGAAAAAGGAAGGTTTGGTTGGTCGATGGGCTGATAAAGAGGCAAAAAACCAACAACCAAAACAGATGGAGAGGCATATGCAGACCAACACACGTATCAAAGGCAACAGACGTGGAAAGTTTCACAGAGGGTGGGCACCGCCATCTTGGGCCCTATTTGAAAAAGAACAACTCGCTAGCTCTTGTTATGTCAACACAGGTTGGAATAAGACAGGGGTTTTTTTTTCAGCTAAATGCCTTCCAGATGTGTGGGACACTACCTCCCATAACTGCCAAGTTAGAGAACTTTGCTATCTGGTTGGAGGGTAACAATTTTCAACCTAAGAGATTATTGCAGAGAAGGGATACACACTGGATAACTTCATTATATCGCCTCTGGGGTTTGAAGACAGTCAAAATACATACAGCCTTTGATCTGGAGAGAAAACTGATCCCCACCACAACCCACATTATCTGGAGGTTGAGTCATGGCAACCGGACTTCTTTTCTTTGGTTTGATACGTTTCACTGTTTGTCCAAGCAGCTCCTTCAGCTTCAGTCTAGAAAGAAGCTGCTCGGACAAGCAGTGAAACGTATCAAACGAAAAGAAGTCCAGTTGCCATGACTCAACCTCCAGATAATTCCACCTGGATGACTGAGAATCTTCATCCACACACCACCCACATTCTTTCTCCTCCTGGCAGGACAATGCCAGGTTTTCTGCCTAACACCTTTCCTGCACCTTATCCTTCCTCCGTTCTCTTATTGCCAACACTCCTAATTCCATCAATGGGCCCTCAAATCCACAAACGTCCCCCTTTCAAAAGGCCATCTTTCTCAATTCCTTTCCCTTCTGGTTCCATCACCCAGTCCAAGCAAAACACATTTCCCAACAGACGCACACAGAGATTAAATTTTTCGCAGCAGCAAAATGATGCTGGGTGCATGAAGCTACAAGGAAAAAGGCCAAGCGTGGACCAAACGTTGGGGCACGCAGAATAAAAAGTCACTGCCCGGTTCTTGGCCTCCCTCCACTGTTTGCTCAAGCTGCGAAAGAAACTGAAAACGGTTTCGGTCTCCCCGATAACCCCTTTTGCTTGCATAACCCACAACTCCTAGTTCTCAGATCCATCATGATCCTAGTCCAGAGCCAAACTACCAGGCTTGTTCTGCGACACATAACACACTCTCTTACCAAGTCTCAATGATTCCAAAAAACAAAGCAAAAAATCCACGTGCTCAAATCCAGGGGGAATTGTTCTTAGGAAACCGAACCAGAACGGCAAGGAAGGAAGGAAGGAAGGAAGCAACTCCGAGAAAAGGCAAAGGCCGAAAATCAGTGCCAGCTCCCTCCCATCCCCCGTTTGGGGGAGACTGGCTTGGAGAAAAGGGGGTTTGCTGAGCCTTTTGGGGCTTCTTCCCTCCCCTGGTTCTTCCTTGTGGGGCACAGGGTACGGGGCAGTGATGGCCACTGGATGTCTTTCTTGGATCCAAGGAGCAAAGTGGAGCAGTGGACTTGGGGGCTTACAAGCCTCCAGGCTGGCGTTTGTGGAGGAGGGGAAGCAGAGTGGGTTTTTTTTAAACCCATAATCCATGTTCCACGGTCCCTTAATAGCTAATCAGATTAGAAACTCATGGAGGGGGCAGGCAGACTGGACTGACCGGGCAGCAAGAGAGATGCAGCAACCCCACAGCCAGGGTGGCAGAGACACAGGAGGTCTAGATGGAGCAAGGGGATGGAGAGGAAGGAACGGGTTGACCCAGCGTGAGATGTTCAACACTTGCAAGGTGGCAGAACACAAGAGTGAGGGACGCAGAGCAGCAAGCGTGCAAAGCTAAGTATGGGGGACAAAGGAGGGGTGTGGAAGGGTGAAGAGATGCGATGGGAAGAGGGAAAGCGAGGAGAAAGAGTTCCACCAGGCCATTGGGGAAGATGGAGCCATGGGCTAAGAGGCAACTAAGTGGCCAAAGATTTTGAAAGCAAGCCCATTTGAGGAAACGCCGCTTGGGTACTTGTGCAGATCTGGACACAGCAAGCAAAGGAAACCTTGAAAGAAGAAGGTGCAAGATGACTCAGCAGAGATAGGAGTCACCCACTGTAAGTCCAAAATGCTGGTTTATTTGCATGACTGTCAGGTAACCAGAGGACACATGAAAAGGAGATCAAATTGGGCCAGCAGAGAAAAGGACTTCTGCAAACAAAGCAGGAGCGGAATCTGGAGCAGCCCATCTAGCAGGCACTTCAAAATCAGGCAGGGTCTGTTCCTCTTCTGCATACAGCCCAGCTGGGTTTGCAGAAGATTAATACTTCTGCAGAAGACTATTTTTGGAAGAAATCCATCTGTGGTTGAACAGCTTCCTCTATTACCTTTGTACTGGGGAGTGACGGCTCTGAGCAGCATCTTTGGCAGAACTTGGTTGGAAAGAAGTTGAGCTACGAAATGCACTGAAAATAGGAAGGTGCGATAGTGTAGGTAAGTGACATTTGCCCCCGAAACATCTGCAGATGCGAAAGCATGGGAATCTCATCATCTAAACCCAAGCTTCCCACACCGAACAGTGAGGATGACAAAAGGGAAAAACTGTTTCTATTCCAGCCTCCGAGATTCTGTTCTTCTTAACCTTCTTGGAGGTTAATGTAGCACAGAAGGAAGTGCAGGAAACAGACAAGGAAAACTGTACATGGTTAATGGCAATAAAGTCTACCATCATTTAACGTGTGCTTGTCAAATGAAAATGTGTATTTATTCAAAGACATCTCGGGCATATTTGCTCAAACGTGGTGTCATGCAAAGGGAGCTATTTGAGGGCAGCGTACACCCAGTTGGTATACAAAAATATACAAAGGCATGCAGGCAAGTTGCTGGAGCAGCAAGAAGACAGTGTGTGCATCTTGCAAATGCTTGCAAGGCGCAGGGGAGGGAGAAAGGAAGTAACCAGATGTCATGTACGACCTCTGAAAAACAACGGGGCCTTTAACTTTACATGTCCAAGAGATCTGAATCCCGCATCTAAGGATTTAAACCTCAGCCAGACTGTGCCAATAAGAGAGGAACTTAATTATTTTCCCTAAGGCCCCCGATTTTGACAGACCAGTTTCTCAAAAGGTATTTTGGAGGGGAACGCTTGGAAGCGTACATGTTGCAAAAAATAACAGTAATGCCAATGACAAGCGGGAGGGTGAACCCTTTGCTTAAAAATAACTCACAATTCCATTTATTTAGAAAATAAACTTTTTACAAAAATAATTAACTGTGCAAAAAAGAGAGAACCTATACAGCAAAGCCAGGTGCCTCTAAAACTGTGCATCCAGAAGAAAGCACTCCAAACGACGTCAGGATGCAGAGAAACATCAGGGAAAGAAGCACAGGTGGCTGTAGGAGAGCAGGAGACGGGTCCCAGGACTTCACACGAGAGAGCATCTCCCTTGGGAACGCTTGAATCTAGGCTCTATGGGAAGCAGCCTTCTTTCCCAGGATTTGTTCAGCAAACGGACGGAGAGACAGACCGCAGGAAGGAAGCAGGGAAATGCAAAGGGATGGGATGCAGAGATCCCGAGAAGTGGGTCCTACAAGGGTCTGGCAGCATCTCCTGTTGTGAAGAATTGTCAAAAGCGGACGCCTTTGCTGTCACTCCCATTTCTGACTCTGTGAGAGTGAAGCGGAGCGTTAAAATAAAACCAACTTCTGCACGACTGTTCTAGGCCTTATCTCAGGCAGTGTTTTAGATTCCTAGCCGCAGTCGATAACAAAGCTGGTGATGAAAGGCGTTCTCCTCAAACCACATCTATCCAGCGGAGAGCTGCAGACGAACAGCAAACTGGGTTGAAGAGACCGTTATCTCCACACACTTCCTCCTCTGCTGCTCCGAGGGTTGGAGGCCAATGAACCGGACAGCTTCTTCCCAGCCTTCCCAGCGGCGTGGGACTTCTCGCGCCCAAGTCCCAAGGCCCCTGTCCGCCGGCTGGGAGGGCCCTGAGGAAGGAATGAGAGAGGGCCTTGCTTGGGGTTAGGGCCCTTTGCTGTTTTCCCAACCCAGAAAAAGAGGAATTAGCTCTTCTCTTGCAAGTTTGACTGGCCTCACCTGAAGGGGAAACGTACCTCTTTCCTCATCGATTCGGTCAATTTGGGATCAAGGTTCCGGCGTGCTGGCAGACTCCCATTGCCTTTTGTTTCCGGACTGGATATGGAATCCCAAAATGCAGGAGGAGCCATCAGAGCAAATCCCAGCCCCTCTGGGCTCTACCCCCCTCTAAAAGCTGGAGCCGTCTCCTTCCTCCGCCCCACAGAGCCCAGGGGGACAAGGGCCTCACCCAGAACACCTTCGGCCTGAGCAGAGATCCTCTCCTTCCACCTTACCCGTTCTGGCCCAAACTGTGTAAGTATTTGTAGAGCTCTTCAATCGAGGGCACGGGCCTCCCTTTGGCCTGGTACTGTTTCAGAAGGCGCGAGACTGCAGCCACGTGCTTTGGAGACAGGATCCCTTCCTCATGGGCTGGGGAGGAAAAGAGAAAAGTCAGCCTAAGGCTCCAACCTTCGCCACCTGGGCACACACTAGAGACCTTCACCGCTCTTCCCAGAAGGAGCACGCACCAATACTCTGTTTGGAGGGGCTAACTGGTTCCAGGCTTAAACACACCGGTCCGGCTTTGGGCAGAGGGACTTTGGTTTTGTGGACAGCAGCGCTGCTGGGCGGCTGGATGCGAATTGTGTTGAAAGACGGCTGTGCCGGATCCCAGAGGGCTGTGGACTGTTCGTGGTAAGACTGCGAATTACCTGAGAAGACAGTCAAGGAATCTTCAGGTGGGAGGGACAACAGACCTAAATGTCATCAAGAATTTGGTGCAGCCACCAGACCAAATGTCCCTCTTCAGGCTGGCCATTACCCAAATCCACACGGTTCTTACCAGGCCAAGAATTCTGATCCATTGGCACCTGCCCGCACACACAGCAAAGGTTGGGGGATGATCAGGAGCTGCTAGAAGACAACCAGAGAGCTCCTGTCTTGGGGAAGGGAAGGAGGCTGGGCCAGTGCTTACCCATCTGTGTCCGATCTGTGGTATGTGGCGGGCTCTCCATGGAACACCCCTCCTGCTGTGGAGCACTGCTCTCAACTGTGGAACGGTCCAGAAGCTGGCAGGGCGGGGGTCGCAGTTGGATAAGAGTTAAGTTTGCATGCCCTGGCTTCCCCCGCCCCGCCCCACTCAAGGTCAATTATCAGAACCAAGGGGGGAAAAAAAAGCCAACGCTGTAAAGAAAAGTAATAAGCAATCCCACATTTAGGGTGGATAAAAGTTGGAGTTTCTAGGGAGAAAAGACAGCCTATTTTTGTCTTTTAGAACTTGCTCTATGATATGGTTTAGCCACTTTAAAGCCAACCTGTACGCAATAAACATGGGGTACCTTAACGCTAAACTGTAACCGATGTATTAAGCTCTTTGTGTTAAATATCTGGATTCCAAAGCCATGTTTTACTAAAGACACCTGGCAATTGGGCACAGCTTGTCATGACCTAGCAAAGCCCCACGGGTTCCCAGGCCTGAAGATGTTGGGTGTTCACAGGAGAGCATGACATCCCACGTACCATGACCTCATGGCACAGACGCCGTAATTATGTAAGTACATAATTGCATCATGTCTGCACTGATGTGGTGATGTCCGTGGCGTCACTCTGATTCACTGTAGCTTGTTCTTGACTAGGGAATTCTGGGAGTTGAAGTCCACGCATCTCAGTTCTAGACTTCTGCTACCCTTCCAGCCAGCTGGCCATCTGCGCCCTCCCACACACACGCTTCCCTTCCCTCGGGCTAGGAAAAGGACCCTTACCAGGCGCATGTAGTAATTTAAGTCAGGCAGTAGCCCTTGAGCGCCACTCTCCGCAGTGCTGGGCTGAGTGACCTCGCTTTCGTTTCCTGCCAGCTCAGGGCTGGAGTCCTCTCTCTCATCTGCGAAGGGGTGTTCTGCAAGGTTTTCTGGGTGGAAAATCAAACCTGAAAACGGAGAAGGGGAAGGAGGAAAGAAGAAGAAAGGACAGGCCCAGGTTTCAATCTCCATTCAGCTACAGGCTCAATTTCTGCTACGTTCGTCCATCTGTACATTCGCCGTGCCACACCCGAGATAAAATTTATACATGCCGTACAGCATTACAAGGAGCTCCTATGGAGATCACAATACTTTTTATTTATTTTTGTTTATTATTAATTTTATATGTTGCCCATCTCCCCCAGAGGGTGGCTCTGGGTGGCTAACAATTAAAAACCAAGACAATAAAAACAATAAAAATATAAATACCCCCTGATTAAATCACGATTAAATCACAAAATCACTTTTAAAGTAATTATTTTAAGAGAGGGGAGAAAGCTCGCTCGGTTGTCAAAGCTGCCCTCAGCTACTGCAGGCTTACGGGGCAAGGCAAGCCGATGCCGTGACAGACCAACCCCACCCTCACAGCGTTTCAACCAAGTAGGAAAACCCCGCAGAATTTCCCAGCCTTCCACCAGCAGCAGCCATAAGAGGCACCTGTATTTTCTTCTGTGCAGCAAGGTAACAGGTTTGCATCAGTATTTTTTCTCCCTTCCTGTGTGGGTCGGTGGTTGGTCTGCATGCGTGCATGGGGAGAGCAGTACAGGCACCCTTCTAGATCATGTGACCAGGAGAGAGGAGGGGGGCTCACAGTGGAGCAGCTGGGGACATTCCAAGTGGACACCCATCTTCCTCTGCTATAGAAGTGCACTGGGGGGAAATTCCCAGGAAAAAAATCCCCCCCGATTTTTCTCACTGCAGCCTCCAGCCAGATCCAGTCCATTTTCAAACTCTTTCCCTTGCCAGCTTCACCCCAGATTTGGTCCCAATCAGCTCAGGTGTCAGGGCATTATCCTGCTGACGTGTAGACTGAGTCCTGAGCCCCGCCTGTAACCTCTCTGCAACCTTTGCTTGGATTGGAAAGAATAAAAGGGCTGCCCTTTAGGCAGGTGAAAAACAGGCTGGCTGCCACCAGGTTGGGCAAGTCGAAGGGACAACATGTGACCGGCCACTACTGCCCCAGCTGCTTCTGCCAAAGCATTTTCAGCCGTTGCGAGGAAGGACTCCAGGCACACTTGCACACCTGATCCAGCAACAGTGGTGTCCACCTGAGGGTCCAGCTGCTGGAAGCCCTGCTGGCTGAGGAGGCTGGAATTGAGAATGTGGCTGAATTCGGAGGAGAGACGGCCCACGTCAGGCATCAGGGGAAGAAAATGCCGGGAAGGATCCTGCACAGACTTTTCAGAGCCTTCGGGAGCCCCCTGCAGTTTGCTCTGCTGGACGACGGGCTGAAGAGGCACTGCCTTGGCCCACGCCACCTCCTTGCAATCGCCAGCACCCTGATTGCTGCCGAGAGACTCCATCTTCTGGGTCTTCTTCAGCGGATCGCAAGGCTGCAGAAACTCCGGCTTGGAGGTGGGTTCTGGCTCAGAGGCAGCCTCCTAGAAGAGCAAGGAAAAAGGGAGAAAGAAAACGCCAGCTCAGGAAGAAACAGCCGAGCACTACTGAATGCGTTCTAAATAGGACACATTCCTGCCTGCTGGAAGGCAAGAAAAAACTTCCATTTTACAATATCTTGCTGCAGCCCTTCCTACAATAACCCCTCAAAGCAGGCCAGAATTATGACCTCCCCAGTGTGGTTAGAAAGGGAGGGCAAAGCTGAACAGGAAGGCCTCTCTCCATGAACTCAAGGTGCAGGGAAAACTCAAGCCAGAAATGCCCCATTTCCCAGCTCAGCTTCCCCAACTCACTTGCACCCCTTGCTAGAGTTAGAGGATTGGGGAACTTAAGGCTGTGCAAGAGAACAGCCATCCTTCAGGCTGGTACGAGGATGCCGGGCCTCACCTGCTGCTGGGCTTTGGGAGAAGGCTGTAGGGAAGCACTGCTGGCAGCAAAGAGGCGCAGAGCCTCGTTCCAGTGTGCCTGCATCATGGCCTGGAACTGGCTAACCATCTCTGCTCGCTGGGCCTCAAGCCGCCGATACTTGGCCTTCAGCTCCCGCAATTCCTCCTGCTGCTTGGAAGCCCTGAAAGGTGAGAAAGGGCGGGGGGGGGGGGGGAATCAGCTGGTCAAAATCAGCAAGACAATCGGCGGCAGCCGTGCTTTCGCATACCCCAAACAAAGCAGGTTTGATCCAGACAGATCCCTTCAGGAACCAGCATAAAACCATACAGGACAGTGGCCAAGCCTTGTAAAACTACCCCCAAAATTGCGCGCTCATCCTTCGTGTTTTTAAAGAACAGGCATTTTTGGCCTCAGACTCTTGAGAAGCTCCTTTCCCATGCGTCCATCCCTCCATATTCAGTAAAGAGCTTTTGCACCCCACTGGGAAGGGTACCTATGCTCGTAGTCCTGAACGAGGCGCTTCTGTCGCTCCTCCCTCTCCGCCAGGTCAGATCTGAACTGAGCAAGCTGTTTGCCCTGCTCTTTCTCGTGGTGGCTGCTTAGTTCCAACAGCTGCTTCCTGCAAAGGGGGGGGAAAAAGGAGGGGGGGCGGATTTTCCACAAAGCAAATGTCTCTTGCAGATCCCAGAAAGTAGCCACGAATGAGCCGTGAGAGAATCTATCTTCCATCTAAAAGAATCGGAATTTTTTTTCTCTGGAAATAAGGGTTGTTTTTCCTTACTCAAAACAAGATTTTAGATTTTGCCTAGCAAGCGACCTTTGATTGCACACTAGTATTATCTACGTTTCATCATCCAGGCCTAAAAGATAAAGGAGCTCATAGCAAGGGTTCCTTGTTAATTTCCCAAATGAGGTTTTTTTCCCCCCCAGCTGCGTTGTATCTTCTTAAACTGTAAACAACAGAGCATGGACTCCTTGTTTTTACTGATGTTTATGCATCTCTCAAAACCTTTCTGGGTAGAAAGGGGATAGGGCAGGGGATAAATACTTGAAATAAAGCTTTGAACCCCCCTCCACTCTTCTCTAAAGCCTTTAGATGAACCCCAAATTAACAGCAGCAAAGGGGCGGAAGGAATACATGCAGGAAAACAGCATCATAGCGTCATTCTGAATTCAGATGTTTTGAGCAACCATGTGTAGATTTTCTCCTTGAGCTGTTGGATAAGGAACAGCTCAGTTGCAGACTTAGGAACATCTGAGTGGTAAGAGGATAGGGGGAAAACAATAAATCATCCATTTGCTTTGATGAAGGAGCACGAGGCACCTCAGGTCCTGTCTTGGGAAATAAAAAGGGGTTTTGATCTGAAGCCAATCAGAGTGAGAGGCTAGCCAAACATCTGAACCTGGGAAAAAGCCTTCTCTTTAGAGCAAAATTCTCAACTGGACTTCCACGAGAAGTCGTGACTGAAAAAAATAAGCACTGCTTTTTGAATTCTGCACACTGCACAATGCTAGTGCTCATCGTGGAATTCTTACATACCACGACTAAGTTGCCAACCTGCTGCTTTGCTGCTGTTGTAAATGTCACAAGAAGTGGATTGTGTAGGTTAGAAGTGAATTGTATTGTGAAGTCATTTCTTGGCCATTTTTACGCAGGGGTTCCCCGAGACCTGAAAACTATTTCAAGGGTTCCTCCGGGGTGAAAAGGTTGAGAAAGGCTGCCTTAGAGCCTGGCATCATCCACCGTTATACTCAACACGTTTCTACTACCCTGTATCTAAAGAGGGGAGGGGGGCTTGTGGCTTTCTTTGCTGCTGAACCACAACTTGCAGCCACTCTACCCAACTAACAGCAAAAAACACTGCAAAGTTTTCTAGTCATGCCTGCAGCCGCCTCTTCCAATTCTGATGAAGAGCACGCCAAATTTAAGTTTTATAACAAAGGGTGCGCAGGGGAGAACTGCAGGCAGAAAGGCAGGAAAGAGCGACTTTGGGTACACCACCTAACCAATTCACAGATGGGACCACCTTGGCCCTGAGAGCCTGGAGTTTTGAAAAAGAAATAAGCACGCCTCTTAACGCTGCAAGGGGAGAAATGCACGAGAAGGCCCTAGTGAAAATAAGAGCAAGATTTGGGGCGGGGGGACCTTTCCAGGGAGACCATGGCCATCTCAGTTTCAAAAGGATATGAAACACCAGGCCAACCGAAGGAGCAGAGCAAAGAAACATCACGCGTGTTGGGAGGCCATGGCCCCTAGGGCAAAGAGTGCGATGGGCAAAGTCTTTCCACCTGTGTTGTTCTCGCATGGCACTCATTTGGCGTAAACCGTCCTCATGAACCTCCGCCAGGCGCTCCGTCACCCGCTGTTCCAACGCCACCTTCAGCTCCGACTCCAGCTTGACCTTCTGGGCCTCAAAACGTGCCTACAAAGAGACGGGGACAGGCAGGGAAGAACTACATTTATCTTCCATTCCCAGGATCCGACCTGCTCCCGCTCCTCAAGGCGTCCACAAAGGCCAATCTTGCTGGTTTCCAAGTGAAACCAAGAGCCCGTGAATTAAGGAGGTCTGAGCCCCAGGGCAAGGAGGGCAATGAGTTCCATCCAAGATCGGATGTTGGTCCCTCAGTGGCTGCAGCAAAATGGGGTGCTGAGGTCAAGGTGTCTTTCCCTCAGTAAAAATGCCTTCTCCCCTACAACGTAGCAGGAATTGGAGGGAAACACCCGAGGCTGATTTATTCCTCCCCTTCTCAGTCCCAAACCAGCATCCGTGCATGGTAGATTCCACCCAATTACCTTCACCAAACTCATTTCCACCTTCAGGGTGTCTCTCTCTCGGCGCACAGTCTCCAGCTCTCCCTGGAGTCCCTGCATCTCTGACTGCACCGTGGCCAAGACCCGTTGAGCATCCGCTGCCTTCTGAGCTTCCCGCTGGGCCACCATCTAGACAAGGACGGAAAGAAGCAGAGGACAAGATGGGGAGGCTGCTGGGGGGCTCTTCCTGCACCTATTTATGTCTGTCTTGAAAAAGAAAAGTGAGTTTTCTGTGGCCCAGAGTTAGTGTGACCCTGAGGGGCAACCCACGATGAAGCTCATTACTAAGCCTAAAAAGCATAATTTGAGAAAATATTGATTTCCACACATCTTGGAGAACGAGGTAACAGTGGCTTGTGGGTTTATCAATAGGGCACTAAATGCCACTGGAATTGCATCCTGAGAGAAGGTGTAACAGCCTGAATTTCAAGAGCACATAATTTCAGCAACATTTAATGCCAAAGCTGTCTGAGTCCCACCCAATGACAGAATTCAACATGAGGCCAATGCTGCCTTTTTTACTCAGATTTTAAATGTATAAAAGCCATCCAACAGCTGCAACAGCACACTTAACAGGAGCAGATTTTCCCTCATTGCTATACCTATTGAATCTTACATTCAGGGACACATTAAAGGCACAGGAACATGTTGGGTTAGGAAAGGAGGTGGCTGACCTAACTCTGTCTATATTCTTTGGTCTGTACTATAACTTATCTTTGTGCCTTTGCAGTTTTCCGGGCAAATTTTCAGATGAGTTTGCCATTGCCCTTTCCTTCTTCCAGGGCTGAGAGGGAGGGACTGGCCCAAGGTCTCCCAGCTGGCTTTGTGCCTAAGGCAGGACTCGAACTCACGGTCTCCCAGTTTCTAGCCTGGTGCTTTCACCTCTACACCAAAACTGGCTCTCCTGTACTACAAGCATCCCTGAAAACCACAAGTGGGATTACTTCAGATATTCAGGAGTTCCCTGACTTTGATCTAAGCGAGAGGAGAAGTTGCCTTGCCTTGCCACGCTGGGGGTGGGGGCTGGGGGGAGTCACTTCCAATAAAACAAAACCCTCTCCTTCCTTTTTCCTGCCCTGCTCCGTTTCAGGCTTGAAGACTGGAGGTAAGGCTGCCAAGGCCTGAACGACCCCAGTCACAAGGGCGACAGGCTATAGGTCGCAGGATCAGAGGCTATAGGTCAGGCCTGCAGAAGCACGTTGTGGATCGCCTCCCCAACCTCAAAGGCAGATCCATCGGTACGCCAATCTAACTGGCCTCCTGCACTCAAGGAGAAAACAGACCTTATGCAAACATTCCCCCTTTCAGAAGCGCTGGGCTACAGCTCCCAGTATCCCCAGCCAGCCCCTACCCAGGATAGTTGAGGGTGACAGTAATAGCTCACCTAGAAGTACCAAACACCAATCCACACCCACACCCACAACCTGGCATTATATTTTCACATTCTGTGCAGATCCCACAACCCAGCTCAGCCAATGAAGAGTGCTGTTCTCTTTAAGCAACTTCTTAAAAACTCCCAGGAAGCCATTTGAAGCTGCGCTGAGGAGGAGCTGTAAATCACAAACAGGCAAGCTCTTCCATTCAAAACTCCCCCTTGAACAGAAAATTCTAACAGTTCTCTGAATCCCTGAGGACTAGAAACTTTCCAAGGAGAGCTGAGACAAGGACCCTTAAAATATGAAAGGCAGCCACAGGACCCAAGAAATGGCTCTAATAATCCAGACTTGCAGTGGTTTGACTAACCAGTCTCTTCACCTTCAATTTATAAGCTAAAGCAATTTAAAAGGACAAGATGAGATCCGGCCACCCCACCACTCACTCTTTGGGAAGGTGGCTGTTTTCCGCCCACACAGAGAGCCCCCATCAGCTGCAACTCCTCCCAGGCCTGGAGCTCCATTGCAAAGCAGGCCTTTCCTGCGGCAGCCCAGGAGTTCATGTGTTCAGGGTGGGGCCATGGCAGCCTGGGCAGGAAAGGCCATCACCCTTTCAAATGGGTGGGCGTGGCCCCTGCTCCTCCTGGGAGCCGCTTTCCCCAGCTGCAGTGATAAAGGGAGGCAAGAGGATGGCTGAGAACAGGAGCAGGAATTAGGGAGTCTGTTCTGGAAGAAACTCAAGAGCACCGAGACAGCAGCAGAAGAAAGAAGGTGAGTGAAAAAGCTGCCGTGTTCGCAAGGTGATATTGAAAGAATGCAAGAAAAGAAGCTGATTCTGTGGTCTGTGGGCTTGCTCCCTAACCCCTTAGCTTTAGGATACTGACTTTCGCTTTACCAAAAGACCCAGAGGTCAGTGAGCCTACTTGGGAGTTGACCTAAGAGGGGGTTAACTCCGTACTGCACCCACCTAGAAGCAAGAGAAAAGGAGCAAGGAGGCCAAGCAAGCGACAAGCAGCGTGGGCTGAGTCCTTATGAACCAAAGCAAATTCCGACTTTGAAGGCAGCAACACCCAGACAAGGCAGACCGAGAAGAGACCCGCGCCCTCACCTTCTCCTTATCGAGATGTACGCGGCTCTCCTCCTGCACAGCCTGGTGCTGCTGTTCCAGCTGCCTCTCCCGCTGGGCCCAACTCCTTTGCTGCTCCTCCAGCGTCGCACGCAGGGTGTCCTGCTGGCGCCGTTCCAGATCCCACTCAGCTTCCAGGCTCTGCACACGGACACGCTCTGCGTCTAAGCTACGCAACAGACAGGCCTTCTCCTCCTCCTGGTGGGCAGAACGAGACTCAGCTTTGGGCAGCTGGTGCCCTGCCTTGGAGGATGAAAGGCTTATTCCTGGCTCTCAGAGTTTAGGCTTAACCAGGGTTTACTGAATAAACCATCACTGGCTGGGTTCACAGGACATGCCTAGGCCACTGGTTTACCAATTGCCACGGTTGTCTCCACCCCTCAGGCTAAACCTTTAATGCGAGCCAAAGCAGGCCACCCTCAAAATAAGCCCCCACCGTCCCCCCCGGGAGGCAGCTCTTACCAAGACCTCCTTCTCCTTGCAGCACTGGCTGGCCACCTGCTGTTCTCGGTTGAGGGCAGACAAGGCTTGCTGGAGGCGTCCTTCCATCTCTGCCACTTTCTAAAGAAGAAGACAACATGCATTGCTAGAGGAGGAGAGGCCCAGCTGGCGCTGAACGACCTCCAGGGCAGCTATGAAGAACAGAGGGGAGGATCGGTGGTCCCCCATGCTCAAGAGCAGGGGCTGATGGGAGGCATGACCGTCCAGCTCTGCCAAAGACCCACCTCTTTTTGCCTCCCCAGCGCCTGCTCGGCAGCCTCCTTCTCGGTCTGCAGTCTGCGCAGAGCCGCCGTCCGCTCGGCCTCGTGCTGGTTCCAGCCTTCCACCACTTTGGCCAGAGTCTGAAGAGGGAAGAAAGGGAGATCCAGTTAAAAACAAACCACTGGCCATTTTTCTCACCTCCTGGGAAAGCCTGACACCAGGCTTTCTTCCAGGGAAGAGAGACTGTGCCTCTCATCATCCCCAGATAGCACAGCCCATCTGGGGCAGATGGGAGATATAATCCAAAGCTGAGGAAGACATTCTGAAGGTTCCTGAACTAGAAGGGGTTCCTGGGTCTGAAAGATAACGTTCTGGCACTGATAACCAGCGATGGTGTAAGCTAGCTTGCTAAAGGCACGCAAGCAATCAGCCGTTCAGGGACTTCCCGAACACCGGGAGGACCTGAGATCGAAAGTAAGGCAGGGGCTGGGAGTGAGCAGACAGCCTAGCTCCTGCTGAAGCAGAGGAGGTGCTGCTGGAAAGACAGAGAGGCTAAAGGGAGCCTGGTTTTGGGAACAGCCCAGGGATAATGGGGCAACGTTACTGGAAACGGCCCAGTTTTCAGAGGCAGGACTCACACCACAGACCAAGGCAGTGTTTTTCAAACTTGGCAACTTTAAGATGGGTGGACTTCAACTCCCAGAATTCCCTAGCCAGCCAAGCTGGCTGGGGAATTCTGGAGGTTGAAGTCCACCCATCTTAAAGTCGTCAAGGTTGAGAAACACTGGCTTATTCACTCATCCATGAATAAACTCAGCCGTAGCATCATGTGTGAATCCAGGCCTAGGCAGGCAAGTGAGAGATTCAAGGAAAGGAAAGGCTCTATGAAATTGCTCCCTTAGCCGCCCAACGTTAAGCCAAGGTTTGCTGAAGAACCCTTGGCTAAGCCGAACCACAGACCACAATCCGCTCAGCAAAACGTCATGGGGAAATTCAGGCCAGGCTCCCCGTGGCTCTCATGCAGGTCTTTTTCTCAACTTGCCTCCCCCTTGCCCCAGCTGAGGACTCACCTTATCCAGCTGCTGTATCATGCTGTCTTTCTTCTTGTCGGCCGAGACGACCACCGCCAGCTGCTGCTGCAACTCCAGGATGCGGCTCTGGAGGGTCTGGATGTGCCGCTCGCAATGCTGAGAAGGACAGGAGAGGGAGATGGTCAGACATGCAGCAGGATGGAAAGAGCCGAGGGAGGCAGGAAGGAATTCCGCTAGGAGTGGCCGTGGCACGTGGCTTCAAACACCACCTCTGACGCTCTGCTCAAGTCACCCTGCAACTATCAGGGATAGAAACATGGTTTTTTTTAAAAAAAAGAGCTCTGTAGATTTTCAAGGCTTCTGTTTCTGAGTATGGGGGTCCAGGAAAGCCACATGCATGTTCAGGGGCATGGCGACATCATTAGGCAAATGAGGCCAAAGTGAGATTTTTCTTGCCAGGTTCACATGAACAACTCACTCACAGCTGCTGGTGCCACCAATGTCTTTGTGGTTGTGTGGCTGGGGGGGGGGGGGTTCAATTGCTTTTAATATACCCATGGCTCCCTGGAAGTATTTTTCTTGAAGGTGCTAGAACAAAACTACTGTCGGCTGATGTGGGTCTTCCGGGCTGTGTGGCCGTGTTCTGGAAGTTTTGGTTCCTAACATTTCACCAGCATCTGTGACCGGCGTCTTCAGAGAGCAGGAGCACAGACAGGAGCAGTTCTCTCTGTGCCCCTGTCCTCTGAACTGCTCCTGTCTGTGCTCCTGTCCTCTGAAGATGCCAGTCACAGATGCTGGCGAAACGTTAGGAACACGGCCCCACAGCCCGGAAGACCCACATCAGCCATCGTATTCCGGCTATGAAAGCCTCTGACAATACACAAAACTATTGTCGCTCATCAACTGGGTTTCAGCGTGGAAACTTTAGAGAGACTGGGGCTGGGGGAAATGTAACCCTCCTGATCCTCCTTGAGCACTTTTGGTACCATCAGCCAAAACACTTCTGGAAGACTGGCAGCGAGAGCCTGCAGCTTCCTTCAGGGCCCCTAACAGCACCAGAGAAGGCAAGCTGGATTCTAATAGGCTTACAGGGCTAAATGGAGCCCAGGGAGGGGCTGGCTGGCTGGCTCTCCACCTACCCCAGCAAGCAGCTTAAAGCTGCACAAGGTTAGGGCCAGTTCAGTGCCACGTGGGCAGTGGCTGTAGAATGCTGGTGCCACCTCCTGGAATCCTGCTCTGCCTATCCCCAGCCTCGTATTACCTACACTTTGAAAAGTAACGGGACCTACAGGGGGAAGAATGTGCAACAAGGAAACTGAGATTCTGTAGGTCTGAGAACAAAAGTCGAGAGACTGAATGCAAGCTGAGCTAAGACGCCTATAAGCATAACTGGGGTCGTTTTACGGGAATGTGCTGGGATATGAATTGCAAATAAATAAAAATGAGCACGTTGGACCAGAAGGCTGTGGTCTGATGCAACAAAGCATTTGCATGCAATAAGGAGCATCTTGACTCTCTGAGGGCACTCAAGTAAGCACTCTTGAGCTTATCAGCATAAAAGAAATCAGTGGGTCTTCAAAAAGTCAGCCCACCCACCGCTTAAAGAGCAGTAAGAAGGTAATTTTTTCTACACTAGTGCAGTCTTGTGAAATGAGCAAAAACCCCACCCCACACTAACCAAGCTGGGGCAAATATTTTCCAGGTTACCTATTCCTGAATCAAAGGTTAAAAATCAGGAGTCTGGTGGCACCTTTTTAGACTAATCAATGTTATGAAAAGGCATAAGGTGATTTTGGCTACCCTAAACTAATACGGCTCCTCCATTACGATGAATCAAAGGTGGTGTTCTTGTGCAGAACAGTGCGCGTTTTGTGCAACAACATACACACACACACATCTCATGAGAGAAACAGCCAGGTTTTGCAACTTCCATTATGAAGCTCACCTTTGGGATGAGGACACAGAAAGGAGATAAACCGCCTTATAGATCTTTGGGGGTTCTGCTCAGGGACTGGGTAGCCTGAAATCACTGCTGTTATGTTTACAAATGTCTCTCTGCAGCATTACGGGCTGTTATTACAAGTGGTCACATTTTAATGCCAATTTCCACATAAGACCTCAAATTCTTCATTTCTAAGCAAATGACTAATCTTGGTTTTGCGTGTGCAATATTAAGAGGAAGGAAAAGAACTAAGCAGGCGGGTGTCAGAATATTATTTTCCCCCTGGGGAAGTCAAGCTTTTTCGATTCTTTCGAAAAAGTTTGTATTCCCCCAACAACTCTTTGGGGGCTCCCTAATTCCTGGCTATTTTCTCATGGTGGTTAAGGCACTGTCTGCAACATCTTCTCTTTTTCTGGCATGCTCAACATTGGAGCTGCGGGGAGCAAGAAAGGATTAAGCGTTGCTCCCAGGCAGTTTGCTCAATTTGGCTAGACTACTTTCCTCATTTTCCACAGAAGGAGAAGAAATTCTTCCCCTACTGCAAGTGGAAGGGGGGGAGCCAGTGACCAGAAGGTCATTCGAGGCCACTCTACCAGCTGAGTCAAGGAGCTTTGCGTAATGTCAAAATCACATGACCTCCCCTAAGCCGTCCCGGTCCATCCTTCAAGAAAGCTTTGGCTGGCAATGCAAAGCAATTCTTGTAGCATTTAGGAAGGGCTCTGGGGAGATGTGGGAGAGGAGAGGCTGCTGGGTGAGCAGAACCTCTCACCTAAAAAAGACCTCAGGGGGTTGTGTTTAGGGCAAACAAGGTGCCCCAAGCCACTCTAGTCATTCTCAAGGCCAGCGAGGACAGCATCTGACTCTGGGGATCGTGGCCTCGCCACCTCATGCCCTTGCTTACCCACCATCCTTTGCAACCCTCCAGCAGTCCCCTCGCCCAACTCACTCTCCGCCGGGCCTGCTCTTTCTCCAAAGTGTCTTTTAGCAAGTGGGGATCCAGGTGGGAGAGCTGCTCATGGAAGTGACCCAGGTGTAGGCTGGTGTAGCGGGGGAACAGCTCCTCAAAGCCCGTCAGAGATCCCGGAGGAGAGACTTCGTGCAGAGGACGAGCGCTAAACAAACCCAAGAGAAGCGTCTTAGCAAGGAATGATGATGGTGGCTGGGAAGCACAGGATAAAGATGGACCTTCCAAGCTTCCAGCATCTTGATCTTGAATACCAACCCTGAATTCTTGGCCTGGATGAAACCCCTCCCAGCCACCATGAGGGTTGCCATCCTCAGATGCCTTCGCGTCTGCTCACCAAATACAACTGCCAGCCCGGCAATTACACATCTGGCAGAGGCTGCCCGGTGATACAGTTCCTCTGCTGGGGCTAGACTCACACATAGTACTAAGCCAAAATGTGGCTGGTTCGGATGTGGCTGAAAAACGAACCCAACCAGTGTGGTTTGGGATCCACGACTGACGTTAAGCATCCTGTGTAAAGCCACACCAGGTGGCAAGACTTAGCTGAGGCTGATCTCCAAATGGGTGTGGGCAGGGAGGGGGTCCAAAAAAGTCAAGATGGCGCCACAACCGTGGGATCGAAGCCCTGCCCCTTTATACGTGCATTGGGGAGCTCTGATCCCACAGTTGTGAGGCCATCTTGACTTTTTGACCCCCACCTCAGAAGCTAATCAGGGTCAGTGGGAAACCAAAAAATACCCCTCAGAAAAGGAAGGGCAAGCTGCTTCCATAAAACTGCACAGATGCAATCTCCCAAAGCTGCCATCTTTGCCTTGCTTACAGTGTGCTAGGTTAAACCACAAGGCAGTGTTGTCCAAACTTGGCCACTTTAAGATGCGTGGACTTCAACTCCCAGAATTC
Organism: Python bivittatus; assembly: GCF_059951505.1. Lineage (NCBI taxonomy): Eukaryota > Metazoa > Chordata > Lepidosauria > Squamata > Pythonidae > Python > Python bivittatus. Next base: position 2,012,738 of record NW_028277062.1, read on the forward strand.
CCCAGCCAGCCCTGCTGGCTGGGGAATTCTGGGAGTTGAAGTCCACGCATCTTAAAGTGGCCAAGTTTGGACAACACTGCCATAAGGCTTCCTAAACCACTCATGACTTAACATGCCATGGGAACCAAGCCCGGGCCTTTGGTACAAATTCAGCTGCAGCTTTTGAATGTGCCAACCGTTCTGCCAGAGGGGCGGGGCGGGGCGGGGCGGGTCTTTCTTATTCATTAGTCACTGTGAGCAAACTCAGGTCACTTGCTGTGTCAAAGGGAACCAGAGAGAAAGATTTTCAAATCTTCGGTTGCTTTTTAGGCCCAGAAAATGCCAAATTCTTTCTCCGCTAAGGATCAGCCCCACTAGGTAGACCAGACCAGGAAATTAACTCCACAGGAAGGCCAAAACTACTTTTACTGAGATTGGCTGCAATACAGGTAGTAACAGGGTTAACGACTGCCTTGTTTAGCAACCATTTGAACTTACAACAGCATTGAAAAAGTAGGTTTACAACAGGTCCAAACTTAACAATGGTCACAGCGTCCCACAGTCACGTGATCACCATTTGCTGCCTTCGCAGCCAGCTTCCAACAAGCAAAGTTAATGGGGAAGCCAGCAGCAAGATGCAAGTTGCGGTCATGTGATGTCACACTTAACGACCGTGGGTTATTTGCTTAACAGCCACAGCAGAACTGACGTAAGTTGGGTGCAATCATGTGATGTTTCACTTAATGACCACATCACTTAGCGACAGAGTTACCAGTCCCAATTGCGGTTGTTAAGAGAGGGCTACCTGTAACAGCATCTTGCAAGTATTTGTGCTGGACCTCCTCTTCCTCCTCCTCACCATCGTGAATCAGGGAAATATCTGAGTTGTTTCCAATTGTTATCATGATGCTCTGGGCTTAAAAAATGTTTCAGCCCCTTTTAGGTAATGGCTCCTGCTTATTTCCACCCAGGTTATCTTCCTTATTCTCTACACTAAGAGACCACCTACTCCACTGAGATCATCTTACTTGAGCAGAGCAGCCGTGCTGTCACTCTCAAAGGAGTCATCATCTTTCCGCTCCAAGGTCTCCAGTGTGACAGCGGGACCTCCTGCAAAAGACAGGAAAAGGAGCAGCTGAAAGCAGGCACGGCTTTCAGGTATACTTCCCCTACAACTCTCACCAGAGCAGGAGAGGAGTGCAAGATCAAAGACTTAAGGGATCCTATTGCAACTGAGTACTGTCCTCCCCTCCCAATTTTAGCATCAAACAGAACTTCACTTAGGAAAGTCCCTCTGGGGGTGAAGCATGAGGTTCTCCCAGGTTTTTTTTTTTTTTACCATCGCAAGGGAACAGAACCCTAGAGTTAGTGGCCCTTGGATCCCATAAAGCAAATTAAGAGCTAAAGGAAATGCATTCCTAACCGTTGAGAATTCAGTTCACTCAACAGACTGCAAGCTGTATGTGAGACAGTTGGTTAAAGATTATTACACATGCCGAGGCATTTGAAATTGGGTTTCCCTAATCATTTTGTCCCTTATAGAAGAAAAGCTTTGGATTTGATGGGGTGTTTACTGTATTCAGCTTTTAATGATTGAGTGCTGTACTTTTGTTAATGCATTTCAGCCTCCCCTGGCCTGGTGCCTTCTAATATGTTGGGCTACAGCCCCATCACCCTGGCTGGGGGATGAAGGGTATCACAGTCCAATTCATGGGAAGAGCATTACATTGAGAAACCCTGTTTTGTGAAGTATACCTCTCTTAGAAAATACCTGTTGTCAGGCAGCCATAGAAATGGAACAAGAAAGGGTTTTTATTATTTGTTTCTTAATTTCCCATTGCAGCCAAGCCAAGCCATCTCCCTTTCCTGCTCTCACCATGCACATCTCTGGATCCCCGCAGCATACTCTGTAGGTGGCACCGCACATTCTCCATCTCCGAAATATGGCGGGACTCAGTCACGGCACCCTACAAGAGGGGAAGAGACTTGGCATTGAGCCTTCCTGCAATCTGGCTGTTGCCTTCCTAGGAGTCATTTTCTTAAGGAGCAGGCCTTACCTGCCTAAATGCGCTGGCCTCCACGCTGGCCGAAAGCCGATGGCTCAGCTCCTCCGCTAGAGTGTCCAGATCGACGTCGGCCTCCATGGCTTTCCTGGCCAGGGCTGAGCCATGCTGACTCTCCAGGCGAGAACGGGCCTGGGCCTCAGCCTGTCGGCTCTGGTGAAGGGAGGCGTAGAGCTGGGTGGTCACTTTGGAGGTATATGGGGTAGTCAACTGAGAACTGGGCACCTGCTGCCCTGGGGTGGGGGGGTCTGACGCTGGCAGCAGCTCCATGTCGCTCAAGAGATCGTCGCTCCGGAGGGAAGAGCTCAGAGCCCGGCCGATGCTCTTCTCGGCCATGGTCCCAGGGTTCTAAAGGAAGGGCAGTGGCCAGTGCAAGCATTCTGTGTTCAGAAGGCCAGAGCTTCTGTCATAATAGATCACCAAACACCTGCGGGCAGCACGTTTGGGCAGGGCGGCAAAGAGAGGCTGGAGCCAGCAGGAAAGTAGGGGGCACAGCTAGCTCCCCAAGCCGGTCCTAGAAAAGGAAAAAGAGAGCTTGAAATTCAGAGCGCAAAGGAAGAAAGTGGGCAGACGGATCCTGCCTTCCCCTGGATGTTTTTAAAGCGATTAATCAGATCTGTAGGGGGACCTCAAGGACTGACACGGCAGCTGATTTTTATCCCCAGCCCCAGGAACGCAGGCCGGCGCGTCGGCTTGGGGGCCCTGAAGCCTCCGGCAGAATCGGCCAGCCGGGGGGGGGCGGTAATTAAGCCACTGCCCCCGTGGTGAGGGCTCCTCTTCTTCATTTACTCTCAGGTTCCTCCTCAGCCTGGCACAGCATCACCCAGCCAACCTTGAAAAGCTCAGCTGGGGTGCAGGGGGGAGAGGATGGGAGACCACTAGGAAATCCCAGGACGGGAGGCTAAAAGCTGAGAAAAAGAACCAAGTAACAGAGCAGTTGGTGTGATTGCCTCCCCCAACCCTGCTCTGGGCTCCAAGAAGCCTTCCTGTTTACTCCGTCCCTCCTCAGAGCCTCCCCCCTGCACCCTTTGACCCCCCTTGGCTGTCCCACCATGTTGGACTCCAACTCCCATCATCCTCGGCGAGCTCGGCCACGCTGCCTGGGAGGCAATGAGAGTTGGAGTCCTGCACATCTGGAGGGCGCCAACGCGGAGGAGGTCCTGCCGCAGGCCTCTCCCCCACCCCTGAGGTAAACCGCGCTCCCTCCCCACCTGCAGGAGCCCCTTCTTGGGGTTCGGGCGCCTCCTCCCCGTTATTTTAGCGCCCCCGCCTTGGGTCCTCGCCTTCAGCCCCACTTTGCTCCCCCGCCAGGCTCTAGGCCGCCGCGCCGGTTCTCGCAGGGGCCCCCACTTTGCTCCCTCTTCCCCGCGCACCGCCCAGCAAGGCCTCAGGGCGGGAGCGGGGTGAAGCCGACACCGCCATTTTCCTTTCGGGCAAGTCCTCCCGCCGTGTGGGCAGTAGAGAGGGCGACCATAGCGCATGCTCGAAAGAGGGGCGGCCTGAGCCTCCAGACAGCAGCCAATCAGCGGGAGGGGTCACGGCGCTGCCTAGGTACGCACCCCATCCCGGAAGTTAAAGACGTCTGGCCCGGCGGGGTTGTCATAGAGACGGGAGTCGCGGCGGCGGGCGGTGAGGCGTCGCGGCCGAGGTAGGCCTGGGGGGGTTCTTCCCGACCCCGAGAAGCCTGACCGGGAGGGGGCGGTGGGTGGCGTGGTCATTATTATTACCGTATGTACATCCCTCTGGGGCTTGGGGGCTGTTTGCAGCGAAAACGGGCGACGCGGCCTCTCCTGCGGTCTGGCTTTTAACGGAGCTCCGGCTCCCTCTCTCCGTTCCCAGATGACGGTGCACAACCTGTACCTCTTCGACCGCAATGGCGCCTGCTTGCACTACAGCGAGTGGAACCGGAAAAAGCAGGCCGGCATTTCCAAAGAGGAGGTGAGCCTCGGCCCCGGGGGGGGGGAGAGGAGGGGGAGGCCCTCTGCATGCGCTCAGAGGCCTCCGCCAGGCCCCGTTGCGGGTCTGGTCTGCGTCAGAGTCCCATTTCCTGACTTGGTTTCGCTGCAGCAGGTGACTTTAGGTCTTGGATCCGTTTTGTCTATTCATCACGGTTCCCCCGAATAAAATGCAAATGCTACAGAAGAGAAAATAACTAACAGGAGATCACAATAGAAGCCTAGCGGTCAGAGATAACCTTAAAACCTTCCTATTTGCCATCCAGGAAAAAAAACCACACACATACACAATCATAACACACTCTTGAGTGGCTGATACTGCAGAGACTTGTAAATCCCTGTCCAGCGGGCACTGCCTTGGCAGAATTGAACCGGCCCCTCCGGTGAGAGCATCTCAGGAAGGCCCCTTAAGAGCCCCCTCTTAAGTGAGGGGGGCATGGGCCTGATGAGAGGCCCCACACTTTGGGACCCTTTACTCCCAGGGGCTGTAAAGCTCCCTGCCTCCTGGTTTTTAGAAGGTCATGGCACCGAAAGGCACCTTGGGGGTCATCTGGTCCAACCTGCTGCTGAGCACAGGAATCCTCAGACCCTCCCAGCCAAAGGGCTGTCCAGCCTTTGCTTGGAAGCCTGCAGTGATGGAGCCCCATGACTCCAGGAGGGAGGCTGTTCCGCTGCTTCAGACCTCTCATGGTCAGCAAATTCCTCCTTATTTCAAGTTTCTCTCCGTTAATCTTCCACCCATTGGTTCTTGTCCTATCCCTGGGCCCTCTGAAGGATAAATCCACCCCCTCTTCCCTGGGACAGCCCTTCAAGGATAGGAAGACTGCATTCATGTGCCTTTTCTTCTTTAGGCCAAACACATGTGGATCCTTTAACCATACTTTGTAGGATTCAGTCTCCAAGCCCATCACTGTCTTTAAAGACAGTTTTATTTCATTGGGCCTTCAATCCTTCCCGTATTTTAGTAGCCTCCATCTTGGGGGAGCATCAGTTCTTTATTTTGGATGTATAATTGCTGTTTTTGCTATAATTTTGATTCAATCTGTTGTTTCGTTTATAATTTTAACTTGTTATAAACCCACCTAGGGTATTTTGAGTTGTGTGGGCTATCAACACTGTAATGGAAATAAATAAACTCAACTGCAGGAAGGGGACTAGCACCTATTAATCCACAACGGCCTTCCAGAACACCCAGTTAGTAGTTTTCTAAATGCCAACAGGGTTTGCTTGGTCTGACCTGGGTGGGGTGCTATTAAAACTGCATTCCAAACCAAGGAGAATTTGAACAACCATAATCCTCAGCCAATATGGCCATTGACTGGGGATGATGGGAGTTACAGTTCCAGTATATCTAGGAGGAACCAGGTTGGAGAAGAATGTACTTGAAGATGTGACATCCCCAAAGCTGCTTTAAGCTTCAACACTTACAGATATTTTATTTCAGTTTGACCTGGGTTTTAGATGTCTTTCTAGTTGGATAGCCTCATTTCTGCTAATCTCTCTAACACGAATATTTCAAAAATTTGGTTTTGTTCCAAGTGAGCATGGCTTAGCTGTTAATGGATTAAAAATGTTAAGCCGATTGAATGTGATGCTTCCATGTGCTTCAGCAGCTGCTGCTGTGCAGAGCTACCCCTTCTGGCTCTTAAAGGCAAGAGAAGCAGTGGTTTAGCTTTGCACTTTTACTTTTAGGCAGGTATAAGAGCTGCATTAGCTACTGCTCTGTATCTTGTGTTTAAAGGGTCCTGCCCCGTGCAGGAATCCAAATCAAAGCATTCTCCGGGTGGCTGGCCAACCCCTGCTTGACACATCCAGTGAAGAGGAACCTATCACCCCGGATCACTGGTTTCACCCTTGAACTGCTCTCATTGTGAGGAAGATTTTTCTAACATCGGGTTGGAATCTGCCATCCTGTAATTTTAATGCTTGATTCTGGGTCCTGCACTCTAGGCAAGATTGATATATATTGTTGATTGTTGTGGGTTTTTCCCACAATGGTATCCTGATCAGGAGAATCAGATGAAACGGTGCTGCAGTATCATGTTCAGCTAGGGAAGGATTAACACTGGTAGAGAGTCTCTTCTAAGAATGTCTGAGCACCAACCCCTGCTGGACCCAGAGTGCATCTCTGAAGCATTAAGTTGTTTTCGTCTGTCTCCCGTGTCAAGCGGGGATGGAAACCTTAAAGCTTGGAGAAACATAATGGTGCAATTTTCTGTGTGTGATGGAGCTGAAACAGGTGAATTGTCCTAATTTGAATAAACTTGCACTGACTTGCTGCAGTGCGATGCTAAAGCATTACAAGTGAACATGAAAGCCCTTGCCAGGGCCTCTCGTCTCTTCCCTCTGTGCTCATTCTCTCTCCCCCTCCCCGTCCCAGGAGTTCAAGCTGATGTATGGAATGCTCTTCTCCATCCGCTCCTTTGTTAGCAAAATGAGCCCTCTGGATATGTATCCTTTCCCCATCGGGCAATCTCTTGGTGGGTTGGGGGATGGACTCCATGGGGGCTTTCTTCACGGCACACAAAGCCGCACCCTCGAGGCTGACGGCGGGTGGGACAGCGAAGTCTGTGTTTCCCTCCTGTTTGCCTTAATCTCAGTGCCACAGGAAGGATGGCTTCCTCTCCTTCCAGACCAGCAAGTACAAGCTGCACTACTACGAGACGCCCACCGGGCTCAAGGTGGTCATGAACACGGACTTGGGAGTGGGCAACATCCAGGACATCCTGCACCAGATCTACAGCCATGTGAGGGTTTGTGTGTTGTGCCCCCGCAGTGCTTTCTCCCGGTCCTGTGATAATCTTGTCATGTGCAGGGGGCAGTGGTTGGCAATTCTAGGTGCACTGGCAGCATGCAGAGCAGAGCAGAGCAGCAATGCTATTATTCAATGCTGCCTTTGACTATTCGCTACCTGAAGATGCTGAGTTGCACAAAGCTTGCTTCTATGAGGGACAGGCCGTAATAGGCACTTATCCGTGACAGCGTGCATAAGAGTTTCTTCCCAGTCTTAGTGCTTAAGCTCATAGGGGCTTTCAGCAAAAATCACAGTTGTAAACAGCAGGCAAGCGTAATGGCTGAATTATTTAAAGCTTTAAGGTATAAAAAGAGATTCACTTTGCCATGGAAAATTGTTGGTGGGTGTTTCCTTAGATATGACTGCTGAGAAAATTGGAAAAAGCCTCTTTTCCTTTAAGTCAAGCATTGGGATGTTTAGGAAGAATTTTTCTACTCTCATTTAAAATGGCTGGGTAGCCTTAATAAGCAGAATTATAAAGGTTCTGTTTCATTCCTGCTGGGAAGGTTGTAAACTGAATTTCCTGCATGAGGAGAAGACAAATTGGGGACATTTGTTTGGAAGGTAGTAATCCTGCTCCATTTTCATCTCTCTGAGGGCCGTTTGAGTGGGCTTGAGGAGAAGGAACCCCTGTGTACCAACCGCCTGGCCTGTTTCTCATCTCTCCTTAGATTTATGTGGAGTATGTGGTGAAAAACCCTCTCTGCGACTTAAACGAGACCATCCAGAGTGAGCTCTTTCGCAACAAGCTGGACAGCTTTGTCCGTGCTCTGCCCTTCTTCTCGGCTCGTGCTGGATAGTTCTATTGTTCTAACAAACCCAAGGACTACGGTGAGCGTGAGCGGTCCGCAGGTAGCAAGCCACGTTATTTCCCCTAATACTTGTGCATCTGGACCAGTTTGTATGCCTTTCAACAGGAATTGTCTCCAGCGGCTGTTTTCCTTCCGAAGGATTGTTCTTCAGGTCCTTGGATCTGGATGTGGCCCCATAGCCGGGTATCACTCTGTTTATAGTGGAATATATTTTTCTGATTTTTTTTTTAATTGGATCTCATTTACTTCAAGATGTTCTGACCATGTTCCTCTTGTTATGCACCATCTTGGCTGGTTCAGGACTGTTCTTTTTGGTTTATAGCTCTTCCTCTCTCTTCCTGTCCCCCACAAACATTGTAGTATTTGCTGAACCTGGGCATGACATACACCAGAGGCTGCTGGAACTTTGAGAGAGAGATGCCTTTCTTTCCCAGGCACCTCGCCAAAAGAGGAGTTGATGATACAGTTCTTCCATTGCTGGGAAGAAGAAAACACCAAAGGCTGAAAAGTGATTCTTTTGCTTTTTTGCAGAGGGGGGGTGGGAGATAATGTTTTTCTCATATTCATGATTTAAGCATCAGTGGTTCCATTCCTTCTGTTTAAAAATGATTTGATCTCTTACAGCTCTGGTCCTCTAGACTAGTTTTCTCAACCTCAGCAACTTTAAGGTGTGTGGACTTCAACTCCCAGAGCCAGATGCTGGCTGGGGAAATTCTGGGAGTTGAAGTCCACACATCTTAAAATTGCTGAGGTTGAGAAACACTGCTTAAGACAGCATGTGAGTCCTAAAGGCTGGCTAACTGAACATTCTTTGAACTGTTTCTGCAGTGGATAAGGCCCCTCCGATGCCTCCCTTTAGCCCAGCCCCACTAAGTGCTACCTGGGAAAGTGACATTTCTGCCTGCTGATTCTAGCAAACAGGCTGTGAAAATGTACAGGTAATCCTCGCTTAATGACCCCAATTGGGACTGGCAACTCTGTCACTAAGCAGAGCGGTCATTAAGCAAAATGTCACGGCAGTTCCAGCAATCCCAGTTGCTGTCGTTGAGCGAATCCCGCGCAGTCATTAGGCGAGGACCCACCCGGATCCAAGCCATTCTTGGAAGAAGGTGAGGGACTGTTTCCACTTCAACTCCTCCCTCCACCTATCTCTCCCCCATCTCTGCCCCTTTGGCCGCCCACCTATCCACCACACCGTGAGCCACTACCAGCCAGGGCCTTCTTTTGCACCAGCCTTCTTTTGCATGCCGGCCAGGGCCTCTTTTCACACGCCAGCACAGCCGGGGCCTTCTTTCACACTGGCCTCCTTTCGCGGGCTGTCTGGGTCTTTCTTTTGTGGAAGGAGGCCCTGGCCGGTACGCGAAAGAAAGACCTGGCCGGTAGTGGTGCACTGTGTGGCACACGCCAGCAGCTCTCACCTGCTGGCCTGCAGGATGTTTTCATAGCACCTCCCCCACGTGTGGCCAGGATGGTGAGCCCGACGAGAGGAGGCAGGCGAAGATGACAGTGAAGGTCAGCTGGGGGTAAGGGGGTGTTCGTAAATGCAGGTGGGCCCACATTTTATTCATGTGACCATGGGGGCACTGGAGCGGCTGGAACTTTGAGAACTGGTCATAAGTCCTTTCGTTCAGTGCCGTTGTAACTTCAGACAGTGGCTGAATGAATGAATGGTGGTTAAGCAAGGACTACCTACCTGTGTTGAAGCATGTTGAGAAGTAGGTTGCCAGTTTTTACATAGCCCAGGGGTTTTCTTTTGTTTTGCTTTTTTACTTCCTTGAGGTCCAGAAACAAAGAAAATAAAAGCATTCAGCAGCTCTACCTCCAGCCTAGAAGCTCGATGCTGTCTTGCGGCTTTGCTGAGAAAAATGGTAAATGTGGCTAGGTGACTCCTTTGTGTATATCTTTTCATTCCAAGCATCTTTTGCTCTGGGGTTTCAGAGCCAAGCTTATTTCCAGCATCTTGAATACAAGTTGATCAAAAACGAAGACACTGTCTCTCCTCCTTTTTGTCATGAACGGGTCTGTGCTGTTGGAGAGCTACGGCGCTGTGTTTGTGGGTGGCCCCCAATCCGTTCAAAGTTCTACACTTGGTCTGGAGAGGCGGCCAGGTCATTTTCCCTTGAGGAAAGGCGGCTAATCGCTTGGACTCGGATTCAGGGGCTGACGGATCTGCCTTGGCAATACCCCTGACCGATCTGAGAGAGAGCAAGCTGGCGGCACCCTTCGGAGACTCGAGTTCTTGTGGGGCGGTGCCAGCAGGATGGCAGTGGGGGAATGCCACAGGGTGGCTCCTGAAACACAATGATTTAATTCCCACATCAGAGAGGAAGAGACCTGCACAGAGAACGTGGGTCTCTCCCATGAATGAAGTGTTGAAATCTTGGCCATGGGCCTCTAACTCAGCCACACGGTCTCTTTGTGGAGATCAAGATCTCACACTCCTAACACCTCTGCTTTTATGCTTTCTGGCATGTTTTGGTCACTTGAATACATGTGGTTGAGCCTCTGCAGGTTAAAAAAGGCATCTGTGAATGCCTGTTTGAGTTACTGTCGTGCATAATTAAGGCTTAATCTGCTTTCAGTTTCCTGTTCAGTGGTGTGCTTGCACTTTGCTCTGTGTGAGCTGGGCCCTTTGATCTCCCATTCCCCAATTTTTTATTTTTTTGCAGAAATTTCTGACACACAGCCCTCTGCAAAGGATATTATGCAAGAGTTGTTCACGGTTTGGAGCCGTTCTTTTGAAAGGTGATGGGAAATCAGGATGATTTTGGGTTTCTCCTCTCATGCTTACCAGCAAATGGAATCCAGAATGTTCCTCTTGGATCAGAGCCTCGCTACACATTACTCACCACTTTTTCTCTTCCTCCCACCGCGCACCCTCTGATCCCAGCAAACGGGCCAGCTGGCATTCAGCCAAGAGCTTGGGTGCTCTGCTCACACTGAGAAGCATTATGTTTTTCACAATTCTCCAGCTTTAATTCCTACAAAGCCCCAAATGTGGACAGCAACATCTGTGAATTCTGCCAACGGTTGGCCCCAGAGGTTTTAACCATTCGGAATCTGCACTTGCAGCTTCAAACAGCTTGTGACGGGCCCAGTTGCTCTGATAGACATGGGAGAATGGGATGGCCTCAAGGCTGGAAGGTTTTTCTGCGTGCCAAAGCCAGGCTCATCATCACATAGGCCCCAAGAAGCTTTGTGCCTGATTAAAACATCTGGAGGCAGGCATGCCTGCCTTCTAGCAGGACATATGTAAAAGGCAGAAGTAGTAAGTAGTGGAGATCCGTGGAAGCTTCTGGAGCAGTTTTGGTAGAGAGATGCCTGGAGATCTTGTGTGTATCAAGGATCAGGTGGAGGGGAATCTATGGTTGACCACAGCAGGAGATCAAGGGAGAGATCTGCTGAGCAAACTGACTGCACTTCCTTCCCAGGGTTTTGGAGGACATCAGTGAAGGTAGACAAAGTGCCGGAAGCCAAAGAGCCCCAGAAAGAGTTCGTTTTCCTTTTTCCCATCCCCCCCCCGGGATTTGAGTGACCCCAAAAGTGAAAGTACCGGGTGAAGCTGTCCGAGTCAGGGAGGGAGGGAGGGAAATGGATAAGAGATTCCCAAAAGCTACCTTGGGCCTGTAGACCTGCAATTTGAAGAACAGCTTGTGTGCCTGGCGAGTTCCTGTCCCGCCTCTGACATAGCTGCTTTCAGAGGCAGGCCATGAAACCCCCATTAGGGTGTTTGCCTTAAGAGGGAAGGCTGGACCGCTCCCCACTCTCGACCCTCTACATCGGTGGGGTTTCGGTCGCACCACCACAGCCGCCCTCTGGACTTTTCTGACCATGCCTTACAGAACTCCCTGCCTGCACGCAAAGGAATCCCCAGCTGGTTAATAATCCAGCCCAGAAAGAAAAGGAACCGCGCAAGAAGGATTAGGCGTCACTAGCGATTGAAAGGACGCAGGGCGAGGAGAGGAGAGGGGAGGGAGAGCAGAGGACCCAACGGAAAGTGCCAGGCCAGAGGCCACACTTCAACAGCTGCCAGCCCTACAAATCCCCCACGTGTCCCCCCTGCAGGTTGGGGGGGTGGACAGCAAGGAGAAGACAACCTCTGGGCAGTGAGCACCGGGGCTCCAGTGAAGGCTGCTGCCCGTGGGGCTGGTTCTTCCCCAGGGCCTGCTCCCGCTCGCTCCTGGGGGACATCATGTTTGCTAGTTCTTCCCGGGGGGGGCCAGCCCCTGTGGGGCGAGGGGCTGGTGGAGGAGGGGGCAGGTACAGCATGGAAGATTTCTATGGCCTGGCCAAGAAAAGCAAAGGGCGAGGGGAGAGCCTCCAGCGGCGGAGCCTGAAGAGTCAGGGGGTCTCTCTGGGGCCTGATGCGGAGGCCCTGAATGCTGCTCAGGGGCCGGGGGCCGCCGGGGGCCTGATGGAGAAACGGCAGCTGGAGAGCTGCCTGCTGGAGGCCGGGATGTTGGCGGGGGAGACGGAGAGGAGCCAGGCCGGCATGAGACACAGGTAGGGGGATCTGGAGCGTGGGGGGCGAGCCAGAGGGGACGTCGCCGGGGCCTAGGAATGCTTTTTTAAGTGTCCGTCTCCAGGAGTTGGGGTGGGAGCACTTGCCAAAACTCAGGAAAGAAGGCGTGCTGCTTTTCCCTCTCAGGTGTTGGAAATCTTTTCCTGTCCTAGTGATGTTTGTCCTCCAGATCTCTTGCTCAGGGTGGAGAGACCCTGGAGCTCATCCCCACCACTGAGTCCCCAGTCCCCACCTGTCCTCAACTCTCAGGGACCTGAGCCCTCCACTTTGACTTGCAGCGGGTGTCGATTTATTCCACGTTCTGAGAGGGGCAGGGGCGAAGATGACCCAAATGGAAAATAAGGCCACGAGGCATTTTCCGCACACTAAGCCATCCTGGCTTCCCTTCTCTTGGAAATAAGGTCTTCTGAAGACACCCAGCTTTACGGGGGTGGCAAGGCCGATGGATCAGCCCCACGTGAGACCGGAAACAAGTGAGAAAGGGAGCAAGGCTGCCGGAGGGGGTCTTGTGGGAGGGTGCGCCAGTTAGCCTAGGCCAGGCTGGCTGGCTGGGGAATGATGGGAATTGCAGTCCAACCCCCCTGGAGGACACCAAGTGGGGGGACACTGACGGAGACATAAGCAGGGTCCATGAAATCTCATTCCTGTGTCCAAAAGTGTGGCTTCCCTTTGAACCCGTGTCCAGGCAAGCCCTGGTTCAGGGATTTCTGGCTTCCATCTAGGCGGCTCTGAGCTGGGGAGAGGCTCCATGCAAAGCCGAATTGCCTCTTGCGCCAGCTGCTGGGTGTTGCTTCGGTTTAGCGAGTGGGATACCTCGTGCTGCTGGTTTTGGATCTCTCGAAAGGACTGCGAATGTGTCCCTTACTGAATTGCTGAGTTTGCTGCCAAGGAACCAGTGGGATTTTATTTTAGATTTTCCTCTCCCACCAGAAAAATCTGCCTGATTTTGGAAAATACGCCAAGCCCTCTTCTGTGGTGCCAACGCAGGTCCAAATCCATCCTCACACTCTTCCTCTCCTCCCAACCTACCGTAAAGGGTTGTGGTTGTGGGGAAAACTGGAGAATGCTGTGAGTTCTTAGAGGAGAGGCAGGATATCAGACAGAAAAGAGGATATTTGCTGTCCAGTAGCAAGCAGCAGAATTCGTGGGCTGGATCTGAGCAGGTTATTTCTTCCGCAAAGAGCTGCCTGGTGGATTGGGCCCAAGGGCTCCTTGGTCTGTCGCCGTCTCACCCCATCAGAGAGGGATCTGACCACCGATGCTGTAGTGCGGAAGCCCTCCAAGAGAGAGGAGGCATAGCAAGCTTCATTTTCTCGCATTTTCCAGAACAGACCATTCGATTGCTCAGTTTGCGACCTCGATGACATGTGATGAGTTCCTCCCGTGACTTTCCATTTCGGTTTCTTCCAAGCAAGAGTTTGTAAAACAGTAGAAACCAGCACCCCATTGATAAAATGTAATTGCCACTTCCGACCGTCAAGCCGCAGGAAAACCAGATCCCAGCGGAGCAAAACTTAAAAAGAATTTCAGCATTTATGCTGCAGGTTGTACAGGCAGCTGGACTGGTTAGTCAAAAACTATTCTAAGTTTTCTGAAAATTCTTGCCCCAGCCACGCTCTTTCCAAAAGAGTCTTTAATCGGTCTTTTCCTTCTGCTGATAGCTGGCCTTACATGCTTTTTTCCTTCCTTGCAACTAAAAGAATGTCAGGTTCATTATTTTTTTAAAAAAAGAATATTATAAGTATTTATTTATAATGCTGAGCACAATTCCAAATGGAAGCCTATGCTTAGGGTCTAAAATAAAAAGTGCAGATGGAGAAACCAAAGGAAGGGAAGAGAAATGAGGAGAGGAACAAACAAATACATAATATATTTCTGGAAGGCAGATAAACCTTGGAAAATTTTGGAAACTCTGGATTTTAATCATAGTTTCTTTCAATACGAACTGATGCAAATATCTGGTTAACCCCAAAGAGTTATGTCTGAATGTAAAAGTTACAGAAATGGCAGTTTTATATGTAAAACCTGGAGGGAAATTAAGGCATAGATCAACAGAGGAGGGCTGCGTTAGAAAACGGTTTAGCTGATCGCATCAGGAAGCCGGCTGTGGCCCACGAGAAGCGTGAAATAAGTCGTGACCATAATGCAACAGATTGGAGGAATCTGGGAATTTAGTAGCACCAGAAGAACCAGGACAGGCCAGTCCTAAGAGGAATCGTTCAAAATCGTTGAGATTTTGCTGACTGGAATTCACCATTCTCTACACCAGTGTGCCTCAGCCTTGGCAGCTTGAAGATGCGTGGACTTCAACTCCCAGAATTCCCCAGCCAGCATGGCTGGCTGGGGAATTCTGGGAGTTGAAGTCCACGCATCTTCAAGCTGCCAAGGCTGAGAAACACTGCCCTACGGGGAGTTCAATGAGCATGAACAACCCATTGATTCGCACATCTGTCCGACAACTCTGCATGCTCTCAGTTTGAATGCCCGCAAGTGGGGTGAGATGCACCTGGTGAAACGCAAGGGGTCCAGCCTACAAGCCGGATTTGTTCTCCACCGCATCCATCCGTCAATCTGTAACCTGAGTTTCATGCTTCTGGCGACAGAAACAGACGGCGCTGGGGCCAGGGGAAATTCACACCGGCACCAGCCTCCCTCCCGCCGCTTGGTTGTCCCCCAACCCCACAAGAGAGGCTTAACGAGAGATTAAGTGAGGAACTCTTCCCTTCTGAAAGCAAGAACGGATTATCTCTGGTCGCTTGGCCTCAATGAATCCATTTCCATGCCCAACGAAGCCGCCAAGGGCTTCGGATGTGGGTTAGAGGAGGAGGCAGGCGCTGCAGGTTGGAGAGGCTGCGGAAGGACCAGGCCAAGCTTCTTCCGGAAGAGGGAAGCGGTGCCTGAACTCAGGGCCTCCAACACCCCTGCAGCCATCAGTGGCCATATTTACATTCTCACCTATGGCGAGTCGAGACCGTCTGCAGGTGACCAGGGATTGCAGGATCGGAGGCAACAGTTTCCTTGCTTAGGTCACCTGGGGGCCTGCTGATCTGCAGGTTCTAAGTGTGTGTGTGTGTGTTTCCTTTGCACTACCAGATAGCTTAAAAGTATAGGCCCCTCTGTTAGGATCACACGCTTCATCCTTTAGCTCCGGAGTCAGAATCTTATGCACCCCTTTTTGTGGCCCCAGAGCACCCCCACGGGGCAAAGCCAAACATTTTGCCCCCTTTGGCGCAAGGGGGAAACTGCCTTCTTAAGCCCCGTTTTACCCATTGATTGATTGATTGATTGCCTATGTGCCATCAAGCCGTTTTATTTATTTATTTATTTATTTATTTATTTATTTGTAGATATGTCAGATTTGTCACCGCCCACCTTATTAAAAAGCGACTCTGGGCGGTTTCCAGAAAAGGTAAAATTAATTAAAAATACAACGTAACAGTAGTCCTAAATAAATAATAAGTATATTCCAAGGATTGATGGTAACTAGAGAGTATTAGGCTTGGGGAGTGTCCCCAGGGTGCCAGTCACCCCCAGGGTTGGTTAAAACTCTTCTTGCCCCACGCAAGCTGGCAGAGCCAGGTCTTCACCCCTTTCTGGAAGGTTGGGAGCGTAGGGGCCCGCCTCACCTCTGGGGGGAGAATATTCCCGGAAGTGGGGGCAACGCCAGAGAAGGCTCTCGTCCTGGGCCCCGCCAGCCGACATTCTCTTGCAGACGGGATCTGCAGCATGCCCTCTCTGCCTGACTGGGTGGGACAGGTTGATGTGATGGGGGTTATACGGTCCCTCGGGTAACCTGGACCCATGCCGTGTAGGGCTTTAAAGGTGATAACCAACACCTGGATTTGGACCGGGAAGCAAACCGGTACCCAAGGCAGCTCCCGCAGCAAAGGTGTAATATGTGCCATCTTTGGGGCACCTAAAATTGCCCGTACAGCTGCATTCTGAACCAGCTGCAGCTTCCGGATACTCTTCAAGGGCGGCCCCACGTACAGCACGTTGCAATAATGCAGTCAGGAGGTGACCAAGGTATGAGTGATCCCGTGCGCCAGTTGTGCCCATTCCTGGATGGGGGACCTGCTCACTGTCCCTCGGTTGTGCAAAGCCCCCCCCTCCATCCCCAGCCAGAGTTTCCACCTGCTCTTCAAGCAGGGGCTGTGGGTCCAGGAGGACCCCCCCCCATCACAGACTGAATGAAAACAGGGTAGAGCACCCCCAGTCAGCATCCACGATGGCACCTCTCCAGTTCCAGGCCGTGGATCGCCCTGCACCCGTAGCCACTTGGCCTTCTGTGCAATTCCTCTTTTTTTTTTCCCTCCCAACCTGAATTTTGGAGGTTTTTTTAAAAAAAACTCTTCATTTAAAACAGCATTGCGGTAGTAGCACACCACTTCTGGATTGGCAAACCGTCTTAAAGACTTTCCAGAAGATCCTCCTCTGATCACTAAAACTCTCCCCCTCTCTCCCCCACCACCCCCAATTCTGGCAGGTTATTATTTCATTATTTCCTGAAGCACCATTATTAATTAAGTCCGTTTCTGTCCCCAGAAGAGGAAGGAGACGTTAATTACAGATCTCCTCTCATTGTTATTTTTAAATATCATTTAAAAAAAAAAGTACTTAATGGGGTTACTTCTGGCTTTTCCCATTACACAGAACTGTCTTCAGCGTCTGTTTTAATCTGACTTTCATTCAGAGCCGAAAAGGAATATTTCAATAGCCATCGAGAGCTGCGGCGTGCAATTTTCATTTTTAAGGCCGAACACATTCCGAGGGAATTCTTCCAGATGAGTGATTAACTGAAGCCATTTATTTTCCGGAGGAACAAGTTTAATTCCTGCCTTAGCTGTCCCCGAGGAACCATTTCTTCCTTTGAAAACTCAGTGCCTTAATAAACGCAGCTAATGGAGTTTAAGTCCTCTTTTTCCACTGAGTTGTGACGGTGCTTCTAAACTCCTCTGTTGCGGGAGCGAGTCTCCCTCTGGGGCAATTTTTCTCAACCGCAGCCATTTTCAGATGGGTGGACTTCAACTCCCAGAATTCCCCAGCCAGCATGGCTGGCTGGGGAATTCTGGGAGTTGAAGTCCACCCATCTGAAAGCAGCTGAGGTTGAAAAACACTGCTCTGGGGCCAAAGGACTCCATGGGGCAAGTCTTGGCTTTAAGCAGGCACTAGATCAATGGTTGGGTTTGCCAATGTGCCATTTTACCCCTTTGATTTTAGAATCCCCCCCCCCATGCTAGAATCAAGTTGGCCTAACCTGGGGGGGGGTCCTCAAAATCTCTTGGACTGCAACACTCACCATCCTTGGCCAGCGCCAGATGTTGCCCAGCTGGGGAACTATTAGATGCAAAGGGTTGTTCTTCTAATTTATTTAAGTTTACTAGCCGCCCAACTCAACGGACTCTGGTTTAAGTGATTTAAGGCGGTTTAAGCAGGTAGAAACGTACGCCAACCTGTCTACATCAGTGTTTCCCAACCTTGGCCACTTGAAGAGGGGTGGATTCTGGGAGTTGAAGTCCGCACGTCTTCCGGGTGCTGAGGCTGAGCAATACCGGTCTAAATCCTTCCACATTAACCACTTAAGTTTCATCGCTGAATAAATCCCTTGGCTGGCAAAACGGACCTGCTTATTTTTTGTTGTAGACGTTGCATGCGGCGTCAGGCAAAGTGAAATAGATGTAATATATAATACAACATATAAAAATGGAATTGAGTTGGGTTGAGTTGGGTTGGGTTGAGTTGAATTAAGTTGCAGGAGGAGGGTCATGTTAGTCCATTCTGGGAGTTGAAGTCCACCCATCTTCAAGCGGCCAAGGCTGAGCAACCCTGGACGAGGCTGTCAAAAGGAATCTAAAATTTCGGCTAGCCAAAGCTTGGCCAAACCGGAAACACAAGAAATACATACAAATACAAGCATGCATTCAGAATGAAGGTTGCATCTCTCCTGCACACACACACACGCAGCTCCCCCCCCCCAGCTTCTGAACCTCGGGGTCCCAGGCCGAAAACGAACAGGTGAAGGATTCCCCCTTCCCCTTCCCGCCAGCGAAGCTGCGAGGGGTGAGTCCGGGGCCACCGCGAACTGGCCCCCTCGGGAAGGCAGGACCCCGGACCCCCGGCCGGCCCTGCCCTGCCCTGCCCGGGGCGCCCTCTGCGGCTTGAAGAAGGGAGGAATGCGATGGGGGGAGCAGCCCCCTTTCCCGGGGGTGGGCTGGCAGGAAGCCCCAGCTTCGACCGAGAGCCTTCCCAGCGGCCGCCACGAGGGGGCAGCGCAGGCCTCCGATTGCAGCCCTGCGCTCCGAGCGCTCCCCTCCCCCGCCCCCTCCCCGCGCCCCCCCCCCGATCGCGCTGGTGCTTCACGCGAAACGGCTCTTGCCCCCCGACCCAAGTGGCGCCTCCCCCCTTCCAGACGGGCTTCCCTTGGAAGCCCTTCTCTCAAGGGATTGCCCAAGAAGGGGGGCACGGGGCGATGTCCCCCCGCCCTCCAAGCTTTCCGCGGCTGTGGCCCCCTGCCCACCCCCGGGTCGTGGGATGGCCCCCGCAGGGTCGGACTCGGGGGTCTGGTCTGGGGAGGGGCTCGCGCCGGGCTCCCCGCATCCCCGCCCGGCGCCTTCTCGCCTCGCTCGGGGGCCCGCGCCTCCCGCTCCCCCCCCCCGCGCAGAGAGGGCGGGTGGGCGGAGCCGGAGATGCAAACGCGGCGCAGCGCGGGGGGCGCGCGGCATCCCGAAGGGAGCAGCCAGGCGCCGTCCCGTCCGGTCCGTCCCGTCCGTCCCGTCCCGTCCCGTCCCGCCGCCGCGCGGGGCCCCCGCCTAGCCGCCCCCGGCCCGGCCGGCAGGAAGGCGTCCGCGCGCCCCCCGCGCGGGGCAAGGCTGCGCCGCGCGCCCCCGGCTGTGGGGTCCCCTCCCGCGGCGCCCCGGCCGAGCCATGCAAATCTCCATCGCCTGCACCGAGCAGAACCTGCGGAGCCGCAGCAGCGATGACCGCCTGTGCGGGGGCGGCGGGCGGGCGGCGGGGGCGCCCGGCCAGGGCAACGGCGCCCTCCCGCCGCTGGGCAAGGGGCCCCGGCTGGCGGGCGGCGGCCGGGCGGCCGGGCAGACCCTGGCGCACCCGCTCGCCTTCCTGCTGCGGGAATCCACCGGGCGCGCCACCGGCATGAACTACAGGTAAGGGGTGGGGGGCGGGGGGCGGGGGCGGGGGGCTGACTGCGGGCGGGTGGGGCCGGGGCACCACTCTCCGGGGATACTGGACTACAAATCCCACCGGCCGTACGGTGCGCGCCGGGCTGGCCGGCGGTGCTGAAGGTTGCGGTCCTGCGCTGTCGGAGGGCTGCTAAGGTGTGGGGCGGAGGGGGGGCTCCCGTTGCTGCTGGGCCGGAGGGAGGCAGCGATGGGTTGCGGGGGACCAACGGAGCGCGGGGGGGGGGGGACGGGTGCCCGGTTCCAGGCTATCGGATTTCTGGGACGCTTTCTCAGGTGTCCAAGGGGGTTGGAGAGAGACGTGGCTGGGGCTTTAAAGAGGATGGGGGAAAGGGGACACCCCCCACGTAAGGGAGGGGGTGCTGGAGGTGAAAGTGGTCCCTTTATTTTCTTGAAAAGGGGGGGAGGTTGATAGGGGTGGTGGCCAGGATTCTGGGGTTCTTCCTTCCCAGAATGCTGGGGAGCAGTTACAGTAGAAAAGGGGGCTGGGGGCTCCTGGAACCCTAAAACAGAAAGAAACAGACTCACAGTTGAGTCCTGGAGCCAGGCTGGGAGATCCCGCGGGAGCCAGTGTGGTGGTTTGGGAAGGGGAAAACATTTTCCAGTAGCCCCGAAGGGCTTGTGCAGCCCCCCAAAATGCAGCCCCCACCACTTTCTCCCATCCTTATGTTCCCGAGACCATTTTAACCTCCCTGCTTCATTTCTGGCATTTTAATTAAAGTTAGAGGGTTTTTTGTGATCCTCAAAGTTAATTGACTTGTTCCAGGAAAGGAGGGAACAAATGGGGCTGCTGCGGGGGGGGGGGGGCGCGGAAATGATCCAAGACTTTGGGGTTCCCCTGTAAAAAAAAAGGTGCTGGAAAACTGCCCATTTCCCTAAAGAGATGTGACTTTGACAGCTGTGACGAGCCAGTTGTAAAACCAACCTTCTCCAACCTGGTCAGATGTGAAAACCAGATGTGCTGGGTTTCAGCTCTCCAATGTCCTGGCTGGAAACTGAACAGATTGGCACAGCTGGAGGTAGAGGAGGGGGGGCGAAGGTGTCCAGATTTGCATTCTGCTCAGTTTAAGGCCCCAGTGGAAATGTTTCCCTTCACAGTTACCTGCCTGCCCCAAATAATATTAGAAGGAAGGCTGCATGGTGTAAAACTCCTGCCTTTCTGCTGAGTGTGCGCGCGTGTGTTTGCAAGAGGTGCAGATGGGGTGAGGAGAAAAGGCTTGGTATGCAGTGGGGGGGGGGGTGATGGCCGCCAGGGAGGCCAGGTGCCAGAGGAACAGAGACCCGCTGGGAATCAGGCCTGATGGGGCAGCCTGGCGGGCTGGCCGGCCGCCCAGCTTGGAGGTCCAATTCCCTTGGGGCCCCGAATCGGATTGCTGTCGGGGCTGGCCGGCCTCCAAACCACCTCACCAGTTCCACCATAATTGCTGCTCTGCATCTCTCCTGGGCTCAGCTTCCCCGGGAACTCGGCCAGGCAGCAGATGAAAAGCGGGCGATGACAAACTTTCTCAACAGGGGCAGCAGGAGGAACTGCTTAGGACGGTGCAGGGGGTCAGGGCCCGTGTCCAGCAGTGGGGCGGGTGAAGGTCACGGAGCCAGGCAGCCATGGCGTCCTGCGAGTTTTGCATTTTGCAAAATGCAAATGTATATTAACGGATGTTGAAAAATGCAGGGATGAATATACTGCAGACTCCCGTCTCATTTCTTGTAAAGATGTAATGAAAAAAACATGGTTTAATATTTGTGACGTATGGCCCACATTTATATCTCCAGCAGTTATCTGTGTATGATTGTTTTTTCTTTTAAGAGGGCGAATAGGAAATATAAAGGATTTGAGCAGGATGTCGCTAAAAGGCAGAATTGAAAAAAGCTCCCCGCATGAAATCAATGTGGCTCATGGCCTGCCCCCTCCCCAGCATTTAGAAGCTCCTCAGAAGCAGGAGTGACTCCGTTTTAAAGTGCTAGGCGCAAACCAGCATCTATTTTTATCTTTGTTATTGCTCAGAATAGTGGCTCCCCAAGAAAACTGTAAGAGTCACCCTGGGCATTAAACAGCTCAAGGGAGGAACAGGACCCAAAAGGAGCAGCCACGTCCTTTTGGGGTGTGCCAGAAACGTGGGGAGAATGTCCAAGGACGAATTCAGAAGTTCTGGGCGCCCATGAATTCCTGGCTCGCTCATCTACAAAGTACCAAATGAATGAGGATGCAGCTGTTCCCCCGGAGTGTGTCTGTACTGGACTTCTCCAAGGTGCGCTCTCTAAAGATGTTGGACTACATCTCCCAGCATGCTGGGCAGCAGAGAACAACATTGCATACTGTATGGAGGGCAGCACACTCTACTTAAAAGAAAGCTGACATGAAACACAATTGTTGTGTTGGTGGAAAAAAGCTTGTGGAGGAGAACAGAGACCCTGTAAGGGTAGGTGAGAATGACCTTGGGAGACAGGAGGAAGAGCCACAGACTAGGCAACAGTCAGATAAGAGGCGGCTGAGCCCTCAGACGCAATGGGAGTGTGGGAAGCACCTCAGAAGGGACCCTCCCTAGTTTCTTGGAGTGTGAAGGCAAGGGGGAGGTTCTTTCAGTCTTACAAGAGCCTACTAAGGTAACCTTGCCCTAAAGTAGAATTAGTCCATCTGGTCGTGCTTCCTGTCTGGACTACCTCACAAGGTTGACATCAATCTTGCGAGTCTGAAAGTACACCTCTCGCACTCTTGCCTTTACAGCCCAAGAAACTAGGGAGGTCTCATTTGAGACATTTCCCACACCCCCATTCCTGCTGTGGGCTCACTGGCTCTTCTCCAACCCTTCTCCTGGCTGTGGCTCTTCCCCTGTCTCCCAAGGTCATTCCCACCGACCATTACAGACCCCTCCCCGGGTGCCAGAAGCTTAGCTCAAAGTCTGCCCCCTGTTTCACCTTCCCATTTCTTCCCACTGCAGGAACCTTGGGAAGTCTGGCCTTCGAGTCTCCTGCCTTGGCCTCGGTGAGTTCTAGAGGACGAGAAACAAGGGCTGGGCTTCAGTGGTGCAGAATACTTCTGATGGCTGGGAGGTTCTCTCAGTTTTGGGAAACCCTCTTTAGATATGCTTGGAGCTTCGTCCTTCACCAGCCAACCTCCAAGCCCATCACAGATCTGTGTAAGAGTCTGTTCCCGGACTGATCGAGGTTCCGGAGACCATTAGGTAAACAGCTAAAGACTGCAAGCTTCCCGATTATCAGTGAAAAGACTGGCTGGTTCCCCAGTTCACAGGATGACAGTTAGAAAGAGAATCAAGAAATCTCCATCCCAGGGTACTCTGGAGATATAGCGGTTTTAGAAAGGAACAAGTCCATTTTCTAGAATTCTTGTCCCTTTCTTCTCAATAAATCCTGCTGGAGAGACTCTGGGGCAGTGTTTCTCAGCCTTGGCAAGTTTAAGATGGGGGAATCGTGCTTGGAAATAATCACTTTTGGTTCTAGGTGTCTTAAGAGCAGCTTAGCAGATCCCTAGACAGGGAGCAGGAGGGTGCAGCCTGACTGAGCCCCATCTCAAAAGTCTGTCTTCTCTTGCAGGTACGTGGGTGACGTTTGGGTCCCAGATCTCAGACGAGGTAAGTCTCAAACTTTGCCCATTGCATGACTGTAGAGGAAAAAGGGAATGGCCTTGAAGAGGGGAGGAAGAACTGCCACCAAGACAATGGTCCGATAAGAGGGGCTTGAGCCCAGGCCAAGGAAGTTACATGAGAAAACATCTCTGACAAGCCCCCCCCCTAGTTCAGACAGAGATAAAGGGAGGGAGGGGGAAGTGCATTCAGCCTTGCAAGATTCTGCTACTATAGCTATTACAATAAAAGTAGTCCTGATCTATGTGGCACTGGTTTCTTAGTTTGGCCTACCTTGTTGGGCTCTTGCAACAGTGAGGACGCTCCGCTTTTACGCCTTTAGTTGCACTTTTACAATCAGGATTTTACAATCTTGATTTGGCAAATGCCACCCTTGATGTGCTCTGCAAAGGAGGAGAAGAAAAGCTTCTGTAGACTACATACATCCAGCTTCTTCAGTCTGTCTTCTGAGGACTTGGTCCTCTCCTGCCCTTCTCTGAATCTCTTCCAGTTTCTCTGAATCCTTCCTAAAATGTGGCGCCCAGAACTGGACACAACATTGGACTAAATCAGTGTTTTTCAAAGTTGGCCACTTTAAGACGTGGGGACTTCTGGGAGTTGAAGTCCACACGTCTTAAAGTGCCCAACTTTGAACAACGCTGGACTAGACTGACCTCAGCCTCCTCTCATATTCTGAAAGTTTAAAAGACCCCCCACCCCACCCAGCACAACTGGAGCTGGCAGAAAAAGATGCTGCTGAGAAAACAGCTGTCTCTGAAAGGCAAGACAGAGATCAAGGTTACTAACTCTTCTTTTTTCTGCTTCTGAACAGGGAAAGCGTTAAGCAGCTGGTGGCAGACTTTTCTATCTCTGTGCAAGAGCAGCTTCTCCTGAGGGCACAGTCGGGGAGAGGAGGTGAAGCCGCTCAGATTAAAAGAGCCCCTTCCCCTTTTCCAAAAGCCCCTTTCTCTTTCTGCTTGCAGATGGCCGAGAACGTGCTCACGATCGCTTACGAAAACGGGGTCAACCTCTTTGACACGGCTGAAGTCTACGCTTCTGGCAAGTAGGTCACCCTTGGCTTCCTTGCGGGAAAGTGGGGGGGGGGACCCAGAGCACATGCAGACCAAGCCCTCCGTCTCCTGGACCTGGATGGAATTCAACAGGCAGAGATTTTCTCCCCTTGGCACCGGAGCTGGGGAAAGTGGATGCTTTTATGGCCTCTCCGCCAAGGTGGCAGCTGTGGGCAGTAACCCTGGGCCTTCTGGCTGAATGGCTTTGGGGCTGGGCAAGAGAAGGAGGCTGTCAAGACAGGGAGGGGAAAGAAATCTGGCTCTGATGCAGTAGGAATTGAATTGTCTGGGTGAGATTCCCTTAGCTCTAGCTGGCTCTGCCAAAGGGGACCTCGATCACGGCCCCACAAGGCATTCTGGCCCCCCAACCCCTAAGCCAACCCCAATTCTCCTTCTGTGCCTGGCCTCCCAACTTTCAACTCCCCATAGCAATTTCCAGAAACAAAGGAGACCTACTAAATACCCCCTCCCATTTCACAGGCTCTCCAACTCTGTGGCCACTTCGCACGGAGAAAAAAAAGTGCTTTTTCTATGCTCAGAAGCCCTCTTCTCCTTGACAGCTCTGTTCTGGGCGAGGTGGCTTAGCACTGCTTGCTGAGTCCTGATTTCCTTGCCTGTCCCTTCGGAAGCAAAGTGCCGGCTTGGGGCTTTTCTCCCTGAACGTGGCCAATTTCAAACTCAGCGACATGATTCTGTCACTCTGGATTTGGGGATCGGCTGAGTCCAAACAAAGGCTGTGTGTGTGTGTGTGTGTGTGAGAGAGAGAGAGAGAGAGAGAGAAATCTGTCAAAGCGTGATGGCACATCGTTCAGAGGACAAGAGAGCAAACTTGGAAGGGGTGATTCAGGGGGAGCTGAACTGCAACCGTGACAGAACAGGCAGGACCTTTGTACAAACGATAGCCCATGGGGCACACACTCGTGCACTCACACGCACCAACACACAAATGGGCATTGGTGAACTGGACGGGTTGTGTGACTGCCATTCTCAGCTCCTCGACAATGGTTGTATGGTGTAGGAGGAGAGGTAGTGTTAGTCTACGGTAGCAAAAAAATCAGGAGTCTGTTAGCACCTTTTCCGACGCACCAATTTTATTCAAAGGCAGAAGCTTTCGTGAGCTGCAGACGCTCACGAAAGCTTCTGCCTTTGAATAAAATTGGTGCGTCGGAAAAGGTCTTACCAGACCCCTCCTGACTAAGGGAGGGACATACAGTATGCCTTTTTTCACCAAACTGGAAATACCCAATGATTTCCCGACACAGCCGCTGAACAAGAACTGCATTAGTCCCTCGCCACAAAAGCAACCCAGCCTCTTGCAGTACATCGTGGCCTCGAAGCTCGTTTCTTAAAAGCATGAAAGGTTCGCTTCGCTCAGCAAAAACGGGAGAAAGGGGGGAGGAAAGGGGCAGGAGAACGTCAGCGCTGGGGCTGTCGAGAAAGATGAAATGCCTGGATCTATCCATGCCGAGCGCAGATGGGCAAAAGATGCGTTGGACCCAGGGCGGCCGATTTCCCTCTTCCTGCCAAGGCCAAGCTGCTGCATCTGGGCTGCAGAATCGGGTCAGCCTCTACGTGGCAGTGCAAGGATAGAGCAAAGCCTCGTTCAGGGTGGGTTTGACCTGCCAGCTCTCATTGGAATCCAGAACCGTGCAAACTGCAGATGTTTCTTCTGGTCTAGCGGCTTCGCACGGCTGTCTTCCTTGGGGTGGAAAGCGGTGGAACGAGGCCCCAGAGGGCTGCAAAGGCCAATCTTGGTCAGGATAAAGTTGAAAAAGCAGCGTACGATGCCGAGGGCAGCCCACTGGCGTCTCCATCCCACCCCCCCACCTCAGCTTTTGGTCCTTAATGCAAGAGGAGAAAGCTGGTGGCTGGTGCGGGTCTTCCGACGGCCACACGGCCCGGAAGACCCACCCCAGCCATCATATGCCGGCCGTGAAAGCCTTCGACAGTACACAGGAGAAAGTTGGGTTGTTTTGCACCACCAGTCCGGCTAACTCTCTTTCAGCTGCGGAGTTTATCACACCTGATGCATTCCTGGCCTCCAAACTTGGCCCACCGGCCAGGACCAACGGTCAGAGTCGGGGAGCACCTTTTCTGACTGACGGATTGTATGGCCAGGCAGACGCTTTTGCGAGCTGCGGCTCCCTTCAGGCGATGCATGGAACGGCTAGCCTGATCGGGCGGAGATGGCTTGGTTTTGCTGATGCAGGCTGCGGGCGAGGAAGGTTGCGTGTCCCTTAACAATTTAGTGGTTGTAATGTGCTAACTCTTCTCCTCCCTTCCCTCCACCCCAGTTTAAATCCTACATCAATCTAAGCCAGTGTTTTTCAACCCTGGCCACTTTAAGATGGGTGGACTTCAACTCCCAGAATTCCCCAGGGAAGTCCACCCATCTTAAAGTGGCCAGGGTTGAAAAACCCTCTGTGCATCAGATGAAAGCTTCATCTTTTAATAAAATTTGTTAGTTGGACGGGCTATTTTTTTTTTTTGCCACCAGAGACTAACCCAGCTCTCCTGCTACCAGTTGCAACAGACCTGAGTTGCCCCTGGTCAATCAGTCCTAATGGCCTCATTTCTTCAACAAACCTACCTCCCTTCCTCCCTCCTCCTTCCTCTCTCTTTCTCTCTTTCTCTTCTTTTCTCCAGAGCAGAAAAAACTTTGGGGAACATCTTGAAGAGCAAAGGTTGGAGGTAAGGCAGCCCCTTGGTCTCTGCGCGCAGACGGGACTGATGATGCTGACGGCTTTTAACCTTATTCTTAAGGGCAGAGGGTGAAAGTGGGGGGGGGGGCTGTGAGGTCATCAGTGGGGCGGAGCCACAGCATCTGTATTGCTTGCTAATTGAGGGGGTACCGGAGAGAAACGGCTCCTTCACTTTTCCTAGCCTCAGTGAGAGTTTGCGCACTTAGCGAGACGACGAGAAATCGCATGTCTCTCGCTTTATGGCTTGGGGGGCCGCTGTGTGCTCACGTTTCCTCTTTCCTCTGACTTTTTTGCAGGCGTTCCAGCTACGTCGTCACCACAAAAATTTACTGGGGAGGCCAGTAAGTGCTCCAAGCGAGGCTTGGGAAGAAATGGGGGGGTGCACGGTGCAGTGGGAAGGAGGGGAGGCCCCCCATACCGGAGACACGTTCATCTGCAGAAAAACTGGGCAGCCGCAGACTTTTTCTCTTCAGTGCAGCCTTTCCAAAGGCAGTGGGTGGCCTCTGATGGCGTGGGGCTACAACTCCCATCATCCCCAACAGCACAGTGGGGGCGGTGGGGAGGAAAATGCCCTCTGCCCGTGAATAAGGGCACGTGTCTTTTCTTGTGACGCTGCGTATTGCGAGGCCCGGCCCTGGGGTCTTTGACTTCGAAATTCCCGCCGTCTCCAGGTTCCTCGAGCGCAAATTCCCGCTGCTCCAAAGCGTGGGCTTTCCTTGCGGGGATGGAGAGATGCAGAAGAGCAGAAATGATCGGTCATCCTTCTTGGGACGGCTGCATAAGTTAAAGATGGGTGGCCAAGCAAGGTAGCCACAGCCACCGATCTAAGGCTGCTTAAAAGCCTTTTAGGAGAACAGGTTCCCTCGACCGCTCTGAGCTCCATTTCAGTTCTTCTATTTGTTTTACATTATTAACTGTTTAGCACGCGGATGGCACAGGGGCCGTGCAAGTGGACTAAATAGAACTTCCCTAGTTAGGCGCAGTCTACCTTTGAGTGCTGGGGACAAAGACTCTTGCCCTCCTGCTTGTGGACTCCTCCCTGGGGCATCGGGTCGGCCCCTGCGGAAAATGGGCTGACCCCCTCCTGCAGTTTTCTTCTCGGCTCCCTGTTTGTGGATCCCCCAAATCTACCTGGCGTTAGTGGAGCTGGGGTGCGGATCACTCACCCTCTGTTTTTCTCTTGAAAGGGCTGAGACCGAAAGGGGCTTATCCCGGAAGCACATCATTGAGGGTAAGGGGGGAAAGGGCTTGGGGGGCTGAAGGCAGGACCGGTTTTGTGTTGGGCAGGTCAAACTTCGTGGGGCTGGGGAGCGACCCCTGGATGGGAGCCGAGTCTCAAGGGAGAGGGGAGGGGGCCAGTTCCTGGAAAGGAAACCATCTTTGGGGTTAAGCTTTCGGTAGGAGATGCAAGGGGGGGATGGAGGGAAGGACGGACGGATGGACGGATGGATTACAAGCCCCACTTCCCCAGCGGATTGCCCCAACTCCCATCCTCCCCAGCCTAGAGGCTGCTGAGCATCCCTGCCCCTCCAGCTTTGGGGCTTCTTATTCCAACCGTCTCCCCCCTCCATTTTTCAGGGTTAAAAGGGTCCCTGCAGAGACTCCAACTGGGATACGTCGACATCGTCTTTGCTAACCGGATGGACGCTAACAGCCCCATGGAAGGTGAGTGGGCTCTTCTCTTCCGGTCTTCCCCCCCGGCAAACTTTAGGGGGTTCAGGATAAAGGGACCCCCAATTTCCCAACATCGTTTTGAGGAAGGGCCGTCTCCCGTGTCCACCTGGAACAAAATGCCTTTTTACCGCTTCCCGCATTCGGCACACAAGAATTCCAGCATAATTTTTTTCCCATTTAACGATTGTCCCTCCAGGAAAACAACAACACGCAAACACACCCCGTCTGTTCTCACCAATACAGCACGCTTCAGGTCTTCAGCGGAGGCAGAGCTGAAGAAATATTACAGAGACACATTTCGGGGGCCTGCAGGGTGTGGTCGAAAAAGTCAAGACGGTGGCCCCAGCAGTGCAGTCAAAGCCATGGTGTGGCTGCCTTCTTGATGTGTTTGACCGCACTTCGCAGATGTCCCCGCCTCTGTCCTCACCATGCTGTTCTCTTTAGAGAGAAACATTATGCAGAGTGCAGAAAAGAAGTAAGAAATAGGAAGACAAAGGGATTAAAGTTGGAACGGAAGAAGGAGGAGAATGAGAAACAGGCTAAATCTAGCGGATGCCAACCCCCTTGGTTAGACTTTTCCGCCTTTCGGTCTTTGCCAACCATCCTGGCTGCCCCCGTGCCCATGCACTGATTGAGACCTCGCTTTTTGTCCTCACATTTCTCACCTCTCCCATTTTTGAGGATTTTATGCTCTCTGTCGCGTCTCTATTTGCTCTTGGGCCCTTCCCTTTGTCTAGGACAGTGTTTCTCAACCTTGGCCACTTTAAGATGGGTGGACTTCACCTCCCAGAATTCCCCAGCCAGCCATGCTGGCTGGGGAATTCTGGGAGTTGAAGTCCACCCATCTTAAAGTGGCCAAATGGCTGCCTTCCAGTCTTCAGAGGCAGCCTTTACACACTCAGCAGGCACGTTCCCAGCGAAGGCCCCGTCACGCTCACAACCACCCATCTACAAATTCCTTAGTTCATGCTCACAACAACCTGGAGGACCCCAATTCGTATTTTCTGATGTGCATTTGAGCCCTGAAATTCCACTTTCTCTCCCCTGCATGTTTTCATCAACTCTGCTTCCCAAAACCGGACTAACTTCTTTCCGCTCTATTGCATCCTTCCCCTTTTTCTCCAGTGCCTCATTTTCTTCTTCTTTTTGTTTTTTCATTTCGCCCGTTAGTTTATGCTCTTTACCATTTCCTTCTCTTACACTCAAGCTGCAATCTTCCAGACGCGTCGGGCATTGCCAGGTGGGAACATGGATAGTGAGTTTGGCCACTCATCCTGGCTTTGATTAGCTACGTGCCACATTCCCTGCAAATGGAAAGGACGGTCCTGGATACGCATCCATAGACTGGAAATTGGGCCCTTTTGGGGCCCAGCTTCCTCCAGCAAAGCCCAGTTTTGCCCCAAGGATGCCCACCTATTCCGCGCAAGCTAGGCTCCCCAATCTAGCAACTGCCTTGCACACCAACGACAGTAGGAGGAATTTCTACTATCCTGACTCCCACTCAGGACTTGGAGAAGACATTCGGGTCATGATCATGCCACGTAGGTGACAGTATCTAGCCAGCTTGGAGCTCTGAAGCTAAACCAAGACAGCACTGGTTACGACTTTAGGGAAAGACCCCCCCCCCCAGGAATATCCCAGGGCTGGAAGCTTGAAAAACTCCTGGGAAGAGGGCAGGGGGAATCACAGGTACTGTGTTTTGCTCTTCCCGGCGGGATCTTCCTTTTGCCTCCCTGCCGAAGTGATCCTTCGAGGACGGCCACGGTTCACCCCATATTTTTTCAGGCGGGGTGAGCGAGGGGCCAAGGCCGAGAAGGGTGGGAGCTGCCCCAGGGGCCTGTGTGAACCCCCCCCCTCCAGTCTTGGTGTCCAGTCAACCAGGGCGTTCCTGCAAACTCCAGCCTGGTCTATTGATTCTCTCCTTCTGCAGAGGGTGACGTGAACTTCCGAGTGTTCTTGCTGGAAGGTACTAAAGATTGCCTCCTTGCAAAACCCCCTCCCCAATTTCCTGCTCCCCCTCCTGTCCCTTGGGCCCCGTACCTCTCAAGCCTTTAGAAACGGAGGCCGAGTGAAAAACAGCCACATGGTTAGGACATTTGGGATTTTGCACTGGGGTCTTTCCCATTGGGAGCACATGGGCACTGCCCACTTGCCAGGCGGCAACCCATCTCTTCTGTTTAAATCAGTGTTTCTCAACCTCAGCAACTTTAAGACAGGTGGACTTCAATTCCCAGAATTCCCCAGCGGGGAATTCTGGGAGTTGAAGTCCACCCGTCTTAAAGTTGCTGAGGTTGAGAAACACTGGTACAGATAGAGTGGGTTGTGCATCTAAATTGTCCTTCCTTCCTGTGTCTCAGGGAAGTGGAACTTTTAAATTTGCACGAGCTTCAAAGTTTGCATTTCCCAAGGCACTGAGAGGGAATGGTGGGCTTGGGGAGAATGGCTTCACCTGTGGAACGTCTCCAGTTTGGTCCTCGTGGCATCTTGGGTTAGGAGACCCCAGGGCCTGGGAAAGGCCTCTCCCACCGCTGGTCAGGAGGGGTCTTGTGGGGTGCCGAACCCAAAAGCCCCCGAAAAGTGGCCACTGAGTGGGGATTTTCCACACGACAGAAGAGGAAGACGTTTTAAGTTGATGGCAGAGGTGTATTAAATTTGATCAATCAAATTTAAGTGAATTAGATTTACTTAAATTTAGATTCACTTCATTTAAAATTAAATCCCGATTGCCTTCATGGCCTTGAGGGGGAAAAAAACTTGCGCCCCCGTTTCAATTTTTTTTTTTTTAATTTATTTGTCTAGCGCCTGAACTCGTGCCGACCCTAGGCAGCCGGAAGGAAGAAGGACCCTCATACTGCCAGTAGGGCTATCTGCAGGGTGTGGTCAAAAAAGTCAAGATGGTGGCTGTGGCAGCGTGATCAAAACTCTGCCTGTTTTACGGGTGTCTCTGTTTTGACCGCCCCTTGCAGACACCCCTGATGGCCAAGATCGTGGGGTGGAAGCGGGTTGAGATCTCTTTGGAGTCCCGGGAATGTTTCTCCCCGGTGGTGGTCAAGACAAGATGGCACGAATCAGGTTTGTAAATGGAACAGGGAGCGCATGGGGATCGTAGTAGAAAGGCTGCTTAGGAATCTGCACGAGGGCTTGAGAGGTATGTCCTGCCTTTTCCTCTCCCCTTGAACCCAGGACTTCCCTTTGCCACCTATAGTAGCCTCCTGACTGTAGCCAGTCCTAGTCTATAACCCCTGAACCCAGTGTTTCTCAAACGCGGGCACTTTAAGACATGTGGACTTCAACTCCCAGAATTCCCCAGCCAGCATGGCTGGCTGGGGAATCTGGGAGTTGAAGTCCACATGTCTTAAAGTGCCCGCGTTTGAAGAACACTGCTGTAACCCTCTGCATGTCTTCCCAGAAGTAAACCCTACTGATTTCAGTGGGGCTTACTCCCACCTTAGTGGTCTAGGTTGGTGCTCTCGGACCTGCACAGTGTAGTATTGTAACCCCGCTGTACTTCTGTGTAGGAAGCAAACGTGTGTAGTGTCTACTTGCAAGTTTTGTGGCCCACTGTATAAAGCTGGGTATGGGTTGTGCTACCAACTGAGTGAAAGACTCCAGGCCTGCTGCTCTTATCACGTCCGCCGCAACTTGAGACGTCCAGAAATCCTGACCAGAAAACTTTATTCAGTCTGGAGAGAGGCCTTATTGTCGTCTAGGGCCTGAGATCGAGCTGCGATGAAAGGGAGAGGCGCAGAGGCCATGGAAAGAGTTGGCAACTCTACTGGAGGCCAGGGTCTTTCATCTGAGTGTGCATCAACGCAAACCTTTTGGCACCTGGGTGTTTTTTAAAGTTGTGTTCACCCACCCACAGAACACATTTTGCATTTTGGGGAAGGAGAGAAAAGGCAAACCAGTCTGAATGTTCCTGTCTTCGGAAGAACTTTTGTAAGGCTTTCTTTGCAACATATTTCACCCCTCGCTCTCCGCTTCCTTGATTTTCATTAACAAGAAAGGAATAAAAAGCGGTGCTTAAGACTTCCTTTATGCCAGTGTTGTCCAAACTTGGCCACTTTAAGATGAGTGGACTTCAACTCCCAGAATTCCCCAGCCAGCCATGCTGGCTGGGGAATTCTGGGAGTTGAAGTCCACTCATCTTAAAGTGGCCAAGTTTGGACAACACTGCTTTATGCAAAGGGATGAAAAAGCTTAGCCCGTCTTCAGTTAGGTGATTCCAAATTGAAAATATAATGTGGCAATGAAGAATTATTGATGGGCTAGTTTCATACATTGGATTCTTCTTTTCTTTTCAACTGTGGTTCACTGAATCAACCACAATGCTTGGGTTCTCAGAACATGCTACAAACAAAACAAGCCATGTTTGGTTTGGGCATGGACTCCCTGTCTGTGAGGACCTTCTACCGCTGATCTAGGTACAAACTTGGACAAGGGATCCAATTTCCCAGAAAGGGTGTGGGTTTGCCACAAGGCAGAGGTGTCCACAAAGGAGATCAAAAGAGTGAAGGTGGAAGGTCAGACTACGCAGTTGCGATTGCCATCTTGACTTTTTGACACCCCTCCCTCCTTCTCTCAGAGGTCCCCGCCGAATGGCCACCTTCCAAACTCCCTACATATAACATTTATATTCAGGCTGTAGATTTTGGACGGATCACTTAAATAAGTGTTTTTCAAACCTGGCAACTTTAAGATTGCTGGGAGTTGAAGTCCACACATTTTAAAATGGCCAAGTTTGAAAAACACTGCCTTAAATCAGTGTTTTCCAACATGGGCAACTTCTGGATGGGGGAACTTCAATTCCCAGGATGCTCAGCATGCTGGGGAATCCTGGGATTTGAAGTCTGCGTATCTGGAAGTTACCCATGTTGGGGAACACTCTTAAATTGCTCTCTGTGCGTCAGGATATGATTCCCATCAGAGTTTGGAGCTGAAACGGAACAAAATGGACCGTCAAAGATGACGTTCCCCATCACGCTGTTTGCCTTTGCTTCCCTTCTCCGTCCCAACCTGTTTCTCTGACCATGTGAAAGGCTTCCAGTCTTTGAAATAGGAGGAAGAGGTGAAGGGAGAAGATCCTCTAGTGCTGGTCTCTCTACTTTGTTGTTCTCCCGGCCAGAGATTGTCCGAGCCATGACCTACGTGATCAACCAGGGGATGGCCATGTACTGGGGGACCTCTCGCTGGAGCGCCATGGAGATTATGGTAAATTCTGACTTTCTGGGGGCAGCAGAGGTTGGCTCAAAAGGGGTCCCTCTCTCTTCTCCAATTTCCTCTCGCTTCTCCTTCTTCCTTCTCTGGGACTAGGAAGCCTATTCTGTGGCACGACAGTTCAACCTCATTCCTCCCGTGTGCGAACAGGCAGAATATCATATGTTCCAGCGGGAAAAGGTGGAGACCCAGCTTCCAGAGCTGTATCACAAGATTGGTATGAAGAGGGAGAAAGGGGGGCTTGGGGGGCAGCGGAGGTGGGTTGCTGTGCAGGACTGGGGAGGGGGATCAAACGTGCGGCTGGAGAGCAGCTTGGACACCTAAGGAACGGCAGGTGGAGGAGGCAGCGAAACCCAGGAGGTGGGCTTTGCGTTGTTGGGTTTGGAAAGGTGAACGAGAGCAAGCCGTGGAACGGCCCAAATGGATCGCTGTTCTTCTGTCCCATTTCCCCCCCCCCCGAGGACCTTGTGCCTGCATGATAAGGCTCTTCCTTGCCCCCCTCCCCATCTAAACACTGCAACTGTGCTTTGACCTAGGCTGAGCACCGAAGGAGCCCAGCTGTGTGTCTTTCCGGGCTTTGCAATTGGCTTCCCCTTTCCTAAGAGGGTCTGGAGGGCCCCTTGCTCTGGGGACACAGCAGGCCTGAGGGAGGGGCCAAGCCTGCAGGGTGGGGTGTGGGTGATACCCGAAGACTCGGTGAGAGTCTCTCCTGACTACCTGCCCTGTTCACCTTCTTCAGGAGTAGGAGCCATAACTTGGTCTCCGCTGGCGTGTGGGCTTATCACAGGAAAATACGAGGAGCGAGTGCCCGAAAACTGCCGGGCTGCCATGAAGGTACGGTCCCAACCACTCCGGACTGCAGCTGCCCTCCTGCCAAAACGCAACGCAGTCCCTCCCAGTGGGGTTTTCCAATCTAGGCAGCTCCCAGCTCTGTGGACTTCAACTCCCAGGATCCCTTGCTGAGAATTCTGGAAAATCGTTGAAGGCTGACTTCTAGGTGTGGAGACCTCAGCTCCCAGAGTCCCCTGGCCAGCAAGGCCAAGGCTGAGAATTCTGGGAGTTGGTCCATACTTCTGGAATTCGCAACGGTTGGGCCCTACTGCCCATCCTCAACTGGTGCCCCCCAACTCTTGGGGTTCTGGGAGCTGCATGTCCTTCACACTTGGGAGGCACCACGTAGGGGAAGGCGGCATTGACGGGGCAAAATTCCCAGCAACATTTGCCTTCTTGGCCTTCTGCCTCCAAAGGTCCTTTTGGACTCTCTCTGTGTTTTTTCCAAGTTTGGACCCAGAAGTGAGGATAAAGTCTGGGGCTCAGTTAATCTCTCCTTCCCCCTACCCCAAATGTTGTCTTCAGCTGAGGCTGAATTGTATTTGAGTCTCACTACTTACCCATCAACTTGGTGGATCATTTTAATACTGGGAAGGGATCGTGGGAATGTTCTGTTCTAAACAGCTGCTCAGTGGCGTGGCTGAAAGTCATGGCCTCCTGGACCACGAGCCCCCCCCGTGACGTGTCTTTGCTCCCTGCTCCCCTTCCAGGGGTACCAATGGCTGAAGGAGAAGCTGCAGAGTGAAGACGGGAAGAAGCAGCAGAGCAAGGTGAAGGAGCTCCAGCCCATTGCCGAACGCCTGGGGTGCACTGTGGCACAGCTGGCCATTGGTGAGGACTCTGGAGGAGGGGGCTGTGTACCTCTGTGTGCATTTGTGTGTATTTGGGGGGCAAGACTCCAAGGCGGCCAGGTACCGTCCCTCCAGGGGACTCAGATAAGGCCTTCTCAAGGGGGCTCCCATCTAAGGGGAACGATGCACAGCGTCGTTTCAGATAAAAGCCCAAAGCGGGCATCGCTGGCCGGGCATTTTCAGGGTAACGGCTGCCCCCAGATGAAACCTCCTTCAAGCAAAGTGCTGAATCGGTTAATGTCTTTCGATACAGACACATGGTTTGAAGGGGTGTGCAACGGCACGCCGCCCTTGGATTATCTTGCACTGCCATTTTTATCACATCACTCGATACTTCTTTGGGAAGCAAAATGGAAAACACCGGAGCGGAATTGCACCTTTCTGCAGCTCCTTAAACCAAACGTCATTTTTCCGGGGATTGTGCAGGGCTGCATTCGTGGCCCAGCGTGCTTTGAGGACCTTTTTCCTTTGAAACCAAAGTGCTGCACAGCTCTGGTGTAGAATAGTAACAACAGTAATAATAACAAACGTAGGAGAAAGAAAGGGAGACCGATTATTCAAGTCAAAGGCAACAATGAAGGTTAACAGCCACTAGTTGGACATTATCAGTTGGAAATTGGAATGAGGTTTCTAACTGCTGGGTTGATGGTAACTGTGGGGCAGATCTGGTTAGTTGTTGGGATGGGAGACCACTAGGAAACGCCAGGGTGGTGGGCTAGATAGGAAAATGTAAAAAAATCCCCAAAGACATTAGTGGCAAGCTACTTCTGTGCTGTTGCTGAGCGTCACATGGCCATGTCATTTCCAGGAGTCGCCTAATGATTTTGGCTATTCTTGAAAAGCTAAGCAAGATTGGACTTGGGCATTTGGATAGGAGGCCACCAGGAAATGCCACGGTTCTAGTTTAGATTGGGAAATTGAAAAATGTATAAGAACGGTGGTACCCAAGAACATCCAAGACAAATGAAGGTAAACAGAACAGAGACATTTTGGTTTCTGATGCTTCAGCTGCGACCCTCTTGGGTTGGAAAAACAGTTTCTCTACAGTCCCTGGAGAACATTCACAGCAAGAAGTGACATACAGAAAAGTGGCTCTGAATGGACTGGAGATGAGAGGGAATTATCAGACACACACACCCACACACACACACACAGCACCTTTAGAGAGGAGGGGACACCATACTGGAAGATGCTGCTAAACCTGTTCCTTTCTGGCCTATTTTTGGGCCCTCTTTCTCAAAGCCTGGTGTCTCCGCTCTGAAGGGGTCAGTTCCGTGCTCCTGGGGGTCTCTAGTGCTGAACAGCTCATTGAGAACCTCGGATCCATCCAGGTGAGTCGGAGGAGGCCAGAGATCTGGTGATGAATCGCTCAGTGAGCGAGGGGGGTAGCATTTAACCCCGTAACGGCAGGGGCTGTTGGTGGGAGCAGTACGTCCCCACGCCACCCATGTACCAGCTCCACCTGAGTTTTTCCAACCATTCAAGTTTGTTTTAATGCAAACAGGTAAAAATGCCAGAAAATACCAGCCTCCAGCCATCTCTGGAGACCACCCAAGCCTTGCAGAAGTGCTTAGAGAATAATAAGGGTGGGGGGCCGCAATCTGGGGTTCTGCTGGGCTGGAGGCCCACCTGGCCACTTGTGACTGCACCCATGACATTTCAGAGGCCGGGATCCCTGCTCTAAGCCACCGAGGTGGCAGCTGTAACAATACAGATGTTATGTCGGGGGCCCCGGAGAGAGGACCGAGCCATGCCCCTGAGCTTCCTCCCTGTTCACACTGTCCTCCTTTTTCGTTTTACAGGTTCTAACCCAGCTGACCCCACAAGTCGTCCAGGAAATTGATGCGCTTCTGGGGAACAAGCCCAACGCCAAGAAGGAGTCCCGGGCGTAGGGACGCATTGGCGCCCGGGACTGGGCTCGCTTTTGTCCCATCAGACTGCCCCCTCTCCTGCTCCTCTGTGGATCCCGTCCCCCCCGCCTGCCTCCCACCAGCTGCTGCCTTGTACGGGGCGGGGTGGGCAAAGAGGAGTTGCTTTGCGCATGAACCAAATATCCGTATACTTCCATGGTGGGTGAAGGAGAAGGGTTTCATCCTGCCCCGTGGCAGCTGCTTAGTCTTGAGTTCAAACTATGGCATGAGCAATCAGCACTAGGGCTTGGCGGGGAGACCCACCGCTTCCCGCTTGGGCTCGAACCCGGGCCGCTTCGCCCTTTTCCATATCAGGAGGCCTGGCTTTCTCCAGAGGGGCAGGTAGATTGTTGGAAGGGGGGCGGCATAGAGAAATAAGCACAACCTTGGTATAAGAGAACCTTGATTTGTTTTGGTGTAAGATAACCTTGATTTAACTGCACCCCCCGTCCCTTGTGTGGAGTCACTCCACCCATTTCTCTTTGTTTCTCTGGACTGTTTTTCGGGGCTCAGGTTTCTCCCTCCCTTGGGGGTTGTGCCATGTGGCAAGCAACTTTCCCCAACCAGCTGCCTTTTTTTTGGACATGCTGGGGCGTCCTGGGGTTGTAGGAACAACACGTGTCCTAAAGGCATCAGTTGGGGGAGAGCAGCTCAAGGAACACCCCAGAACCATCACAATCGCAATACGGTCCAAAGTTCCCCAAGATGAACACCAGCACCATTGTCAGAAATCCCTAAGAGGCATTGCCAAAGGGTTAGGCTGGCCTAAATCAGGACATAAGTGGGAAAATCCCACACGTTGTGGAGGAAAAACAGATCCTTTGGGTTTCCAACCCATCACTCCTTAAGCCCCAATTTAATTCTTCCAGTTTGCATTTTCAGTTCTTTTGGCCTTCCTTGTTCTTACTTCCATTACTCACGAAAGTAATCTGTCCAGCAGAGCCTTGTGATTCCCCCTTTTCATTCTTAATTGTTCCTCCCTCCAAAAAAAATGGGGGGGGGGGAAGGGACTCACAGCAACACCTGCAAGGTTAAAAACCCAAGATTATGACTGACCTTGTGATCACAGCCTCAGCCCTTTTTTGTGTGCGTGTTGTGATGCACATAAAAAAGGGGTGACCCTTTGATCGTGTGATTGCAGCCACCATCTTGCCATTTTTGACCCCTCCCCTCAATTTCTCAAGAAGCAAATGTGTAGGTCAGCTTACCTGCCTGGATCACCTACCTAGGTCAGTTATACCACCCACTGGCTGCAGCCAATCTCAGAAGCTAAAGCAGGGTCCAACCTGGTTAGGACTGGGATGGGAAACCACCAGGAATCTCAGGGCTGGTGACTAGACTGGGAAGGGGGGAAAAAGTCTCAGAAGAAGAGGGCAAGTTGATTCTGGGCTGTTGCGAAGAAAACGGAGTCATCAAGAGCCAAGTGGGATGTCACCATCTTCTGTTTCAGATGTGTGACATTTTAGGAGTTGAAATCCACCCATCTTAAAGTTGCCAAGTTTGAAAAACACTGCTCTAGAACTTGTCCTGAAGAGTGATTTTTATTCCCTCTGCTAGCATTGGCAGGAAAACAAGATTTCCTCCAGGTCCCCTGTAGCAGTGACTGAGAGGGAGGAGAATTTCAGGTCTCTTCTGTTTCTCAGCTCCTCGGTCTCCCTCCCTCCCTCCTTCCATCCTTCCTTCTTATCTCTTTTCAAACCAAATCCAGTCTCTTCTTAGGGAATGAGCCATCTCTTTTAAAAGCAATAATAAAAGTGCCCCTCAGGGTCAAGGGTCACATGGGACAGTGGGGAGACGGGAAGGACAGCTACTGCGTTCCCACCCCAAGCTCTGCTCTGGGACGCCTGGTGCCCCCTTTTGCACTTCTCATCGCTTTGGATTCAATGCGCTTCCTGCGCCTTGCACTGGCTGTGAAATTTACTCTAGAGTAGCACCTCTGCCTCTTCCCTGATCTCTGTAGAGGGCAGCAACAGGGTGGGCGTCTGCTGGTCAGAACTGAGACAGTGGGCTTTCTCACCAAAAAGTGCCCCATCCCTTTGCATGCAGCTGACAAATTCTCCAAGAAGAAACCCAATTTCTGATCTTAGCATTTGCAACAGCTCTGCGTTGCCAGTTTGAAATGGCATGGTGCCGCTCAGTTAAATCCCACGTTGATTCCTGCATCTTAGCGGGTTTTCTGTCCTTTGCATGAGTCTGGACAGCTACATTGCAGCAGAAGCCATGAAGGAAGGTGATGTTGGGCAAGATTATTCAACTGGCAAAGTCCTGCAGAGAAACCTCCGTAGTCTTTTAAATCTGCATTCTAATTGTGGTGCAAAGCACTCTATCAAATCTGCTTATTTTCCAGATAAGACATACCGCACCTGTCGTGCAAACCACTTCTGTACATCTTTCTCGCACTCCGCATTGTGGTGGCAGGCCGCCATTAGCACAAATGGAACTCGTTTTCTGGAGCATTAGCTTTTTAAGAGTTAGAAAGACATCCAGCGGGGTCAGAGTAGCTAAGCGTGGAGCCACAGTAACTGAAAACTGTTCCAGTAGCATTTCTACCTATAAAACACAAAAGACCCTCACCTGAGAAAGGTGACAAGCTGCCAAATGGCTTTTTTAAAAGAATTTTTACTTAAAAAAAAACATTTTTAAAGAAGAGTCTAAAGTTCTTTAAACTTTTAAAGAATCTGATATAGATTTGTAAAAAAAAAAACCCTTCCTTCTGAAAGCTCAGGACAATACACTTTTTATTGTTTGAGGACACAGGAAATTTGGAGGGAATAAAACAGTGGATATATTCAGTTTTCAGGGGAAATAATTCACAAACGCATATAACAAAACGAAAGCACCCGTTAAACTCAAGCACTAATCAGCTCTGGCGAGAAGAACCTTAAGAACTCGGAGCCTGCGGCTTAGCAGACGTTTGTTCAGCTCAGGGATTGGAAAGAGAGGCACAGAGGGATGTGCAAAGCCTCTCTCAGCAGGGCTGCCTGGCTAAACGTTAACCTTGATAGGACCGAGCTTTGAGCGAGTGGAAAGCGTGAAAAGTCGGCCGCCCTTCCCTCCTCCTCTTCCCCCAAGCCTTTCGTTAGTGCACAGCCAAGCAGCCTTTTCCCATTCCAGCTCTGCCCCTCCCCAGCTGCTTCCGCAACCTGGCCCCTTCTACCTGTTCAGCTGTGCCCTGGGGTGACGGGCACTGCACTCCAGGGTGGGGTTAGGAATGGCTGTGCTGCTCCATCTGCAGAGACCACTTTGGGGGTAAGACATGCTTGATATCAATGGAATGGGCACATCTAGCTAATTCTAGGGTTTTTTTTTCTTCCTGATTGTGGCGGGGGGCGGGGGGAGTGGGGAAAATATTTGAACTGTTGAAATAAACACTAGATGATGAAACCAAATACAGCTGGCCTGCTTTGGCGTTATTCCTCTTTCTCACATCCCTTGTGAAGAGGCGGTTGGAGGTTGATTTAACCTGGTGCTGTTTTCAACTTCTCAGTATAAGTAAGATGCGAAGCTGCTTGAGCAAAGAAAAACTCCTGAACTGTCACTTCTTCCTGAGATTTCTGCTAAAGCGCTGTGGTGTTCTGGACACCTGACATTCTGAGTGCACCACCTTTCCTAAGCCCTGCATAGATAATAGAGGCATTCTTTGAAAATAAAAATGACGGGTAGCTGCAGGCTGGTGAATTTCTTGGAAGCACATCAAGTCTATCCAGAAAAAAGACTGAAGCCAAAGCAATTAGGAGCACTGTGATGAAGTTAGCTTGTCAAGTTGCCTTCTACCGTGCCAGCTTACCACTGCCTTTTCTGGAGGGCAGGTAGGTACACTTCTAAACTGCACTCACCCCAGGTGAATATTCTCTAGGCATCTATTAAGCTGACCCTTGCCCAGTGCTGAATAAACTGAATAAAAATTGTGCATGATGCTGAATTTTGGGCTGTCTGCTCTATGGAGATCTGGACCTACACCCAGTAACCCAGCCCTAATGGCACCTCTGAAGTTAGATTCCTGGAAGGGCTACTTGGCCATGTCGTAACAAGCACCTTCATGTTATGATGATTTCCTTGCAGGCGGGACAAGCAGGGCTGATCCACGTGCCAAATGTCCTCCAGGGGAACTGGCATTTCCTCTCAACTGTGCGATTGCATTATTCAAAAGGAAGTAACCACAAGCTTCTCTGTCACAAATTGAGAGGCTGAAAGTCAAGAGTTGGATTCCTTCAGCATAACAAGTTTTGCTATTGGTCCATTTGGACAATCTTGCAAGGCACGGTTTAAGCTGCTGCTGTTTCTTCACCAGAGCTTAGGGAGCAGGAGGCTGGCACAGACCGACGGTCCTGCAAGCAGGAGCCAGACATCGGCACGCTCTTGTTCCCCTTGTTGTAGAGACGAAGTGGCTCGCATAGGTGGCCAGTGGAAAGGAAAGCCGGCGTTGCATTTTGGGAAAGCCACACACTGTCCACCACAGCATGATGGAGAAAGCTGAGTCTCTTCTCAAGAGCAGCTCGTGCTGAGTAAAGCCCAGGAGTTGTATTCCAATGTCCTTGTTTGCTTCATCTGAGCGGGCCAAAGCAGCTGGCCAGATCCGAGCAGAGAAACACACGAAGAGGCACTGAGTTGATTGGGCTGTTGGAAGAAGGGAGAGGAAATGCCTGCAATTATCAGGTCAGAAGGAAAATAAATAGGGACCAGAAGTGTGCCAAACAAAACACAAAACCACAAGCTCTTATTACAGGCGAGGCGATTTTGTTTTTTATCAGACCAGTCTGAGCACAAAATAAGCAAAGCAATCGCATTATACCCTTGTTCTCACTCAAGTGTCTTTGAACAATTGATGAAATGGCTCATCCGGCCCAATGGTCTTTCTTTCATTGGTTAACTGCTTCCGTACAATAAAATCACTTCCATTTTATTACACCAGCAAGATTTGACTCTCAAGTTTTAATCTGGCTGGCATATCCTGAGTCTGCACGTGTTCATTCTAAACTCTGAACCTGCACAACACCAGGTTCTTACTCAGATGCGTAAGCTGTTTTATTTCTGCACTTGGGCTGAGATATGATGATGATGATGATGCTCAGCGAAGAGAATAGGTTCAATGTTCTTGAATGTATGGAGAAACCACCAATCAGGAATCAGGTAGCACCTTTTCCAACTAACCAATTTTATTAAAAGCCAGAGGTTTTTGAGAGTTGCAGCTTCTGTCTTTTAATAGAAGCGGTTTGTCAGAAAAGGTGCTGCCTGATTTCTGGCTGCCACAGACTAACCCAGCTCTCCTCCTACAATGGGGGAGCAAGACCACTTTACTGTGGATCAGTTAGCCCGGAGTCTGCACCAACCAATTTCTGTGCCCCAAGAGCAATGTTGTCCAAACTTGGCCGCTTTAAGATGAGTGGACTTCAACTCCCAGAATTCCCCAGCCAGCCATGCTGGCTGGGGAATTCTGGGAGTTGAAGTCCACTCATCTTAAAGTGGCCAAGTTTGGACAACACTGCCCAAGAGGAATGACAATTGAGATTGCGATGGTGGAATGTGCAACGCAGAATGAATGCCAGTAACTTCCTACAATGTTGTTGCCTAAGTTTACGATGCAAGACCTGAGAAGTGCACGCGGTCCTTAAAATGCCCTCTGTCTATGAGTATTGTCAGTAATTGTCTTGGGACTGGCTGGTGCTGATTGGCAAATCCAGGGTTCATATAGCTACTCTTGCTCTTTAGAAAGACGTTGACTCACCCAACCTTTTCCTGCTGGTGGCACCACCTGGTCCTGCTTCACTGCCTGGTAAAACACATCTCTCTCTCTCTCTCATACCTTTTGTCCTTTTTTCCTGCTTGGGTTCCTTTCTGTTAAAGAAGCTGATCCTACAAAGAGAAGCGAACAGAGTGAGGAGGATGGCAGGAAAGCAGGTGACTCATCTAGAGGTCCACACTAGCACAATCTCTAGTGCAGGGCATGAACTTCAATCTTTACACGCTCACAAGATGCGTTATTAGCGGGCATATTTGCAGATTCCCCCCTGCTTCAACAACAGATGTAATTATTCATCTCATCCCCCCCAGTGCTGACCCAGAAATAGACCTCACCATCCAGCCTGTTTCAAAAGTACTCGTGACGGCCAGGTGTTTAGCTCCTTTGTCAGAGATCATTCCAGCTTCCAAGAATGAAATTGGCACCAGTTTGGTGCTCAACCGGTTTGAGGGCTTCCTGTTTACCTGACCGACGGGGCTGCATTCTTCCAGGTGCCATCTTCGGCCCTTCCAAAGCAAGGCTCAAGCAGGAGGGCAGAAATTATGTTTCCCAGCCTGCTGGAGCTGCAGTCCAAACTTGGGCAGAGCCAGCACGACTGAATTGGCCTTAACCCGTTAAATACTTTTAATGGGGTCATTTTCCCTTTCTGCCATGTTAAGAACTACAATCTGGCAGCAACTTTCTGGAGGGACTTAAGGACTTCTGGGCTACAAAACGAAGCTAGAATTCTGGAGGAGTAATTCTGTTCAAAAATGAATCCCATGAAACTTTAAAATTGAACAGATTTCGGGTGGCATCTTTTATGGAAAAGAGGTGCCGCTTGTGCGTGTGTAGAGAGAGATGGTGTGTATATATTCATGCATGTGGGAATGCTGTCTCTCATTACAAGGTACTTGACCAGTGAGATTCCAGGCAGTGAGCATTCCCAATTGCGCTAATTGGAAACCATTTAAAATTCCTATCTTGACCGAGCTAATTTAACCACTAATGGTGGAGAAAAACCTAGTTAATTAAAAAAAAGCAGAGCCACAGAGCGGGGTGGGGGGAAATTTGCCACTTTGGACCAGCAACAGCATCCTGCTGTGGAAACCATCTCCCATTATCCCGAGTCTGTGCTGGCTGGGAGTGCTGGGAGGTGTAGTCCCCCAGCCTGGAGGGAACCCGCCACAGCATATTGCATTAGGAAATGTTCTGTACGGATTACTGTATTATATTACTTGACTGCAGATACTGGATACGTGGTATATTACTTTTTTAATCTATTTGTCCAATGCTAAATTATAAGCACACATAAAAATTGCTGGGCGTCTTGCAGCACCCGGTAGGTATAAGCTAAGCAGGTAAAGCTGAGCTTTCCCGATCAGGAAACAGGAGCTTCACCGGACCGATTCCTGCCTGAAGAACGTCGATCATTCGCTTCGCCTCAGCCGAAGCCCCGCCCCTTCTTGCCTTTTCCCGCCTAGTTAGCAGGGGAGGCGTGTCCTCTCCTCGCGCGCCCCGCCTCTCCCGTTCCTGATTGGGCGGAATGTTCAGGGCGTGGCCCGGGGCTCCACGCG
This sequence comes from Python bivittatus, assembly GCF_059951505.1. Classification (NCBI taxonomy): domain Eukaryota; kingdom Metazoa; phylum Chordata; class Lepidosauria; order Squamata; family Pythonidae; genus Python; species Python bivittatus. The sequence continues at coordinate 2,057,188 of NW_028277062.1, forward strand.
CCTATATCTCAAGGGAGCCGGGGAGCGCCCTCGTCCAGTGGATGGTGGCTCGCGATCTGCGCGCGTCACGTGGCGGGCGGGGAAGGGAAGGAGGGCGCCGGGATGGCAGTTCCGGAGCGTGAGGAGGCGGAGGCGCTGGAGTGCGGGATATGCTGCATGCCTTACGACCGCTGCGGGCGCGCGCCCCGGCGGCTCGGCGGCGCGCGCGGCTCCTGGAAACCCTCGCGCTGCCGCCACGTGATCTGCAGCGCCTGCGTGTGCCAGCTGGCGCGCGAGGGCTGGTGGGAGGAGGTCACGTGCCCCTACTGCCGCGCCGTCACCTCCCTGCGGGAGCGCGGCAACTTGCTGGCGGCCGGCGTGCGGCGCGGGAGCGGTGGCTGGAGGCGGCGCCTGGTCTTGCCGCCCATCGACGCCGAGCTCTGGCAGCGCGTGGTCCTCCAGGAGAAGGAGCAGGTCGGCCGCGAGGAGCGCCTGGCCGGGGACGAAGACCTCGACGACGGCGAGGAGACCGGCGAGGACGAGCAGTGGCACCCCTGGCGGGCGCTGAAGAAACTACTGAAAGGAGGCGGCGGCCAAGCGCATGCGCGAGGCCGGAGGGGGCGGGGGCGGAGCAGTTCCCTGCCTGCGTGGCGGAGGCGGCAGCCAATCAACCGTGAGTGTCCCCCCCCGTCCTGCCCGAGGGGTGGTGGGAATTGAAGTCCCGGAGGGGCTCCGGTGTTTCACTGCTTCACTCCGCCGGTTGGGGGGGGCAGCGTTGACTCGGAAGCCTGTGCCCAGCTGAGAATTGGGCAGTGGGGTGTTTGCGGGCAGTGCCCGGGGTGGATGAGGGGCCGTGTAGGGGGAGGGTCGCGGTCATCGGTTGCTCCCACTTCCAAGGCAGGGCTTGCACCACATGCTTCAACGGGCCGGCTCAGACCCGGATCCCGGCAGCCGCCTGCTGCATTTGGCTCGGTTTTAGGTCGGCGGAGCTTTTGCGGGCCTCGAAGTGTTCTGCGGAGGTTCAGCGGTTGCGGCGTCCAGAGGAGGGGTTAATTCGGGGATCAAGGGAGGCGCGGGCTTTGGAAAGGAGGCCCCTGAATGCCCCGGGTTCAAATTCCTCCAGGACAGGGTGGATTCTGGGTGGTAACCCTGGAGCAGGAGCGGAGAAAGGCCTCAAGCATGCGGGACACCCCAGCGTGGGTGCTGAGACCCTCGTGGGTGGCCACGCAAGGAGGTCAGTAAGATTCATCTGCTGGTGCCGGTGGAGCTCATTAAAACCGGCATCATCTAGCCTTTTCCTCTTGGTGTCCTCCACATTTACTGGACTACAATTCTCATAAGCCACAGCCAACATTATGCCCTCTGATTCGTTCTGTTTGCCCTGCCATCCCGATTCTGTCCACGTTTTATTCTCTGCAGAGCTACCTGCTCACTCACACACCCATCTTGGTGGCCGAGATCAAGATGACTCAGCTTTCTATGCCTTTTTTAACTGAGTCATGGGTTCTAAATATGTACCTTCATTTACAACATGTATAGTTATGTTTTAATTAAAGTGTTCTAAGGACGCTTGGTACTTAGATCTGTATCTTGCTTTTTAGCTGCCGTAGTCAAAGTGACTCATAAACTTGCAATGAGCTGCACACTCAGGTTTCAGCCTTGGAAGCTATGCGCATCCCTGAAGCAGGATGTCTTTCCTGCAGAAGACAGGCCTTTCTGTGCTGGAACATCAAGGAACACTCCTGCTTTTTAGGAAGCTGTTGTAAACCTGGTTGTTCCAAAGAGCATCTGAGTAGTGGTTTCAGCTCTAATGAGTGGTAGTGCCATTAATATCAGTATGGAGCGTAATTATGGATTAGGAGGCCGACTCTATGTTTATGATGTATTTTACTGATTTTGTTGTAATTATATTAAAATATTGCTGGAGGTTGCTTAGTGGCACAACTGAAGCATCAAAGCCGTAAAGATGAATAAGCCTTCTGCTTCCACTTTATCCCACCTCGGTAACAGTGACTAAAGTCAGGAGTACAGAGTGCAAAGTGATGTAAGAACAAGACTGCAGATGAAAAGGCGAGGAAGGGAGACCTCCTTCTGTTTCCAGTTTGACAGACCAAAACATTTTCAAGGAGGAAAGCAGCTGGCTGAAGGTTCTTGTTTTCCAGGCAAGAGCCAACTTCTCTCTCGTAGCTAGGTGCAACTCAGGGACTCTAAGAAAACATGTCAGTTCCATTAGACAATTCAACAGTGCATTTTGTCGCATTTAATTAGATGTAAGTGCCTACACGTCCTTAACATTGCCTGCCCAGAGTTGTTTAACGAGATGAGCGGTGACAAATTTCATATATAAAAGTAAATAAATAAATAAAACATTGCAACTGGGCACAGAATTGGCTTCTCCCCTGGGGAAAAACCCAGTCAGGGCCAGTCTGTCTCTTAAGTGTAGGAACAATAATTCCATTTGTCCCCTAAAGTGAAGTTTTAGTGGCTGATACTTGTTATCCTTTATGCTTTGATTACTGCATTTGCTGTTTTTCTTTTTGTGTGTGGGAGGGGGGAAATAACTTGACCATGAAGGGGACTGGAGGCTATAGTTGATGCCACGTTGGTAGAAAGGCTAGTCAGTTATTGGGAGTTCTGATCAATTCCTATGAGAACAGTTCCTTGGGAAGTAGAGATTTTCCACATGTTAAATTCTTATTTGAGAGTGAGAGTTGGCATAATAAGTCAAATCAAGGAAGTATAGATAACCAGACATTTTGGAGATGTTGCGTCTCTGGGGTTAGAAGGGCATTCTGTGCCCGGAGTTGAGCATTTGATATGGGTTTGCCAAGATGTGGGTTTTGAGCACAGTTGTGACTGAATGAATCATTGTTTTTAAATGCATGTTTTCTGTGAAGGTGAGAACTTAAAAGCTAGCATTTCAGATGTTTATGAGTACGAAGTTGTCTGCTTATGTCAGTGATGCTCTCTTCTCTCCCACAGCCTACGTCTCTGACACGAAGGACTTGGCACTTGTGACTTGCTACGTCGTCTGAACAGCGATGGTCGCTTTGCACGGACAAACTAATTTACAATCGGTTGCATCAAGAGGACGCGGCAGCTTGTGTTGCATCTTCCAGGGTTGGCTATCTGAAAAGGGGGCTTTCCCTACAGCACGCGGAAGGTGACGGGTGCCCTCTCCGTTTTGGATAGGATGCAGTTGAACTACCTCCTCGCTGCCTTGGGGTTCCTGCTTCATGTTGCTGTCGCATCAGGGGCTGTGCTGACACGACCCAAGAATTAACAGAAATTCTTCCACTCCGTGGTCCTCCGCTTCTCATTGTGAAATGCAGCAAGACAAAAGTTACAGCAGAGGGAGGATTCAGAACCTGTCTTTTAGAAACTCAGACATTATTCTCTGAAAGTGCTTCCCTCCCCAGATACTCTGGCAAAATGATTACAGTAGTCCACGTGATTAAAAAGTTGAATGAATGGGTCAGGGGCAGCGGACTATTTTCCCTGTAATTGTCCGTATGCAATTTGACACGGATCATTGATTAATTGGAGAAATAGGACAAAGGGGTTCTGGGATATCTATAATCCTTGTTTATGTCAAATATTTTACATGGCATATTTCCAACCTACAGAGAACGAGTAACGTTAAAGCATTGCAAAGACAGGTTTATAGCAATAGTCCTCTCTGGAGCTATGGTACCTTGGGGGTTCTGCCCCATAAATAGAATTGCCATTTCCTGCTTGGGCTCCTTCATCTGCCCGGCTTCTGTGGTTGGATGGGGACCTCCTTCACATCCACAGACCTGAAATGAGCAGAAGGAATGCATCCTGCACGGTGCCTCTGGTGAAGCCATCAGACCTGACTCAGAAGCACCTCTGGTCTGTAGGAGGGGAAGGAAGTTTGCCTTATCCACCTGGGCTGGTATTTTAGATGAGAAACCAAAATGAGTAGGTCAAAGATCCCAACAGTTCCTGAGGAAGTAACTTGATTTTTGGAGCTAAATGTAGCCTTGTCATTGTGACAAGGTTGCTCTAGGTTCTCTATCGGGATATCCTTTGGTCGTCCCAATTGTGAACTGGAAAAATGTTTTGCGGGGTCCTTTCCTGATCTGGGATTCCTGTATGTGAAGAGTTTGCATTTAGAGAGAGATCACGTTAGACCTTACGACCCTGTCAGAAAAGTTGAGTTTTAAATGCTGTGTATTTTTCAAAGAAGCATTTCTGTGAAATGTGTTCAGAACACTTAATAATTTCATGTTTGTATTCTGATTTAATAGTGTGGCAATTATAAGTTATTTAATGTTAATAAACATGTAAGATTTTAAGTATTTATGGGTGATATAATTGGAATGGATCCCAATCAGCTCATCTGTGGCCAACATAAGAAACACACAGCCAGCATCGTTGTTTCCATAGTTGGCCTTGATAGAATTCCCCAAGCCATGTGCCAGTGCTTTGCCTAGCATTCTGGGATTGCAGTTAGGTGACTGGTGTCCTGAACCTGCAGGTGAATGTAGCCTTGTCATTCCCTAACCTGCGGTAGGTAAAGGAACTGTAACAACTGTGGAATGCAGCCGCCATCCTGCAGCCTCTGGTTTCTCCATCTGGTTGATTCAGACCACAGGCCTCTACGTAGCACAGCGGGCCCTTGATCCCGATTTCTCCATGCAAAGATTACTGCAGCTTCATCAATCATATCCTGTTTGTTCACTGCTCTGGACCTATAATCTCCCATCTCTCGTGACCTGAGACAAGTGCCGTTTTTAATGGACTGTGTGGGAGGCCCCTGAGTCACCATGCTTGATCCACCCTGGCCTGAAGCAACAGGCAGTGAACTACTTGCAGACTGACCAAGCATGGCGGGATGTGACTAAAACTTTTGATGGCCAAGGAGTCTCATCCTAAAACAGCAAATTGAAAACCACCCTGGGGCTAATTGATACGAGAGCATTTTTAGGGGACCGTGGAAGCCTGCAGATTTCAGAAGAGCCATTGAAGCAACAACTTGGACTGGCATAAGGGTTAAAGAAAAACATGTCATGAACTGATAATTCCTGTTCCCGCATTAGCTTTACATATTAAGACAAACTTTTCAGCTATTAACACTGGCTGTGGTTGTATGACACCTACCCACGTTTAACCAGTTTTCCCCACTAACCTAATTTTCTAAGTTGTAACAATATAATGGGCCATAATGTGCTACACTGAGGTGCTCTATAATGTGAATTTGCCCTTTTAATTTAGGGGAAGATGTAGGTGCTGGGGCAAATTTCAGTGCAGCAACAGGACTTCCTTGGGTATTTGGACCACTGGCCATCAGCCCAGGGTGCCCTTGGCAGACCGTGGGCCTGAGCTGAGGGGCAGTTTTGTCAGCACAATCCCTCCAGCCCAAAATAGAGGCACTTCGTCCAGTCTGGAAAGAATTTCATTACGGTTAGGCAGTGGCCGGAAGTGATCTCCAAGCCTGCCTGGGCACTGGAGTCTCAGGGAGAGCATTAGATTCACATGCTCACTCTGAAACTACCAGACATACGGACAAGCCAAGAATTTTAGGTTCCAAAATGCACCCAAAAATTGGGATTGGCTTATCTGTGGATGAGCTCATCCACAAGTACATATGGTAATACTTTTTTTAAAGTACCTGGGGATAAGCTGACCCTCGAATTTTTAACCAAAATACCATGAAAAGTGTGCCAATTGTGAAAACTTAAAATGGAATCTGTTCTGGAAAACACTATTGATATAAAATATGAAAAGTCCTTCAGAATATATTGAAAAAACATGCAGAAATTCTGAGGGTCAGCTTATCCAAAGGTGGCATTTTTCATGGCATTTTGGTTAAAAATTTGAGGGTCAGCTTATCCACAGGTACATGCAATAGTTCTAGTCCCTGGGAACTTGCTTGTAAAATTATATATATTAACTAGTAATTCTAGCTAGCTCTCAACAGACACGTAAGAGCATAAAATAATGCATGAACAAAACTACTGGTGTAATTAAGTCCCTAAAAATATCTCAGCATCATAAACCGATACATGCCAGGCAGAACTGATACCTGGCCCCAATGCCCAAGGGCAAAGCCAGGTTTTCAAGGCTTTCCAGAAGGCTAACAGGATCGGAGCTGTCTGGGTCTCAGATGGGAGACTTCCACATGGCAAGTGCTGCGAGAGAGAAGCTCCGCTATTTATCTGCCCGATTTATGTGGCGGCCCATCTCACGTGCATGACTCGATGACACTGTTTCATGGCAGGGCCCTGAGGCCTGCCCACTCTGCTAGGCAGACACTAATGGGGAGAGGCAGTCCTGCAAGCAACTGGACCCTGCAGCACACAGGACTTTTAAATACCAGCATAAGCAACAGCGCTTAATGCCATGCTGGTGAACGGCCTCGCCCATCGGCTTCATATAGATGTTCAACAGAAGAGGGGAAAGAGTCCAGTCCTGGGGCACCCCACACTGCAGGGCTTTAGGGCGAGACCTCTCTCCCCCGGAGGAAGGGGGAGAACCACCACAGAACGGTATCTCCCCCTCCCAGCCCATGAGCTGGTTCAGGATACCACGATCAGTGGTACTGAAACCACTGAGATCCAGCAGGACCAGGACAGAGGCACTACCCCCACCGCGAGCCCACCAGAAGGAACCCACAAGCATGATCAAAGCCATCTCAGTATTATAACCCGGCCTGAAACATGACCTGGTCTAGATAATCCAGTTCCTCTGGGCTGTGAGCCCATCACCCTCTCAGTAATCTTTCCTCAAAAGGAAAGTTTGGAGATCAGATGAAAGTTGTCCAATTCAACTGGATCCACCAACAGCTTCTTCAGAAGAGGGTGAACCAAGTGAAACCATCCCCTTCCGTTCCCTTTTACCCCATGTGTAATTGCCACACGCAGAGTGTTTCAGAGAGAAGCCCCATAAAAGCGTACCAGAAAAGATGCGCCTCACCATCTTGCCAAGGATAACCTACGCAAACCCTTTCTCCCACTGCTGCTGCGCCGCGCCGCACTTGGAGGAGGTGGGTCCCACCTTGCTTCCAAAGCCACGAATTGAGGCAAACTATACAAAGCCAGGCCACTTCAGGTCCACCCATCACTGAATCCAGATTATATGATACTTCCTGTGGCTGTCTCAGAACTTCAGTAATAATTGGAATTACAATGGGAAAAGAACCGGATGCCAATAATAGAGTTAGGTTGGCTTTTGCAGATAGGAGATATTTCTTCATCAACATTTTCCTTCTTTAAAAGCTAAACAGCTACAAAAGCAGGACATTTTCTCTTGAAGCCTCATGTATCTTTTTGCATCATAATCACTGTTACCTGACATATACAAATGTGGGGGTCCACACCCTTGCTTCCAGTTCTTTTGTCTCAGTTAAGCATACTGAATATGATCTGTGTATATTACAGGTCACATGAATTTTAATTATCCACTGATTTATTGGGTTACATAAGTGCATACTCAAAAAAAAAAAAGATAGTGTTAAGTATCATTGCCACTCTGCTCCTACTCCCCTGAATTAATATACTGTATCCTCTGAGCTAGAGGTCCATTCTGCTTCACCTAAGTCCACACATTCCTAAGAAAATAATAAACGTAAAAGGTACTTCGGATTGTCTTGAACCCTGTGAAAATTCCCCAAGCCCCATGTACTTCTATGCAGTTCTACACACAACATTTGGTTGAGAAATTGCCTTTTAAACAGGACAGCCAAGTATCCAGAAACAAAACAGGAAGGGCAAACCCAGCTTGTTAGTTACTTGCTTGGGGAGGTTCTTGGGTTTCAGAACATATGCTGAGTTTATAGCAGAGAGGGTGGCTTTAAAAAGACTGTCTTGACCTCCTGGGGTTTTTTGCTATTGCAAAGAATAGGAAAAAAGTGTCTTAAGAGCAGAATCTTGTATTTTTTAAATGGAGATTCCATAAAAGTAAAAAACCAGTCTCTTAATGAAAACTAATTTACCTAATCAAGCAATACATTCCTTTTTTACAGCAATGCTTTTTATAGACCAGAACATTTAGCAGCTCAATCCAGCTTTTCAACGATACCCCCCTCTTATACACGCACGCCTACACCCTTCAGCAACAAAGAGCTAGCAAGTCCCATGGAGTGCGTGAACAGATCAAATCCAAGATGAATACTGAGAAAGGAAAAAAACGCTCTGCTCACAGACTTCTTGAGACCGATAACGAACTGGTTAGGCATTTTAGAGGGCCCTTTGAAGCTACATCACAATGTAGTTTTGTCACATCCTTGCGTTCTCCCCACCTCCAAAAGACCAGAGTATGTAATTTTAGACTGCAAGGTCCTTGCAGGGGCCTCTTATCTTCGTTCAGCATTATCCAACCTGAAAGTCTGCGTGTGGTGTCTAACACTTAGGTTAGGATGCACCACCACGGCTTTTCCATCGCTTATTTTTAAGCGCGGAGCATCATGCGACAGTCTGTTAAGCAAGCTGAACTGGAGCTGGAGAAAGAAAACCTCTCTCTACAAAGTTGACACTGCTAAAGCAGCTGGATTCCTATCTTCTATTCTGCTTTTGAACCTCATTCTTATTCTCCTCCAATTTTTCTGGACAGACTCCATGGACCAGTGTTTCTCAATCTCAGCATCTTTAAGATGTCTGGACCATCTCCCAGAATTCCCCAGCCAGCATGCTTTAGGATGTGTGGATTTCAATGCTGGCTGAGGAATTCTGGGAATCGAAGTCCACACATCTCAAAGTTGCTGAGATTTGAGAAATACTGCCATGGACCCACTGCCAGATCCCGATGAGTTTCTTCACCACCCAACCTACTGTCCAGCATTTAGCATCTCTATTTGTATCCATCCAATTTTTGGGGGAAAAAGGTCGTTTGTGACGGAACAAAAAGGCATACATTGCACAACCTACACAAAAGGAGGCAAATGCATGGGGGTTATGTAGCCAAGGAAACAGTGCCTTTATTCTGCAAGATTTAAACAAGAAGTGACTTGAAATTCGGCAACAAATCCAGGAGTGCAGCTGGCCCAGCTGCTGCTGCCTCTTCCCCACCCCCATCCCTCGAGACCTACTTGCCTTCAAAGGTGAGGGTGGAAGAGGGGGAGAAACAGCCTTGCCCTCCCAAAGCAGGGACATTTCTGGGAAGGCTCCCCAAGAGTTCTGGGGTGAGGGTGGTTGCTCCCCACTCCAATGTGTTCTCAGAACAGAACGTGGTTAGGGAGTGTCTCCCCCTTCCCCAGTCTGCTGCATTATCGCCCCCCAGGGAGGTCAAGCACAAGTGGGAAGGGGGTTAAACATACAGGATGAGTGTGTATACATTATATATATATTCATATTTATAGAGTCATTTTGCAGTGCTTCTCAAAGTTTCAACACTGCTGGGGGCAAAAGCCACAAAGCAGACTGCCCCCTCCCCTGTCAAAGCCCCAAAGGGCCTGGATTCTAGTTCTAATTTGGCCCCTCCTAGAACCTCGAGCCAGGAATAGAAACCCGGTCGGTCCTGGCTCCCGAGTACCTCTTGGTCATTCTAAACCTGCTGGCTGGCTTCAAGATGTGGCTCCCCACTTCCCCGAAGCAGGAAGGGAGGGGCTTGGGAAGAGCAACTAAATCCAAGGAGGGGTCCCGAGAGAGGGGCAGTGATCACCGGCACTCCCCACCTCCAAGGCAAAGCCATCACATAATCCAGAAATAAAAAAGGAGAGGCTTGAGGGCAGCAGGGCCCTTCGACCAGAGGCAGGGCCGGCGCAGATGGGGCGTGGTGGGACAGCTGGCCCAGCCGCCCCTCAGTCGTCTATGCAAATCACCTCCCCGCTTTTTGCTTCTTTCTTCTCCAAGTTCTCACCTTCCTTCTCCTTCTTCACAATCACAGGGGGACCGTTGGCTGCAACGATACATGGGGGGGGGGGAAGAAAGAGGCAGGAGTTATATCTCTTCTGAGGTTGGTGACTCGGGTGGGGCTTTCACCAACGTATGTTATGCATTTTAACCTTCTATAATTCACGTCAGTGAAATGGCAAATCGGATTTATGTATTTGTGCAACGTACAGAAAAGGTATGAATGTCACCTGGACCAATTCACAAAACGTGGCTTAGAACAAAGTCCACTCTTGCCTGAAATTTATAATTTCTCTGTCCCATCTGAAGTCTGCTGAAATCAGGGTTCATAAAATCAAGAGATTATCTCCCACCTTTCTACCCAAAGGACATTTGAAGGGCTCTTTTCACTTTCTCCTTCAACCCCTTATTTAAAACAAGCTCAGCACAAGCGTGTGTGTGTAAAAAAAGTGCATTTTGTGTTCCCTAGCCTCAAAAGCAGAATCATGGTGAGAGCTGGGATGCTCCGGATTAGCTATGCCCAACAGGGCTTGCCACCTGGCCAAGGTCATCCTCGGGTCCTGCTTCTTCTTTCTCTCACCAGTGACAGAAGACAGCATTCTGGGTTATCTGGGACTGCCCCCCTCTCAACCCAGAATTGCCCACGAAGACCACCTATGAAGATGGTTCCAGTGAAGGTTCCTTTCTGGCTCCTGCCCCCAAATCCCCATATCTTCTCCCCACACACCAATACCTTGAACCACAGAAGACAAGCCAGGGATGGTGGGTCTCTCTCACCAACATCCTACTGAGTGCTTCTTCCCAAACAACCTGGAACCTGATTTCCGTTTTAAAGATACAATTTTCTTTCTACACAGTGAGATGGAGCGGAATTTCTCCTCCAATACTGGATCCCTAGTGCTTTCACAACATACTGTCCATTTCACATGCAGCCACAGCAATGGCGCCCCTTGCCACAAGCATGCACGGCAGCCCCCAACCTTCTTCATTCACCCACAACTGACCTGTTATGAAGGAGCCAGTTGGCATTTGGCTGTAGTTGGCACCCATAGTGGGCAGTCCCCCGCCAGGGGTGGCACCAAAGGAGCCCCCGAAAGTAGGTGGGGTGGCATAGGGCCCAGGGGGAAAAGCCTGTGAAGAAAGGGGACAAAAAGGAGAAAGGGGAGAGGGAGAAAACCAAGGTCTAATCACACTGCAGGTAGAAAGCCCGGCCAAGGGGGACGTCAGGGTCTCCTGGGAATTCAAAGCCAGCAACAGGACTCCTCCCACCATCCTCCCCGGTCCAGCTGGCTTCTGTGCTAGCTGCAGAGGAAGGAAAACGTCTTCCCTTCATGCCCGAGGCAAAAATGTAGCATCTAGCAGAGAATGGAGGAGCTGTTCTCTCCCTTTGGGAAAAGCCTTTCCTCCATCCTACCAGCTGACATTTCCCATGCCATCTCTTCTTTCGCCACTAAGAAGGCAACACAGCTCAGCTAATAAAAATCCTGCAGCCCCAACCATTTCAGATTCCCCTGACACCACAGAGCCAAACAAGGGGAGGTCACGATGGGGACAGCCCCCTTTCGCCCCGGCTGACAATTTCATCGCCGCTCTGGCGAGGAAACAGGTTGGAGAGGTGGGGAGAGCGGAGGCTGGCGGTTACCGGAGCTGTCTGGGTTTCGTTCCCTTTGCTTGCCAAGCGGCTGAGGATGCTGCGCTCAGACATCTGGAGGCGGGCAGCGATCGGAGGGATGCGGGAAAGCGTGGCTGGCAGGCGCGTCACATCTGCCTTCATGTCACTGAGGAGCTCCTCCAGCTGGTTCAGCACTGCCCACCCACAGGAAAGAAGAAGGAGACAGAAGAGAAACCAGAATCCGTCAGGGCCAAAGTTCAGAGATGGCCTTTCCTGGCATCCAGGGCAGAGCTGCCTACCCTTTCTGGACAGAGCCTTCTTTCCCCACGTCTAGGGCGAAGGCCGGCTGTTCCAGACAGGCTAAGGCCCTGGCAAACTGTTTTTCCTGGCTGCGGTTCAAGGGGAAGGGGTTGAAGCCGGAAGCCTATCGCCTGACAAGGAAAGCAGCACCCCGAGCAGCCAGAAAGCATGAGGCACTTTAGTCTATTCTAACTGGGCAGGAAGAGAAATAAAGGCACCAAAGGGAAACTACACACAGGAGATACTCACATGATACTCGCGAAGGAACACCAGAGAAATTGACAGGGAAACAAACCAGAGATACTTGAGAAATGCACCAAAATTATACAGGTAGTGACGTGTGTATATGTAAGTATGTTTGTATGTATAGATATATACACACACACATACCCACACACATACATACATACGTGTATATATATATATGAGAAGTATTCACATGACATTTTGATGGGGACAACGGTGAATCAGTGCAACTCACACAATACTTGGTGAAGTATACAAGATATACTAAAAGGGCGCCAAGCCAGATATCCCAGAAGTACTTAGTATCTAACTCAAGAATATTTTCTGGGAATGTTGTTTTAAAGCTCTATCAAGCACACAAAAAGTGCTTTTGCACAGAGATATGCTCATTCCACAGTTATTGGAGGATACTCAGCAAGCACGCTCAAGAGTGAGAGGAGAGAAATGTTCAGAAGAGATTTGAGGATGCTCAGACGGCACATAAAAGATGGGGCAGATTTTCAGAAGATACTTGTGGGATACTCCATGGATAGACCAAAGCAGATATACCAAAGATACACAGAGCAGGATCAAGGAGACAACCACACACAGCGGCTTTTCTCATCACAACCGCACTTTAATGGATTCAGAGTGTGGTACAGAAGGATCACGCACAGAGGCGAGGGGAGTTACATGGACTGTCCTCTCCGGGCCCGCCTACCCCCCCGCCTCTTACCCTTGTGCAGGACGGCGTTGGCAGGCTTGTTGCCAGCCAAAGATTCCTTGGACAAGTGCTGGTGGCTCTCGGCCAGACACTCCACCTCGGCAAAGCGGGTGTTGAGGGCCATGGCCGGGTGGCTGGGATCCTGAGTCATGTTCAGGTAAGCGGCCCGGCGGAGTTGCTCTTCGATCACCAAGGCCTGCTCCAGGAGCTGAAGAAGAAAGGAAGGAAACTGAGAGCAGGAGGAGACAGTGGGGACCTTGAAAACGGAAGCTGTTCTTTCAGCACAAGATTCGGCAAAAATGCAGCTGGTGGGGATTCTGTATTGTCAAAGAGATGGATTTAGTCATCCAAATTCCTTTACACAACAAAAGAAGAGCAGGGGCTCAGAAGTTCCCCTAGAAGACTTAAGCTCTTGATTGTTCTTAGTCTGCAGGAGAGGCAGAGAAAGAAAGCAGGGCCATTTTCCAACTGCTAATTTTGTCAGCCTTTTTCTTTTCCTCAGCTGATGTCTACCCCTCACCGCGTAAGACTGCAGCAAAAGAAGAGTCAAGAAGCAGGCTACAGATAGTCCTTGCTTAACAATCATCCATTCAGCGACCATTCGAAGTTACGTTGGCGATGACCAGTCCCCAAAGTTGCAGCCGTTGCAGCGCCCCTGCAGTCACGCGATCAAAATTCAGGCATTTGGCAGCCCACCCACACTTACTACCGCAGGGGCACTTCAATTTCCCCCACTCGCCTATCTCCTCCCTATCTATGCCATTTTGGTGCCCTGCACTCCGCAGCCCCTGCCTCCCTAGCTGACCTTCGCCATCTTCTTGCTCTTGCTGCTGACCAAGCACACCTGGCCTGGCCCTTCGCGAGGCAGCTGCTGACCGCATGAGGCTAGTATGGGTAGTTTGTGGTTTATCAAGCTGTAGGAGTCCACCTTAACATGTTCTGTGAACCAGAACATCACATGGAGCCATACTGCACATTGTCACTTTGGCCATAACACAGAAACTGTGTTTTGTTAAACCAGCTTTAGCTTTAGTATCCAGAGTCACTTGGATTGAGATGGGTGGCTACAGAAACTGCATGAATGAATGAATGAATGAATGAATGAATGAATGAATGAATGAATGAATGAATGAATGAATGAATGAATGAATGAATGAATGAATGAATGGTTTCTGCAGTGCTTCTAATGTTTATCATGCTTCTAAATTACAAAGGCCCTGAACAGGGAGCAACAGGGATCCATGTCTAAGCCTGAGGAAGTCCTGCCTTCTCATCTGTTATCCTAAGATATTCGCACCTTGAACCTTCTGGCAAGGAACTTGTTCTTCATCTCCAAGAAGTTGCCCTTGTTGGCTTCAGTCTTGAAGGGCTCATTGATGATGGCAAATTGGTTATCGTTCTGGATATCCTGCCAGCGAGCGTAGCCATGCCTGCAGGTGCATTAAGGAACTTCCACAGTTGCAGGCAGGAGCTCACTGGGGGCTGCTTCTCAGCCAAGGAGAGACACATGGAGTAGAGACAGGCAAATTCCAAGGCTAATCCTAGGATCTTTCAGCTTCAAGGATGAAGTTTTCCTCCTCTTCACCCTATTCCCTATTGCCAAACCATGTTTTCAGTAAACCCTCCCACCCTATTCCCTCAGCACACACACACACCACACTGCTGGCTGGCAGGCTCAGGAACCTACAATTTTGAAGGAGAAAACAGGGCAGCTTAACCCTTTATGCAGATCTTTCCAGATCCAGGTGAATCTACAGAAATGACTGTGCTGGGCATGTTTGAATAGCGGAAGGCTGTTTCAATTCCTGCCTGCATTCCTCAGTAGGCAGCTATTTAGCAGAAACTGGCACCTGGGACACAGGGGTTCTGCCCCAATGCTAAGGAACCTTCGCCACTATTAGACATTTTCCAAAGAGCCGTGCTTCTCGCAGGAAATAAGCGTGCTTAGTGCACAGCAGCCACCAGCTTTGCAGTTTGGAAGTTGGCTGTCCCCTGAAAAACTCTAGGCCTCCCCATTCCCAATTAGATGAATTTGTGAGCTCTTGCACAGTTCTCTCCTAAGACTGTGTCCTTGTTCAGGGAATGCCTCCCCACTCACTTCCGTGCAATGGTGCCTGTTCTCCTTCCTTGTCCAGAGCCACAGGCACCCTCTTTTTTTAAGTCAAAGGATACAGGACAATGCCTGCCAGCAGCCAGTAGTCATGTCGGCGGTGCCAGATTTCATTGAGCTTGCTGGAGGAGATGGCGGCTCGCTCTTCGTTTTGCCACAGGGTGTGGAGTTCTAGCCAGAAAGAGAACAGAAAGATGTTCACAGGTCAATATGAACAACCAGCTAAACCCCCAGTTTCTCAAACAGCAAACATTATTCCCCCATCAAGGTTTAATTCACCCCAATCATCTTAATATGTAATGTGGAAAAAGGGACCATTTTTCTTTTCCTTAGTGGCAAAAACTCTAGGCAACTACAATTTGACAGTGTGTGCAACTCCCCTCCCTGGCTATACTACTCATTGCCCCAACCCTGCAAACCTGGCTCTTTCGCCAAGCTCTGAGATAGACTGCTGTAGTGTGCAGTTTGTCTTGGGCATGCCATGTGGTTCTCGCCTGTTATATTCAATTTTATATTGTTTTGGTTTTTTTAGGTGTTGTATAGGTTTTAATTGTACTCCGCCTAGAGTCTGTGCTGAGTGGGGTGGCTTTTTCAATCTAACTTATAAGTAAAGAAGTCTTCATCAAGATATCAACCCACAGGCCACATCTTACCTGTGAAGCCACCATCCGCAATGTTGAACATAAACCGGGGCTTCTCCGTCTTATCTTCCTTCTTCCCGTTATTCCGGTTCTCATCTTTGATGCTCCCAACTCTGGGCTCCTTTGCCATCTCCCTCTCCGCTTTCACATCTTCTTTTAAGAGAAAAAGATACAGTGTGATTTGGGACAAAACCCACTTTTCCATCCCTCCATTACCGCCTCTTTTTAAGGTCTGCCTGCTGACAAGCACCAGCCAAATTCTATCCAAGTTGCGCCCACAATCTGTAGGTCTGCCTGGCATGGGGACCCCGCAGTATCCTCCCGCAGAAGCCACCCAATTGCTGGAGGGGGAAAGAGCGGGGCTGGTGCAGCGATCGGCTCTCCCGTGCTATCAAAGCAGCCGTGACCAGCCCTGCCACAGGTCTATCCCAGCAGCCAAGACCAACTGAACGCAAGAACCTGGGCAGTTGTCATGCGACCTCTTCCCAGCCAGGATGCGAGCAGCCCTGGGGGATGCATGAGCTGCCCCTAAACGACCAGG
Organism: Python bivittatus; assembly: GCF_059951505.1. Taxonomy (NCBI): domain Eukaryota; kingdom Metazoa; phylum Chordata; class Lepidosauria; order Squamata; family Pythonidae; genus Python; species Python bivittatus. Next base: position 2,073,132 of record NW_028277062.1, read on the forward strand.
GCTCCCAGTGTGAGTCCTGCTACGGGACAACTTCCTAGCTAGCAAATGCCTGTGAATCCTCCCTAAAGCACACATTACCTTTTTTTGTGTCCTGCATTTCTCCCTCCCCTTTTTCCTTGCTGTCATCACTCTCAGTGGATTTTTCATCTGCCACGAGTTTCTCCAAATCAGCATCTGGAAGTAGAGGAGGAATGTGAGAGAAGGGAAGGGGAAAATGCCCACTTTGCCAATGGCCTCTGTGATTTTCCACCAAGGACACACCCAGGAACTTCAGTGACTGAGGTCCTGCTATGCTGTTTCTGTTTTGTATTCTTTCAAAATGCTTCAGATGAAAACCTACCAAAAAACACATTTATGACAAGCTCTTCTCACCAGCGCCACTTCTGATGCTAATAGACATGTCAAAATCTGTGCTTCTTGCATTTCATTCCCCTCCAACTTCCCAGTATATCATTCCATCTTTTCATATCCTTGTACCTTCCAACTTAGGTTAACATTTCAGGCACCCGATGGAGTGGACTCCATTTGATAACAGGGAATGCCTGATATATTTCTCATGATTTAAAGTTTCATAAGACTCTCTGCTGCCTTTCCTGCAATGGATTGCCAAGGATACCTCTCCAAAAACTCTATGCAGACCCATATTCTTTCTCTCTTCCACAGCAAAGAGCAGATGGGAATTTCAGGGTGCGATCAGGATGGTTTAAAAGGAGATGCTGAAAGATTCTGCGCGCACCCTTCTTTGATCATCCAATCAGCCTTCCAGTGTGCAGGCCCTTCTCTTGGGTGAGATCTTTAAAACCAGCAAAATGCTGGGAGGGGAAACCAAGTCTCTCTTTTTCCCATCAAATTCCCCTCTCTCATTAGTCTGTCACTAGCATCCAAGAGCCCTGCATTTCTCTTGAAAGCAGACCCAAGACTGGGGTATCTTTCCCCTCACAGGGAAGAAAAAGGTCAGTGCTTTCTGGCTGGCTCCATTCTTCCAGAGCAGAATGCATTTCTACTGCTAACCAAAGGTAAATACATTTGTCATGCTCCAGTCTGACTTCTTCACTCCCTTCCCCCCTTTTCATCCTTTTAAAAAGAATCTTCTTTATAAACCTTTACCCATTTTCTCTTTTTCCTCCTTGACTGCAGGTTCAGCTTCTGACTCTTTTTCCCCAACTACCATCAGTCCCTCTTCCTCAGGTTTTTTCGAAGAATCCAGCTCCACTTTTTCCCCTGAGAATGTGGCAGAAATGTGCTGTTCGGGCGCTGAAGGCTGGGAAATGCAAGGCAGACAGCCATATATAAGACTACCGATATGGCAGGATCAAAGTGGGCAGGGGTCAAGGACAGCTCCCACAGGGAGACCCTACAGAGGAATGCACGTCACAGCATGGCGCAGTTGCTGAAGACCCTGGGGCAGTCATTTGCCCACCCTCGGAGCCAGCAGCCCACTGTCATGCCCTCGACACCGCATCAAAGCACTCAGGCTTATACAACATGACTAGAGGTGCATCATGTGGTTATGTCTAGAAGTGAAACCATTTTTTAAAACCTAACTTTGGAATTCGGGGTTTTTTTAAGAAACAAAATGGACACAACAAATGAGGATTGTAACATGGGAGCAGGTGAAAGGATGACAGGCAGGGACTCACAAGGCATTAATCTGTTATCTTCCTACCAACACCAAGGTAATTTCCCTAGAATAACTCTTTCCCCCAATATCTCCCTCACGTTGTGCACTGAGGACAAGTACAAACCTCGGTCTCCATTTTCTCACCGCCCTTGGCTTCCTTCTCCAACTTCTCCTCCCTGGCCTCTGAGTCCTCCTTTTCAGTCAGGATCCCCCCGTCTCCTTTGTCACTTGGAGCTGGAGTAGCTGATGGAACAGAGAACACGATAAACGGCCTTCATTTTACCGGTCCGCCTTTCCTTCCCAAACGATATATTCCCCTGTATCCTGCCTGTCTTCCCTCAGAGTTGAGCCGCACCCGTCATTTCAAAATCAGGTAGCACTTAACGTCTGTATTTTATTTTGCAAATGTACGTGCATCCCAACTTCCAAGTGGCTGGAGCAGCTTACAAAAATATAAACATTAAAACCAGGCAGTCCATTCGGTTTAATCAACCAAAATTCAATTTCATGGATGCTGCTAATACTACGGCCACCTTAGTAAACCCACTCTTTCGCTGACTAAGGATCCAACCTGAAACCCCACGGCATAATTCTAGTCCCTTTGCCACCAGCGCCAATTTGAAGCAATTTACTCCAATACACTAGTAACTGTAGCCAGCCTCATAAAAGGCAGCAGCGATGGCATCCTGGAAAGAAACGACACAGACAAATTCACCTTCAGCTGTTCGACCTGAATTCAATGGAGCTGGGTGGATCCCAGCACCTTTAGTGGAAGCGGTCTGGGATTCAGGCCTGCCTCGCCACAGACTCGTCCTTCTTCCCCGCTGCGTACCTGGCTTGGAGGTGCAGGGAGTATTGGTGCAACTGGGTTCTGGGGTGGTGGTAGAGGTTTTGATGGTGGGGGAGGAAGCTCGGGAGGACTTTTTGGAGTCAGCGCTGGGGTCAGGCATCAATTCAGGCATGCTCCAGCGGCCATTAATATGTTCAAACTCTTGCACCTATCATGCAAAAACAGCCCCCGCCCCTCGTGAGCAAGTGTATTTTAGACTGCGACAACAAAGGTTACAAAAATAAGACAACGCCACGAAACGGAGAAGTCAACCTGAACAAATTCTTGGTTGGAATTTTACAGAAAAACACCCAAACCAAGAAGCGCGTTGTTTGCCAATGTACAGATTTACAAAGATGCACTTCAATCCATGCTAAAGGCCTCCAAGCAGATGAGCTCCACAACCCGCCCCCCATCCTCGGAAACAAATCAGAACATCTCCTTTTAAACCTTTAAATTTGTCTTTCTTTGGAGAAAGAAGCCATGCTCACACCAATGCAGAGTAATTTGATCGGTGCTCCCTCTTTATCCATCTGTCTTTCCTGCCCAACGGTTCCATACCTTTTTTTTTACCAGAGACATAACTCCTATCCGTGTCAGGACCTGCTGTCTGGAGAGACCCTCCCTCGGCACCCCGTCGGCAAAGGTCTCTGAACCATCCGCACCAGGCTCGCAGAGATGCCTCATGAACAGAGAAACATATGCCCTGAGGAAACATAAAATCCAAAAGTCCATCTGTGCCTGCTCACAAAGGGTTGGAGCAGCAACCTTACGAGAAGCGCTGGCAACATTTGGACTTTTTTTTTGTTTAGGAAAAAGTGGAATATTGTTCCATGTAGACTCACGCTCTTTATGGAGTTCACTGTCGCAACAGGTACTGAAGGCCATCGGCTGCAATGGCTTTAAAAGGGTGTTAGGCAAATTTAGGGAAAGCTAATGCTACTGTGGCTGATTACTACTCCTTCTAGTTCAGGGAAAGGATGTCTCTCAAACCTTTAGATACGGGCAGTTTGGTTTGTTGAATTGCAGGAATCCCCCAGAGCAACAGTGATCAGAGGTAACTCATGACAGCCCCCAGACCACAAATAGGAGGGAGGGGAAGTTTCTAGGAGCTGGGGTGGAGACTTTCGGGTACGGCTCCTAAAGCAAATACTGCCCCCATGACAAAAGAGCGTGCTGCTGAAACTTTCCATTCCACATGTTTGCCATCAGATTCTCTTCTTACGTCTTCACCCGGAGAGCAGAGGGCTCTGTAGCTATGGACCAGCTTGGCAGAAGCCACGCCTCAGGCTCCCCAGTGCACCTGGCCGCAGCCTTCCCTTGGTCTATGTCTGCGTGAGGGAGAGGAGATCAACTTTTCACTTCACTCTCCAGGAAAATACAGACAGAAAAATGGTCGGAGGGGATGTCAGATGAGTAAGAATCATCATCACTTGGCAAACAAAGCTACTCCACACGCACTCATCCTCAACCCACCAAAACAAAGCTTGGCACAGGAATAAAGCCACTTTCTTTAAATGTGCATTTTCCATCCTGTCTGGGAATCCTGAGAGAGGCACCAACAAAGCCAAGCTCACTCAGCAAGCAAAGAGGGAGGGGAACAAGGATTCTGGCAGGGATTCCAACTGAAGAGAGAGAAGAGGGAGGAAAAGCCACTTGGAGGGGGAGACCCATGACTGACTGCTGCAGCTGTTTCCTGAGTGCCGTGGATCGTCCGTTGTGTATGATCGCAGCACCACTTATGCTGAGCTAGCTGAGGCAGCTTCAGGGGTTAAGCCAGTTCCCCAGAGAGCAAGCTCACTGAGCGAGCAAACAGAAGTTTGTTGGGGAGACCACGAGAGAAGCACTTTTTAAATCTGTGATTTGTTACTCATCACAGAAACATGGAAACAGAAGGGACCGTTCACTTTGTCTTCAGGAGATGCATCTTTTTTTGTTTTTCCCCTTCCTGAAGACAAATGGGCAACACCTGCTATCAACGCAGGCAGACGGCCCTCTTCAAAAAGAAGATGAAGAAGCCAGAGGCAAAACTGTCAGCTTCCCAGGGAAGATGGGGAGTTCTTGAATCAGAAACAGGAAGCACTTGCAGAGCGACAGCAGTATCGAGAAGCCTCTTAGAAGGTAGAAGAAAGCCAAGTGGAGTGGGGGGAGAGGCGAAGGAACGCGACACCAAAGCCCTTCAACCACAGCTCACGTGCTCTGACGCTTCAGAAAAGATTCCAGTGGCCTCACTGATGATGTCTTTGGACCCTCCGATGAACAGCCACTGCCATGAGCCTCAAAGACTGAGGAGGACACCCCCACAGGCTATGACAAAGGAAGGATTCCTGCCTCTGCCCTGAGGCAACATCAGAGACTTCCTCCTGAGAGAATCTGTAGCAACCATCTGTTGGGTGGATGGTCTGTCAAGAGAAGGCCACTGCCGGCCTTCCTAAGACACACATTCAGGATGTGATCAAAACACTTCCAAGATTCTTTAAGCCCACCAAAGAATATCCTTTGACTCACAGGGGAATAAATGGTACAGCCAGACATGGAAGTGCTAGGCAGGAGGGGGAATTTGCTGGGTGATGTTTTCTTTACCCCTTCCTGTCAAAGGACGTAGCTCAGGAAGACGGAGCTGCCCAGCTCCATCACCAGATTGGCAGTGGAGTCTCCGAGACTGATAGTAGAAGTTCATGGCCGCCGTGGCAGCTATAGACCTAACCCAGGTCATTGATGGCTTTACATGCACAGGTGTACTATGTTTTTTTTGTGTCAGGGCAGTTGCAATGAGACTGGAAGGTTGATGACATTACTATCATCCCTTTATCATGGCCAGATCACTCCCAGGCTGCTCTTAAGCCTGCTAGTGCTGTGTCTCTTCCCGCCCACCCACCACAGGGAGGTTGGACCTGTTAGCTCAGTCTGCCCCAGGAGATTAATGGACTCTGAGAGGTTTCAGAAGTAGCTTGGGTTTTTCCCCCAAGGATCTGGTAGTCTCTGCCTGGAATGGGGGTGTGAGAAGGCCTTGGATTAGATTGTTGCTACATGGCTTCCCCCTGTTCATCAGTCCTAAGGCACTCCCAGGTCCTCCAAGGAGCTCTGGGAGCCTAAGTGACAAAAGAGACCATTAGGGTGCCACTGGAGAAATATGAATTCAAGGGAGCACGTGTAAGAGCTTACATCAGGGATTACACCATGGAGACAAGGGGCATCCATTTTCCCACTGTCATTGCCTCCACAGAAAGCTGTCTAGTGGCCCTTTTGAAGGCGAGCCATTTCCTGCCAGGGAGAGATGGCCCACAAGAACACTTACAGCCCACCATGAAGAATATTCATGTCATCTAACAAATAAAACTGCTTGGATCCACACTCTGGCTGGGCAGGCCTGGTCGAGACAACTGAGGCACGATCATGCTCAGTTATCTGGGGAGAATTTGATCCTGTAATTCCTGAGGAAGTGTTCAGGATGCTTGGGTTGGTTAACCCAGCCATCTACTGGTTAGATCCATGTCCCTCCTGGCCTCACAGGAGGTGACATGTGGTCGGGTTCATGAGGTGGCGACTTCTGAAAAAAAGGGATGGTTTCAACAAGGTGGTGGTTGGAGACACTGGTGTATTAGGCTGGAAAAGAGAAGATTACAGGGAGATCTGATACCTGCCTTTGAGTATCTGAAGGGCTGTCATGTAAAAGATGAGGCTGAATTGTTCAGAGTCGTTTCAGAAGACAGGACAAGAACAATGGGTTTAAATTACAAGAAAGTTGATTTCTGCTGAACATCAGAAATATTTCCTAATGGTAAGACCTGTTCAAAAATGGGACAGGCTGATGGACTGCTTCTTGCGGGAAGTGTTTAAACAGCCTGGATGCTCTTGGAATGGTTTCATGCAATGAGCAGGGAGGATACACAAAATGATCTTCAACATCCTTTCCAATCTTTCAATTCTATGAATATAAGGAGAAACTCTTCTTTCAGACCATAGTGCCTGAAAACAGCTGTTTCCTTTTAATAACATTAAAAGATTCTAAATTCTGTAGCTTGTATAGTAAGTTTTTTTCCCACGGGTGAGGAGATGCATATTGTAAAATACAATTCCCAGACAAGAGATACCTACTTAAATTCTTTCTCCGTCTTGCCCCGCAAGTCCCGAACTAGCCACTGAGAAGTGAAGGCATCCTGGGGAGGCATACCCCAGCGCATAACAGCATTCAGGAAGGCCTTACGCTGGCGGGTGTTGAACCCCAGCACCTGTAGAAAGGCAGCACAGAGGCCAAGGTCAGCCCCACAATATTAACACGACAGCCGCATCTCAAACTGCCCAAACCTAGTAAGGTAGCCACTTATCCAGGGGACGCAGCCTGCAAGGGAAGCTGCAGAGTCACGTACAGACCATGAAGATTATTTTTAAGCTTTACCACCTTGAGGGCATTTGCGGAGATTGCACAAAGGTATATACATGTTGCTATAAAAGAAAGCACTCTTGTAACACCACTAGAACCCACTGAAAGAGAAATGCTTATGCTCTGTGAGTAACAAAAGCTAAGGCTAAGGCCTAAACTACCTTGCATTAAGCTTCTGCTTAATCACATTAGAATACGTTTTAGTATGAAAAGGAGACGTAAGGACAATAGCTTGAATACGAATAGATTAAGAAATAGCTTGGGTGCCTTAACTGGATAATGGGGTAGCACAAACAAGAATAGGCCAGTCTGTTGCTCGGAGCTGAAAAAAGGTAGAGACTTTTTCTCTTTTGGCAATGAGTTCAGATCAGGTGGAATGTACGCTGTCCTGCGTTAAAGCAATCCCCCCCCCCCGTATTTTACAAGACAAGATGGAATCTCCGCACAGGCTTTATTTCCCCCAATATCACTCTTAAATAAGGAAAAAGAGGAATATATTTCTTGCCACCCCATAATAATTCAGATTATGCTCTGAGATGACAATAGGTATAATTCAGGGTGGTAGAGAATTTGGGTTCTATCAGTGACTGCTCTCGGACTAAGGAGGCTTCAACATCATCGATCCAACTTGATTATACGTCAGTCTGGGTTCATCCCTACATGTATATGGTACAAAGGTACTGTTTGTAATCAGTCATTAGGAATGAGAGAATACTCTTGTGCTGAATCTTTAAAAAAATAAGCTCTTAAAATGCTATTTTGCTTCTGCTTTACTGGAACTGGGCAAGGGTAGCAAATAAATCAAGTACAACATTTGCATCCTGGGCTTTAGAGTTGGACAGCCAGACGAAAGAGTTGCATAAAAATGTTCTTATATTGTACCTAATTGAACAGGAAATTCTTCTTTCAATTGCTTAAAAAAGCTTCCTCTTTTCCTTACACCTTTACGCTTTCTCCATCAATGAGGCTTCCTTAGGAAGACTCTTGTATTATCCCTCTCTTTTTCCTTTGGTATGCAGTTTTATTCCAAACTATCCCCCCACCACACTCCCACTGCATCCCACAGAGCTCTATCCTCACCTCGATGTTCCCACCAACACGTGCTAGAAGTGGGGGGAGAGGTTTGTCCTTCTCGTTCCGAAGCTGCCGTCTGGACTGTCGGCGACCTTGATGTGCAGAGTGAGAGACAAGTCTTACAAGCAAGTATTTCAATCACTAGAGGTATGGTCAGGTGCCTGAAAAGCCTCCGCCTGGCTTGGCAGAAGATGGAGCAGGCCTCACCAAAGTCTCCAGTGCTAGTCTGCCCAATGCCATACATTCACTTGGACCAGGAAAACCAGGAAGAGTCACCTGGCAAAGTGATTAGAAGGACGTCTGGATTCCCAAAAAACAAGCAAAGCTGCCTGCCGTTACAGAGAACAATCTCCCACCCTACGCAACCTACCAGGAAGAGCACATCTCTCCACGTTTGTTAAGGGCATTAGAACTGAACATAGGCCACGTCCTTTCAGCAACACAGAGAGGCACCGTTCACAGCTCTGATGCCAAGTTGCAAGCGCTGCAAAGATTCTCTCTCCCCCGGATCAAAGCATCATGATACCCAGTTTAGGTTCCCCCTGTTCTGTTCGGCAGGAGAGTACGTTCTGTGTGGACTGAGTCCAGTAAAAGGAAGGGGGCATTCTAGATCAAATGACTGGACCCTAAAAGACCCTCAGACACTTTCAGGCCCACAGCATGAAGACAAAACAAGCCCTCACCTTCTGGCCTCTCATCAAAGTCTTCATCTTCCTCTTCGGAGCCGACGGAGTATTCAGACTGATTGTCTGAAATACAAGCGCGCCAGTTTGCAAGCGATACAAGATAGTAATTTTGAAATGCTTCTTCCCTTCTGCCTAGACCCACAGGGAAGCTCAGGGGAATAAAGGAAGTCTAGGCCCTCAGCACTGGCAGTCTTTCCCAGTCCTGCCCGGAGCTATTCAAAAGGAAGCCTAGCGCCTTCTCCCCACGTTCTATCCCTCAGCTCTGCTCCCCCTCTGCCCTCAAGCTCCCCCGGCCAAATTCAGACCCAAACTCCCGATGCAGCTAGTTGACCCAACGGTGCCTCTTTGGAGTTCACCCGTGAGCACAAAGTACGGGAGAATAAAACTGCTTCATTACCTATCCAATCTGTGGTCACACTACCGTTATGTTTTCAGAGGGGCATGCATAAGAATTGTAAGTTCTGCCAATTTCCTACAGGAGAGACATCCCTGCTTCTATACCCATACCCAGCCCCAAAAGCACAATAATTGGGTACTTCTGGTGGACAGGATCTGAAGGACTCCTACACGGCACAGGACCCACAGCTTTGAGATGTGTTCACTTCTATCCATCATCTTGTGAACATAACTTTTGCTACCCTATTCCATTATTACTTGTTTTTAGCTTTACAGTTTTAAGTGAACAAAGCGAACAGTTTAATTTGAGTTGAGCAGAGTTGGCAGGGGATGCCAAGAGGGTGCCACTGTCCCCAAGGAGACCATTCGTGAAGGGCTGACCTTGGTCCTCTTGGGCCGCATCGTTGTAGTTGACCTGCTTGCGCACACGCTTCCCCTTCCCCAGGTTGCGAGCCAGGTCCTCCTGCTGCTGCTCGTAATGGTGCCGCAGCAGTTTCTCCCAGTAGTCCGGGTCCACGTTCTCCTCCTGCTTAATGATCTCCCGTTCAATCTCTTCAATCTGCGAATGCCCGAGAGAGAGAGAGAGAGAGATTGGGCGCACGAACACACGGGGGAGGTAAGCACAGTCACCTCTGCACCCGCTAGTGCCGCCCCCAGCGTTTCTGCCGTAAGACCCAACAGCCCCAGCAGGCCCACGGCCGGCCTATCCGACTGACCTTGTCCTCTTCCCGAACCACGTACTGTGCCACTTTGAAGGAGCTGAGGTATTCATTCATGTTCTGAACATCGGCGTCATCGGTGGCGTCCTGGTTTCGGTCCAGCAGCCGTGCGATTGCTTCATTATCGTAGTGGATGACGCTGCTGTCCTCCTCTTTGTTCTCGCCTGGAACAGGATGAGGAGGAGAAAGTATCAGGGCTGAGACCGTTTTGTCACTAAAGACACTGGGATTACGATAACTGGACTTCCTGCGAATCACCCCAGAACGATTATAACTAGAGAAAATTGCATCCAAATCCACAGGCGTTAGATCCACTGCTGCAGCTGGAGATCCAGGTCCCTTTGTTGGAATTCTGAACAAATAGTCATCATCCTCGTTATTCATTTATTAAACATATTTTTAAGCTGCCACAATCCGAAGAGACTCTTGGTGACTTACAAGAGGAGATATGGATTAAAACATCCGTGGTAGGAATAAAACAACAACAAAAACAATGAAGATAAAAACCACGCAACATAAAACTGCAAATAAAACAAACAGAAATAAAGACAGCAGCGTTCACATCGGGGGAAAGCTCTCCGAAACAATTTGGTCTTTAAAGGTTTCCAAAAGACCTTAAGACAAGGCTAAATTATTGCAACTGATTCTCCTTAGGGTATCCCCTGAAGATGCAAACCTTAACCATCCTCTGCTTCCTCACCCTCATTTTCATCCTTGAAGAGTTCCTCAGTGCCAAATTTGAGGATGTCATCCAGCTCCTGCTTGGACATGCTACCCGACTTGGAGCCCAGGCCTGGGCGGACTACCAGGTGAGTCAGCATCATCTTGCGTTTGGCCACTTGTGTAATCCGTTCCTCCACTGAGGCCCGTGTTACAAAGCGGTAGATCATCACCTTGTTAGCCTGGCCGATACGATGAGCTCTGCTGAAGGCCTAAGGGGGGTGAGGGGGGGAAAACAACCCAAAATATTCATATCAATATGAAATGAATCAAGGGCACACGGGTGGAGGGAGGAAGGAAAAGGAGCACGGGCTTTCCAATACGTCTGGGGCTGCACAAAGACATAAGGGAAAGGCAGCGAGGTTAGAGTGTCCAACCAAGGCACGCAGCACCCACAAGGAACCCTGTACGTCTTTCTGCTAGGCCAATGCTTCACACATCTCATTCCTCAACCTAAATCACAGCAATTCACGGAGTGGCTTGCTTTGGACCCGCCGGGCTCCCTCTGAAGAGGCAGGCGTGCAGCCTGAGGGGAAGCTTTTGGCGGATTCGAAAAATATCTCCTAACGTTTCATGTGTCTTCAGCGGGAACGATAACTGAACAGAGCGGGAGACTTACCTGGATGTCATTATGAGGGTTCCAGTCGGAGTCAAAGATGATCACCGTGTCCGCTGTGGCCAAATTGATACCCAGGCCGCCTGCTCGCGTGGAGAGCAGGAAGCAGAACTGCTGAGCTCCCGGGGCTGAAAAGGAATGCTCTGGTGAGTGACTGACAGGGGAAAAACCAAGGAACAGGAAAGGTGGACTATTCAGTATTCGGAATGCTGTTGGAAGATTCGGGCAGGTAACTGCTTACTGCAACAAATAAGGTCACAGAAATCTCAAGCTATAACACAGCGAGTCCATCTCCTGTCTTCATACAGTCACCTCAAACAGCCTTCGTACTTACCATTAAACCTATCAATGGCTTCTTGCCGCAGGGCCCCAGTAATGCCCCCATCTATCCGTTCATACTTGTACCCTTCATAGTCAAGGAAATCCTCAAGAAGGTCCAGCATTTTTGTCATCTGGAAAAGACCCCCATCAGTGAGACTCAGTAAAAAGGTGAAGGAATGTTGAAACCTTGCGGTCATGAGAAAATAACACATTTGTTTCTCAAAAAAACTGAACATCCTGAGAAAAATTAAAGTACAAGTAACACTTTTTTTTAACACTTCTCAATGTTCGCTCTTTTTTTTAAAGTAAAATTTATTATTAATTATTATTCTGCACACCATTTCTTCAGGTGCTGAGAATACTGCGTCTAAGTAATTACATCTGGTAAATCAGAGCTACAGTGTGCTTTTCAGCTGCACTTGGCCTTTAAATGGTATATGAGGGATCCCACTCTAGAAAGCAGACAGGACAGGATAAAACTAAATGTGATTTAATTAAATCTGAATTATTATTTAATTATTGTTAATATGATTCCTTGCCATTCTCCCTTGCTTTTGTTGGAACAAATGAAGCTGCCCTGGGCAGAGGGCTGGACATGATGACCTCAAACACCCTCTCCAACCCTTAGATTCTCTGGCCCCCACCTGCAAACTTTTCTTACTAGTTTGTAAGCTCAAAAAGTATGATGCTTTAACACAGAACGCACAACCCCTTTTTTCAAACTGCTTCTATTCTACTTCAAAAGCAGTCTTTCTCTGCTGTGAGAAGATCACGCGGGGCAAATTTCTTTTCAAGCCCAGGCTTGAGAAGCAGGAAACCACATCTTTTGCTCTCCCCGCTTCCTGATGGAGTCCCCATCCCCACCAAAACAGCTGTTCTTCTGCTAGGTTTTTCCTCAGTACCTAACTTTGCTTCTGCTTTCAGTCATTATAGCTTGCTTAAAACGGACTTCGGTTCTTTACTTTCTTGCTTCCTTTCCTCTCCTGTCTCTGCTCTGCATGACGATGAGAACCACTGGAAGGAGACAGAAGCAAGTTTTTCAAGCCAGTGGGAGCCCTGTGGGTGGACACTGTTCACTGGAAGAGCTGTGGGAGGGCTTCTGATCGGCACAGGAAGAGCAAAGAAACAACCACCTGGCAAGCCTGCGCCCAATCTCAGAGTCTGGGTTCTTGGGCATTAGCTACAGCAAGTCTTTCCTTCCCTTGCCAAGGCCGACTGACCCGCCCCTTCCTGAATGGAGCCGAATGACTCTGCCTACCTGGGGCAATGCCATCCTATGCCAGCAGAACACAACAATTGCCTCCTAAGACTCAAAGAGCAATTAGTTGCAACTGTGCCTCTGGGGAAAGCAAGAGAAAATTCTGGGATTTTTTAATGGCCAGACCGTTCCTGTTCCCAGGGCAGAGGACTGTTTTGTTCAAAAGCTGATAAATATTCCAATTAATGCATATTTTGAGTAATTCAATTTATGCAAGAGGAAAAAAAATTCCCACTATGTCTTCTACATCTAGCTCTCCTGCTTGCAAATAGCAAGATAAAAAGGCAAAACAACGCACATGTGCAGATAGCCTAGAAATCGAAATGAAGAGAGATGATTCTTTTGTATTCAGGGAATAACATGAATCAACATGAGAATAGTCTCCGTCTCATGGTCCAGAATATATTTATCTGTTTCAGGAGGAACAAACCATAGGCTCATCTGAGCTTCAGTATGTAAGTTACCCAATTTCTTCCAAATTAGTTGTGTTTCATGCAGAACCTTCAGGTGCATATCCTACCTTGCAAAACCAGCCAATGCAGGCAATACTAGGATTGGACAGGATACTAGGCTATTAAAGTCAGGCTTGAAACTTGGGGGGCTACATGGACAAATGTCTGCCACCTTGAACTGTCTCTCTCTCGCTCTTCCAGTGACGGTCCTGTCATTTCTTTGATCCTCTCCACTTCATCCACTGCCTTCTGCTGGCATCACATACCCAAAGTATGCAAATCTCTGCTTGCTGATCACTGCCTCGAGGGAGTAGCCCGTCTTTGCTCCATTTAGGACTGACTGATCCATCCTTGCAGTTCATGGTACCCTTAGTAACTGCCTCGAGTTAACATTTTCTGGAAACATGAGGAGGGGGCCAGCCTGATCTGCATCGGGAGGTTGTTCTGGGGTACCAGAGCTGCCGCAGTAGATCCTCCCCAGCTTTTCTAACAGGTCAGGATGATACTGGTTAGAGCAGATGGTTCTGTGGGCTTTATAGGTCAATACTAGCAACTAGTCACTGACTATAGGTCAGTATCAGCAACTCAAGTGCAGGGCCCCCAGAATCAGTGTTATACATTCCCAACAACAAGAGCCAGTAGGCACGCAGATCGCCATGATATGGACCAGTTGCTGCTTCTGAGTAGTCTTTAAGGGCAGACCCATGTAAAGGGCACTGTAGTAGTCAAGCTGGATGGTAATGAGGGCTTTTGTTACTGTAACCTGGTTCTCCTGCACCAGGTGCAGCCACAATTGCCACACCAGCTGAAGCTGGGCATAGACCAGTTTCAAGCAGGCCCCCAAATTGCAGACCTGCTCCTTCACGGGTAGTGCCTGCTCATCGAGAAACAACCCCGGTGGCAACAGGGAACCCCCATGGACAAACAGCAACTCTGTCTAACTAGGGTTCAACTTCAGCCTGTTCTTCCCCATCCAGGCCCTACAACCTCGAGGCACTGGGAAAGGACATCTGGTGATACCATATCCATAACTCCTGGATGACCTTGCTCAGTGGGTTCATGAAGATGTTAGAGAACTTATCAATCTCCTTAGCCGCCTTGGGTCCCTCTGCCTTTTTGAAGCCTGCATGTACTCTTGTGTGTAAGCTCTTACATGAGGAATTAGGTTTCATTCACACATACTCTTCTATCTCCCTTTCTTCAGTATACACAGTTCTATTCCACTTCCCTTGATCCAGAGCTGTTAACACCGTAACAACCTCTTCTGCAACTTTAAACAATTCAGGAGAGATTTCTTCTGCGGCTGATATTGTTCCACTTGACGGATCTCTCTTACTTGTCATGCATCACTTTCTAGGGGAGCCAGTTCCTGAATATATTCTCTTTCTACAGATGCTGGCATGATATAATCCCATTTTAACCTCATAAACCTTTATTAGAGCTTTTCCATGACTGCAATTGAACAGTCCTACTTCATGGCTGGTGTGGGTCTTCCAGGCTGTCCTACTTCAGCTGCAATTTCTTTGTAATTTCTCCTGCCTTGTTTTATTTCTCTAGTTGTTATATTCTTCTATTTGTTTACATTCTTAACTGAGGTATCTTTCTTTGCCCTTTCTTGCCTGAAGATTATATTCTATATTCAGCTGTTGCAAGCTTTTCTCATTGTCTGAGGGTTCATCTTTTGTCTGCCTTGGTTGTCGTTGATAGCTTGCTCAAAAAGCGACTGGCAATCAGAAGATAACTTCTCTCCAAATCTTTCTGAAACTGATCAAAAAGGGCAACGGTCTGATCTGGGATTGGATATTGAAGGGGATCAGTCTTCTTTTCATGCTTCACTATGAAAAATTATCTATCTCCTATTTCAAAGGCTTTTTTATGCTGTAAATCCCCTGCAGCCAGTGCAAGAAAGTTGCCATTATTCCATAAAAGGTGCAGCGAGTTTTCCAGAAAACTTGCCATCTCACACCGGTAATCCTTTTTTTATCATCCTTTAGCAATGCAAAGAAGCCAGAACGAGCACCCGCTTCACCAGCACGAGAGCAGATTGGCTGAGCAGGAAAGTCCAGGATTAGTCAGAATGGAGCATGAATATGTTGAGAGCAATTCAGAATCACCTTGGCCACTTCAAGCTAAACCTAAGCATATTTCTAATAAACTGTAAAATGCTGAGATTCTTCTGCAGCTCCCCACTGAAGAAGCAAGAGGAATGAACGCTCTGATCACAGGCTGCCCTGACAGCTTCTTTTATGCATTCCCTTAGTTCTCCTAGTAAGACAGGTCAGAAAGAAACATACGTTACTACTGCTGATAGCACTTTACTGCTTCAAAGAGTAGTTTTTAGAAATAATGAACCTGATGACGTCACAACCATGGTTTCTTCCTGACAACCTAACCCAGAGACGAATTCATCATCTAGACACTAAGCAGCCACATAAAAACTGAAAGGAGAAACGGTCAACCAATCAGATTAGTAAGTCTACCTGGAAAACGCTCAGCAGACAGTATAAAAGAAAAAAAAAAGGCACAACAGAATTAAAGAAACTAAGAGGCTTACAGATGGGTCTAATGCCTGGCCCCCTTAGGAGGCAATCTCAGTTCTTTCCATGTCTAAATTTGGCCATTCTCCCAACAGGTCAACACCCTCCTCCTATAAAGTTCATCCAGGAGCCAATCTTAGGTTTAGTGGTAATATCAAGCTTGCAAGCTCCATATAATCCAACAAACACTGCAGAAACCTCCCACTGAAGTCAGGGTCCTTAAAGCTGGTGTCTCCACTTTAACCCTAACCCTTTCTAGTTGCCCTAACCTCTGTACGTACAGTATCAAAACACAAGGGCCTCTCAGTCACAAAACATCTTTGCAGTTTTCACATCATAGTATCCCCAGACGAGATCCTATTTTTATCCCAAAGTTGAACTCCACTTTTCACAGGGCACAAGAACCTAGACTCCCTTCTTTCTCATCCCAACCATAGGATCACCTCTGGCAGAAACCGGACGCCTCTCCAAACATCAGTCCACCTACAGCTGTTTTTCAGACCAATCTCTTCTCCATTTCCATCCTACTGTTACAGGAAAAAAGTCTATGGATTAAAGCATGTGCCATTGTAGCATCCTGAGCGCGTGTCAGTACACTCCATGTACATCCAAGTTGGTGAGATACAAGCAACATTATGCTGGCATGGCAGGTAGTCTTTAGATCCTAGCTTGTACAGAATGACATTACGGTTGGGATAAAACTGGGGTTGGATTGCACTTGTGGTATACTGGCCAAAATGTGCCCAAAGTGAAAGGGACTGTTCTTATTGCATAGCACAAGCCCAACTGGTAACTCAGTCTGCACTTTCTCTATCTTATCGAAAAAAGTTATGTGAAAGCCTTGATTGACCAACACCATGATGGCCCACAGAGATCACTTTGGTGGCCCATCAGGTGATGGTCACGGGAAATGGAAGATTGCAGTTTGGATTGTAAGAGAAATGAATGGCAAATAGCATGAATGAAATGAAGTGAAAGAAAGAAGAACAGATATATTGTGTGTCCATAATCTAAGAGATGGGGGAGGAATGGAACAGATATGAACGAAGATGGCTAATCTTATGGAGTGGAATTGATGAATACAGGCATAGAACTGAAGGTGTAGGTTTAATTATGTATGAAGAGACTAAAATGTATGTCAAAAAGTGAGTGACCAGCATGAAGGAAGTATGTTGAGATGGTTCAATTATACAGAGAAAATGAACAAAGATTGAACTGCAAAACAAATATATGCAGAAAGAGTGAATGGATCAAAAGGAAGGGGAATGACCAAGAAAAGGGTTGGATGGAGTTGATGAGATCCTCAAAAAACAAACAAACAGACAAACAAACAAACCCCGAAGTGAGACATTTAAGAAACAAAAAGCAATATATGAATCAGTGTATGGATATGTTGGAAGCTAGGATGGTTTGCAAAAACAGAAAGATGTAAGTTATACGGATAGTCCTTGCTTAACGTGCAATGTCATGTGACTGCACCAACTTATAATGGCATTTGCAACAGTCGCATTTGCCATCAGGCGAATCCTGCACAGTCACAGCATCCCTTGATCACGTGATCGCCATTTGCGACCTCCTGCCAGCTTCCCCATTGACTTTGCTTGTGGGAAGCCAGCAGTGAAGGTCGCAAATGGCGATCACATGACCACGAGACACTGCGATGTCATAATTGCAAGCCAGTTGCCAAGCACCTGAATCACGATCACGTGACTGCAGGGACGCTGCAACGGCTACAACTATGAGGACCCGTTGTAAGTCCCTCTCGTTCAGCGCTGTTATAACTTTGAACAGTCACTGAATGAGTGGTCATTCAATGAGGTAGTGTATACCATTCACTATACAGAGGCTTCTGTGTAGTGAACGGTATTGGTATGAACTATGTTTCCTTTTCTTTTTCTTATCTTATGCCTTAATTTCATTGGCTTACTATTTCTTACTCCTTTTCTGCAGTTCGCATAATGTGGCTTACGCAGAAAGGGAATAGTATGATGTGTATACCTGTATATCATTGCAGTACGTGAATCTCAGCACATTCCAGGATTCTTGATTTACAGTATACTCCACTGGAGCAGCTGCAACCTCAGCAGCTTTTTCTGTAAATGCACCAATATCTGATATGTTCTGGGAAGCTACCTGAACTTCTGTAAGCATATTTGTGATTGTTACACACTTGAGAATACTGAATACAGGTGAAGATGACATTTGTCCACGAAATCAAAAGGAGTCCAGCCTGATTTACAGCACCTAATAAACTTGACCCATAAGCCTCATCTTTTTGTAGGGGTTTATTTCAATAGGTGCTCCCACAGCTGTCAATAGCTACAATGAGCCATCACAGTATTTTCATCTATCCCCAATATGGCCTCCACACCAACGCAACATGGAACATTGATTCTTTCCACGCTTCTTGTTGGTGTGAAGACAGAATACAGGACCTACTAGAAACCTTTATCTTTCCACATGCTTGCTGTTGCCATAAATATTACAAACAAGTGTCTCTCCTTCTCATGTTCTTCTCCTTCATCCTTTACATATTTTCAGACTTATATTTTTAGGCAATGTGTCTTCTTCTTCAAGCTTGTCCATGGAAATCAAGTATGGAGGTTCATCAAAAAGGAGAGGAGCAAAAGTCTTTCACGGGATTTCCTAACTCCTCTCTGAGGCAGGGTGATGAAAGCTGTCATCTACGTTCTCCTCACACCAGTGAAAAACAACTTGCATGTTTTCTTCTTTAGCATGTGCCTATGTTAACATTATACAGATGTAATTTCCTAATACCAGAACCAGAATACAGTGAAACCTTGCGTTAATGGACCAGTTGGGGTAAGGGTGACTTATTGATTAATGCCCCTTCATCTGGACAGTATTCACCTAAGGCAATTTACATCATTGCCATAACAATGTCACCACCACAAATGACACAAATTATGCAGCAATTTATGTCGTCTGCATAATGACATTATGCAAAGTATGTAAACTATGTCCTTTGCAGCAATTTGTCATTTGTCTACAGGCAGCATTATTCAAAGACATGAATTGGTGGGGAAAAGAAAATGGTCCATCGCTTATGAAGTCCACTGCATCAAGATCCAGTAAATCGAGGTATTACTATACAGTAGACTCTTACTAGAAATCATTTCTAATGATTTCTAATAATAAGGACTAAGTAGCGAAAGAAACATTTTTAACCCCACTTTAAAAATATAAATTTCAGAGACATAATTCCCTCACCTAAATTGCCCTAAAATGGTAGGGTTACTATTGTGTGGCAAGGTGGCAAGTTTCCCTACGTCTGTTCCCCACTAGCCTGCTGATCCCAGCCCATTCTACGTAATCCGTATGCTGGCCCATTCTTACCTGGGAGAAGATCAGCACTCGGTGGCCCTGCTCCTTCAGTTTCCTCAACATCTTCTGCAAAAGCATCAGTTTCCCAGAGGCTTTGATGAGAGCACCCCCTTCATAGGCACCACTTGGCAGCTTAGGGGATTCCTGTCATGACAAAAGACAACTTATTAGTGTATTAATTAATGCAGAAAATAACACCTGGCTGATTCTTAGTTTTCATTTTAGGGAAAGCCCAGGGAACTGGAGAAAGGAGCTGATCTGCCCACCCAGGATCTGTCCCATCACTTCCTAAGATTAAATGTAAATTAAAAAATATATATCCAGGAGTTTCTTTTCCAGTTTCTCCAGTTAGATCCTGCACATCTGCCACCACAAATTCCTGCTAGTGCTGTTAGCAGAAGAGAACACAAAGCTGAAGGCAACAGTTCCTGCCGCCGGGGCAAGCTGCCCCCCTGGCCCTACCCAGTCCTCTGGCAACCGCTGAGCTGGAGAACATACCATCGCAGCAACAGGGAAGAGGTAGGGGTGGTTGCAGCATTTCTTCAAGTCCATCATGATGTTGAGCAACGATACCTGGTTCCCGCCACCACGTGAGTTCAAAGCTTCAAAGTTGCGAGTCAAGATATATTTATAATATTTCCTGATTTGGGAAAAAGGGGGGTCAGAGAATAATGAGGAGGAGGGGAAAAACAGCGTAAGGAAGATGCTATAACCCACTTATCCACATATAATAACTTTATGAAAAAAAGAATCCCATGACTCCTGCGATTTAGATTGTGACACAGCTAACCCAGTTAATGAGTTAATCCATTTTCTGGGTTCATTCAATGCCTCGAACCATAGCCGTCATTCCACACATATATAAATACAGCTGCTAGACCTTTAGCTGGCTTGGTTAAGCAGATTGTGCAAACACAGGCAGTGATTTATGCCCAATGAATCCCTCTGTCAGCTCTTCCTATCCTCCAAGTGATCTGGAGAAAGAAGCCAGGATCCTGCTTTGTTTTACTCACCCACCCAGCTCCAAGAGATTTTGGTTTTGCCAGAAGCTAACCACTTGGTGTTTTTAACACCTCGATCCCAACTCACCCAGTCTCTGACTCAGTGTTTCTCAACCTTGGCCACTTTAAGATTCGTGGACTTCAACTCCCAGAATTCCCCAGCCATTTTTACTCCCCCAATCCTGCCCGTACTTCTGCATGGGGCTCAGCTCCACCCGAACAATGAGCTCCGTCTTTGCTGGCATGTTCTTGAAGACATCAGCTTTGAGGCGGCGCAACATGTGGGGACCCAGAAGATCATGGAGTTTTTTAATTTGGTCCTCCTTGGAGATGTCAGCAAATTCCTCCAGGAAGCCTTCCAGGTTGCTAGAGGACAGACACAATAGTGGTTACGCATATATAGATGGAGAGCAAAATGCCATATACAGGGGCTGGAGGAGGAGATTCTGACTTGAGAAATGACATTAGGTTGGGAAATAAAAGTGACCCAATACTGGGGAGAGAAGGAGCGGGGAGGCTTAATGAAATCTACAACCTCCTCCCACCTCAAGTTCTAAACAACTCATGCACCATCAGTAGCCTTCTCGAAACATAAGGATATTGTTCTTGCTCTGCCCCACCACAAACACTGTCTAAGACAAAACTCACTGAAACTGCAATCCTGCAACTTCCTAACTTTAAACTATCCCAAATTTTGAAAATCCAAGTGGCAGAATCAATTCCACTGCTTCTCCAGTCCAGCATCCTCTTTCACAGAGTGGCCAACCAGATACTCACAAGGATATACAAGCATGACTGAAGAAAGCAATTACTTACAAGGGTTGGAAATTGAAATCTAAAGAAACCATTCCAACTTTCAAGTGTAAATATCAGGAATCCTTAGTAATCGTTCACCTTTGGGAGAAAGAATTCATCACCAACACTGCTCGGATTCTCAACTTTGTTAAATGTCCCACTTTGTTAAGACAAAGCCAAAACAGTTAGACCATGTTTCATTTGCTCCCTTTGTTAATCCCTAGCAAAGTACATGGGAAGGTGTCAGGATTTGGGCTGGATAAGAGAACTGATGAGACAGGATGGATGAAAGGGAGACCAATGCTAAATCCTTTTGTTAGCAGCACTTTAAGGTAGCTCGGTGCCAAGCCCCAAAAGACAGCAACTCTGATTATTTACGTCAGCCTGTGGGGGGGAAAAAAAGGATCCCCCTCTCTTACTTTCACTTCTAAGTTTTGGAGCCTGAACTTGGATAGACAAGAGCAGCTGAGTTTCCTAAAACTTGGGAGAATGCAGGCCAAAGCATTAAAGGGCCATCTGCTCCTCCAAGTCCTCCTCCTCCTCACAGTATTTGCTTGATGCCTCTGTCCTGCTTCCACTGGTGGGACGGGAGGAGTTGTCCCTAGGCCTCCTAAGACACAAACGATTTGCAGGGTTCCAATGGGAGTGACCAGAACACCAGAATGTTGGCAATGCCCAATCTGGCCAAGAGAGGGAGCCATTTTGCCAGGCACAAACTTTTAAGAAGCTGAGGAACACCCGCCCGTTCTCCACGGCCCTCCCTGCGTTGCACACAGGCTACCCTCCGAAGCAGACGGCTCTTGCATGAACCCTTCAGGTGTTACAAAGGTAAAGCTCCAGAATTAGGCTTGACTCCTGGCGTCACATCCACAAAGCAGTGTGCCCTTGGCATCCCCTAGGATGTTTCTTCAACTTTCCAGTCTAGCTCTAGGACGTCCTGCTAATTAAGAGGGGGGAGGTGACAGGCCCTTTTTTCTCCAGAGCAGGGTTTCTCAACCTTGGCAGCTTTCAGATGGGTGGACTTCAACCCCCAGAATTCCCCAGCCAGCAAGGGGAAATGGGCAGAAACCCCACGGTTTCAAGTTGGTTGACTGCTGGATCCCAAGAGGGCAAAATGAACCTCAACGCAGATTTAGAGAACAGGGAGCAAGGGAAAGCACCAGAGGGGCAAGCTGGGCAAGATACCGGCGACAAAAAGGAAAGGCCGCAAGACCAAAAGCTTCCCGTTCGACCGCCGACGGACTTTTAGAGCAAGGGGCAAGGAAGCGCAGCATTGGCCATACTTGAATCTCTCCGGGGTGAGGAAGTTCAGCAGGTGGAACAGCTCCTCCAGGTTGTTTTGTAAAGGCGTCCCCGTCAGCAGCAGTTTGTGATCTATCTTGTAACCGTTTAGCACCCTGAAGAACTGAAAGCAAGAGCAGCAGATAATACACGGCCCGTGGCCATCTTTATTCCTCCTCCCTCGCCCCCCTCAAGCCTGCCCCCCTCACCTTGGACTGATTATTTTTGAGCCGGTGAGCTTCATCCACAACGAGGCAGGCCCACCGAATAGAAGCCAAGGCAGCTTGGTCAATGGTGACCAGCTCATAGGAAGTGAGGAGGACGTGAAACTTCACCTGAGCTTCTCTCTGAGGAGGAGGAGAAAGAAAGAAAAATAATTGTCATCAGCTCCACGCTCCCGTCCAGGATGCGTGTCCAATGACCATCCCTCCCGCTCAGCAAGAGGCCAAATCCACATTAAACACCCATTTCACAAACCCAGAACGAAATCCAACGTTTATACTCCCCTCAATGAGAGGAGCAATAAAAGGAAGAAACAGGTGTGACCCTGCTTAAGGGCTTATTTCCCTTCACCCAAGTTGCCTAGGGCTGTTGCTAATCTGGAAAATCAGCACAAGCAGAAAACCCTGTGTGGCACTGCTGAACACAACCATATTTCTTCGGCAAAAGTGCACAGCCCCTGCGCGTTTTAAGGTACGCCGTCAAGATAGCCCAGTAGGAATCTCAAGTGAAGGACTTAACACAGCGCCTTTCAAGTCCAGGATCAAGAGAGCAGCAAGACTCCATTCACAGCATCCAATAAAATGCCCACCGCAGGCTCCGGAGTAAAGCAGAGTGTAGCGGGACGAAATCTCCTTCACTTGCCTTCATTTTGAAGGCCTTCTTGCCGCCTTTCATAGCATTGTCCTCAAAGGAAAACTCATTCTCGCGGATGATTGAACGGCTGTCCTTGTCCCCTGTGTAGGTCACCACGTAGAAATTGGGCGCCCACATCTGAAACTCTCGTTCCCAGTTGATGATGGTGGACAGTGGGGCACTGACCAGGAAGGGCCCCTTGGTGTGGCCCTGGGTGGGGAGAAAAGTGAGAACAGCAGACCAGGCGTGAACTAGAAGGAACTTGCCAGTCTATCACGTAACGTGACAACGTCCCATCCACCCTGACTCAGCCTCACGCAGCAATTCTCAGCCTCTTTGCTTTCGGCTCCCGGGAGCTCAGCTATGCAGAGAGAAATCCATTCATAAAAAGCAGGACGCCAGAATGAGCAAGGTTCTGCCGTGGCTCTACTGGGATCACTGACACGCAGCCAGCCACAGCAGCTGTTCACACAGAAATGACAGCTGCTCACGGGAGGACCCCTTGCCTGCAGCTGACACACGCTTCCTACCAAGGATTCATTCAGCGTCAACACTGTGCCAGGCACAGCACAGAACGCGGGTACGACACAAGCATGGCCCATCGCACAGACGTTAGCAATCGCGGGGAAAACCCCTGGGCCGCACTGCAATGAGTACACTGCGTTGTGAGCATCATACAGAAACGTACGTCCCTCTGAGAAAAGAGGCCTCATCAGGCTTCCGAGATGCATTCATAGCGGGAAGGCAAGCATGCTTCCCCAGGCAGTCATAAGCCAAGGAGCTGCCTAAGAGCAGGGCCAAAGCTTTCTTGGTGCGAATGTAATTGTTCCTGAGATTCTCGTACTTCTCTATAGAGGAAGGAGGAGAGGCAAAACCTGTTTATCCCATGCTAAAGAATCAGCAGCTGGAGCTGTTAGAAGTTATCAGCTGCTCAGTTACAGCAGAAAGAACGCCCCCCCCCTCATCTTTGTAAAAAGCCTGCAGCTTGAGTGGTTCAGCCAAGTGTGTTGGCAAAGCCAGGGCGCGCTGGGAGGCTGTTCTGGCAAGAGAAGCCAAGTGGGGTGCAAAGGAGGAGTTCAATGGCCTCTTCAGGTCTGGCTCATACAGACAGGCAGAACCATGCAGGAAGGATCTGGCACTTGAACATTCAGTAACTTGGAAGTCCCAAACACGGCACAGGCTGAGGGAACTCGGAATAATCTTGTCAGAGAAAGAAAAGTCTCTCTTCCTGAAAGAAAGCTCGAGTAAAGCAATGGCAAGGGAAAGAGAAGGTGGATGCTTTCAGACACAAAGATCCTCTCCCTGCTAATCAGGAGAGGACACTGCAGCTTTTCTATTTCTGCATCCATAACTGGGGGGAGGGGGTTGGAAAGAAAAAAATGGGGATAAAAGATGGAAAGGACAGACCATGAACGAGCCAGAGTGTGTGCGTCTGTCGAAAGCAAAGCCAGCTTGCATGCGGCTGAACGTCCCCTGGCCATGAAGAGAGGCTCACGTGCCCCAGGCCAAGAAACAGTGTTCCTGCCTCACCTCTCTGTACAGCGAGTACAGAAAGACGATGGTCTGGATGGTCTTGCCCAGACCCATCTCGTCGGCCAGGATGGTATCTGTACTCTGGGCCCAAGAGAAGCGCAGCCAGTTGAGGCCTTCCAGCTGATACATGTGCAGCGTGCCCCCGGTGGCTGTGATGAAACGTGGCTGGGTTTCATATTTCACGGTGGGCTGCAAGGAGCAGAGGGACAGAGAGATCATACCGAGGAGCCCCTTGTCTGCCAACCATGCCCTCTGCCCTGCTGTGCCACAGGAATCACCCCAGAACTTACATCATTTGTGGGGGAATTTGGTGGGTCGTCTGGGGTCAGTTCCTTCTTTTTTTTCTTGTACTTCCTGGGCTGGGCAGGATCTTCACCCATAATCAGTTCTCTGGGTGAGGAGGAGAGAAAGACCGTCTGAGGTCCCTTCCAGAGGCGTCTAGGACGGTCCACAGCCGAGCCGACTCGACTATAATCAGCGCCACCCACCATGCGACCCCTTACCTGTGCAACCAGTAGGCTTGCTTGTGATATTCATAGTCGGGAATGGACATTTCATCCTCTTCCCACGTGGACTGGTCGTAAGAAAGGTCACGCCACTTAACCAGATAGTGGTAGTTGCCCTTTTTGTCAATGCTGCATGCGGTGAATACGTGAGGTAGTGAGTGGGAGAGAGAAGAGAAAGGAAACAAACACACAAGGTTTACCTACAGCCTTCTGTTCCACGTCAGCAATCCTTGTAAGGCGGCAAAGCAGCCGACAGAATCAAGAAATTAACAAGCACACGCTTCTCATTCAGTCTGAATGCAGCAAATGAAAGAAAGAAAAAGCAAAGCAAACCACCGTCGTATCTTTAAGTGTAGCTAAGGCTGTATCCAGACCGTAGGGAAAGGCTGCTCTGGTACACAGCCGCACGGCACCTTCTGAATGACAGCACTGGGAGCCTCCCATCTGGAAGCACCACAAAATGACCTTTAGAAGGGTCGGTCGGTCGGTCCGTCCATCCATCCATCCATCCATCATATTTACATAGCCGCCCATCTCACACAAGGTGACTCTGGGTGGCGTACAACAACTAAAAGGATCATATTTAAATGCATCCAAGGAAATGCTTTGATTCCTATGACCTCTCCAGCCACAAGAACTAAAGTCTTCTAAAACGAAAGCTGGGATTTTCAGGCCTTGCCAAGCTGCTCTGTCTCTTGTGAACCCACAACTTTCTCTGGGCCAGCTCTTAACCTGTACAGAGCACATAACAATTCCAAAGATAGGATCTGCCTGTCTTCTAAAGCCTTCTGGGTCTTGAAATGTCTTCACTGTACGCCGCCCAGAGTCACTTCTTGTGAGATGGGTGGCCATATAAATTTGATAAATAAGTAAGTAAATAACCAACCAACCAACCAACCTAGCAGCATACTGACAACGTGTAAAGCACCCCACGATGTGAAGGAAGAGGGCAAGAAATGCCAAGACTTTCGCCCAAAGGGAGGCTGACCTGTGGTTGATAACACGATGGATAGTCATCCAGTCCGGCTTGATGCCGTAGCGGTAGTAGTTCTCCTCCATCTCAGCGTAGAGAGGATCCTTGTTCTTCCTTTTCTCACTCTTGCCATCATCGTCGCCAGAGCCGTAGTCAAATGGCGGAGGCTCATCCATGTCATTCTTCCGCTGGTAATTTCTATACATCACTAGGTGGAAAATCTCAAGCTGGGATTTGAAGGGACAGGGAGAGAGCAAGGCGGGAAGGAAGGGAGAAAGGCAGAGCAGAAGGGAGTGACAATCTGAAGAATGCCCCCGTGAATCAAAAGCACTTTTAGTCCCGGGGCGTCCTACGAGGACACCCATGGCTTCAGACCCAAAGTCTGAGGTTCTGGCTATCATTGCCAATCAATCATTGATAGACTGTTTCTCCACGCAGCTCTCCTGTTTTAAAAGCCCATTTTTCAGTATAAAATTGTGGTCCACAGAATCAAGCCTTTGTTGTTGCTTATTTGGGTCAGCAATGGTTCTTCCACACCTTCAGCAGACAGCCAATACAATGAGGTCCATTTTTCATTCCTTGCCACCTCACCCCTGTTTATGTTCCTTCCCTTGTTGGCAGGAATTGCCAGGGTCTAGTCCATAAAGGGTATTTCATAAATTTCACTGCTAAGACTAGTATTCTGGCAGCCCAAAAATGATAGCTGCCTTGGGACAGGAGAGAGGAAGTGAAGTAATCTGATCCACAGTCATAGCTGTTCTCCTTTAGTAACTCACTGTAGAAGAGGGAGAAGCAAGAGTTCAAGCGGCTGGCAAGGTGGTACCACAGAGTCATCTCTTGCAGCAAAGCATTGTTTCATCTGATAGAGTAATGTCCTGATTTGGCATAAACTTTCATGGGCTACAATTCACTTCATCGGATACACAGATCATTCTCTTGAGGTACAGATATACCCATTATTTGTTCAGCAGTAAATAAAGCGTGTAAAATACAATTAAAGATCAAAAAGGTACCAACAGAAGAGAATATGTGTCGCTCCAGGTTGAACTGTGGAGTCCTTGGGGTTCTGAACTTGGTTGTTTTCTTGCAAACGTTTCGCTACCCGGCTAGGTAACATCTTCAGTGCTAGAGTGGAGTAGGAGTTTGCTCTCTGTTTATATACAGTGGCTTGCCCTGCCTGTGTTGGTTGAGTTTTTTTTCCCCCTGGTAGTTCCTTGATTAGGGTATTGTTTACTGCTTGACTGTGTGTCTGGTGATAATCTTGGTGTTAATCTCTGCTTATCTGAGTGATGATTCCTCACCAGCAAACATCACCCAGATAAGCAGAGATTAACACCAAGAGATAATAAGACAAGAGAACCCCAAGGACTCCACATATCAAAAAGGGTCCTTCAGAAAACTGCCTCTTCGTCACCAGCAACTGCCAGTTGGGACTGGCAACTGAAAACTCCCAGTTCAAAGCCTCCAAGCTCTGCCTACACAGTGCTGACCCCAGAATCCCCACATTCTGTTACGATCTGATTGCCTCCTGGCTTCTTTGACATCTCTCTGAGGAAGCAACCAGCTGCCCACACCTCCCCTCCCTCGAACAGAACCCAAAGGGGTACCTGCAATTCCTTTATCCAGGAGCAATGCCAGTAAGAGAGGCCAACCCATTTCACAAAGAATTCACGCTCCGAACGTCCCTGAAGCGTCTTTGGTGGCTGGTCGTCTGGGTTGCCCTCGGACGGTAGGGGGACAGCAACTGGTGTTGGGGGCTCCCCCCATCGCCAGTGGAGAATTTTCTGGACACGGCCCTTTAGCATAGGGCACTGCAAACAAGAAAAAGAAGCTGTCAGAAATCAGGGAGCTTATCTAGCCAACCCACCCTCCTGAAGACAATACTGTTATTTGAGCCTTTCTGGCAAGCGCATGTCTTTGAAGATGGAGGGGACTGCTCTTCCTCTCGGCCTCCCTTGTCACCCCACCTACCACCTGTCCTCCAGATTATATTATTCCGTCCACTCCTTCCCAATGCCCTCACCGTGCAGCGGGGACACAACCACTCCCCATTGGGGATCTCAGGAAGTGGTGGGTTGAGGCAGTGGATGTGGTAGGAAGAGATGCAAGCGTCACAACACAAGAGCTCGCCACCGTCCTTACAGACGCGGCAGTACTCCATGTGATCATCCTCCTCCTCCTTCTCGCCATCGTCCAGCTCTCCTTCGTACTCGTCATCCTCCTCCTTCGGCTCCCACTGCACCCCTTCTTTCTCCTGTAAGCCAGGGACACGACACCGCCAAAAAAGAGAGCTGGATTATGAAATAGGGGTCAGTAAAGAGGAGGGCTTGGAAGTTCAAAGAAGAAGCAAAGCCAGAGCGTGTCCAGCAATGACGTGCAAGAGCATGGTTTTGAAGGGGCGTTAAGCATTAGGAGGCCCAGAACCGCTTGCTAGAATTTAGGATTCTCTAAACAGATCAAGACACTGATATCTGGGTTTGGATCTGAGTACATCCCCAGAATAATTCCCCATGTTTACTGTTACTAGACAGCCGATTCTTAGCTTTTGGAGTGTAGGTAGAGATGAGGGCTTAACAGAAGGTTGGAAACCACAAGGCATCTTAGCGGACAAAACAGAGTCCTTCCTCAAACCCCAGCCCGTCTCCTTGTCCCTATGCACACAGCACCCCCCAAAATCCCTTTTCTTCTACCTTCCCTAACCAAGCACTATTTTAAATGGAACAAACAAAGCATGCTTTGCAGCCAGAACCACCTGAATTAGTAAAAGCAAATTCATTACGTTAATCAGCAGAATCTGAGTTTTCTAGATTTTAAATGTATTTATTGTTTTTCCTGAAGCACAGAATTTTGGAGCCCTGAGCTGGACCCCGCATCCAGACAGCAGCTACAGCAAGCTACCTCCTTTCTTGGAGATGGAGGAGACAGGAGGTGGGAGGTGCTAGTGTGCAGAGAGCAAGGAAGAAAGGTGAGCAGCTTACACAGTGGGGGCAGCTCCACTTGCCCTCGGGGGCCTTGTCGAGCTCCGGGTCCAGGCACACCAGGTGATAAGCTCTGGGACATGAGTCGCAGAGGATGATCTCCCCGCCCTGCTGACACACCTCACAATAGTCTTGGTGGTCTGTCTCGTAGCCGTCCGCCTCTTCTTCACCAGCAACTGCCAGCCGGGAAGTGGGGAGAAAGCAACAGGGCGTGAGGCACTTCCCCTATGTTCCGAGACACGTCCTGCCTGTTCGGTCACCTGAGGCTGGACCTTTCGGCAGCCTTCCCACGTTCCACAGCTCATCCCACAGAAATGCAAGAAGCTCAGATAGTGGCTTACATCTCTGAAGGGTTCCACTCACTGCACTAAATCATAATGTGGTTTGGTTTAGTTCAACGTGAACCCAACCACTGAAATGGGTAAACCATAGTTTTTAGCTTCATGTTATCTGTGAACTAGCCACTATGGCTTATTCAACAAATCATGGTTAGTGTAGCATGAGAACTCAGCCAATAAAATTAAGGGATGAGAGACCTGCTAAGACAAAAGCACTGGCCTTGTTAGATTGTCCTAGCCCCAAATAATCCACAGCTTAGTTAATATTATAATCTCCGGTATAAAAAAGGGAACAGAATGCATGGCTGACAGAGAACCAAGAGAAATGAGAAGGGGGCATAGATGAAACTCTCCAGAATTATCTAGCTATGGACACCAGAAGCTTGGAAAAGCTGTTCTTTCTCAACAACTGAGGAAAACAGAGCACCCTTTTTAATTAGAAGATGACCTCTCCATAGCTACTAGAGAAGGACTGCGTACATCTATCACCCCATGTGATGATCCTACACTCACCTTTTTTCTTCTTTCGTCCAGGTCGACCCCGCTTAAGTTTCTTGACCCTTCCTGAACTGTCTGAACGCACGGAAGAACTGTGAACACTAGAGTTGTCGAGGTCAGATTCTTCTTCAGGTTCTCCCACCTCGTCACTCTGAAACAAATGCTGTACATAACCGGAGCGGCCCTCCATTAGGAAAAACCCACAAAGAGGTAGAAATGAAGAGGAACAGTGGGAAAGGAAATGGCTGCTGGGTACCCAAACTTAGTGGCTACACTCAAAAGCAAGCAGAAAGAAAAAGAAGTATCTTTACATCCAACCCCATTTAACTACACCCCAGGGAGGGTGGGGCAGAGGGACTGAATGTAGTTCTATTTTACATGGCGAAAGTGAGGGCAGGAAGACCAAAAATGGAGATGATGTTATAAACAAGCAGGCACTCCCGCAGTCGTACCGTGCAACCTGAAGTGTAGCTGAATTTGCTACCAGAGTCCATAAAAGAAACCTCAGGCAACTCCTAATGATATTGCCAAAAGGGCAGTGGGACTGCCAGGGCTTAGGTCATCCCCGTGGCTGGGGGTAGCCAGTGCGGCATGCAAACAAGCAAATGATGCCTAATCAGCTTAATTTGCAAAACATAAACTGCCACAGAAATCAGCTCATTCTGAGGTGGAATCATGATCCCTTTTTAAAAAGCTGAAAGCCCTTCTTCTGCCCTGCCAATCTGCCCAGAAATGCTGAGCCGTCCCGACCGTCACCACGGCAAGCTAAGGTTCAGCATCCACGCACGCAGCTGCCACGCAGGGGCCCTTACCGAGCTGCTCTTTTTGCGCTTCCCTCCAATCATGCCCAGCTTGATCTTCAGGGGCGCCATCTTCTTCCCCTTCGTTTTCCTCTTCATCTCTGGGATGCGAGGGCTTTTACTCCTCTTCTTGTGGCCCGGTCCTTTGGTGGAAAAAACGAAGAACCTCTCAGATGAACATTCAACATTTGCCCCTCATCTGAAAGAGCAACGTGGGTTTCTGTGATGTTACAAAGCAGCAAGCAGATGGCAAACCTTGGCAAGAGATCCCTGGAATAACAACATCCCACCAGATGCTGCAAAAATGCAAACATCTTGGCTGCCATCCTCTTCTGCTTCAGGCCTCTATGCTCTGCCCCACTTGCAAAGAATCAAACCTGTGGGGGACATGGGGGCTAGAGACAGTTCAAAGTTGGCACTTTCCCATTCTCTAGAAAGGACAGAGCCTACCATGTTGAAGTATGGAAAGCTGAGGGCCACGCAACCCTGCGTTGCAGGTGAACGGAACAACTGCTAGGCCAATGTTCTCCTGAGGAAGCAAGCGGCCCTGGCTACTAAAACCCCATGCTTCCTCTCAGTTCTGCAAGGAAGGCAAAAGCTCAGGGCCTCTGCTTTAAGCCCAAGATGCTATGCCCTGGCTCTGGACTTTCACCCTAGAACTAACTCAATTCTAGAATATGCGCACGCTCCCCTAAACACCTCCTATTTCTCAGCACTGCCATTTCCTATCAGTGTAGACCAGCCTCTATGCATAGAACAGCTGACCTGATCTGGCCACAACTGCCCCTCCCCGTGTCCCCACCCCACCCTTCGCCCAAGCATCCTCCTCAGGAAGGCTCACGGCTCCTGGCACTCACCTTTACCCTCTTTGGTTTTGGCTTTGCGGATTGGAAGAGGCTGAGCAGGCGGCTGCAGCAGCGGTTGGGGCTCAGGTGAAGGGGTCACAGCCGACACGGCAGCTGAGACTTGTTCTGCTACGGCGGCGGCGGCAGCAGCAGCAGCGGCAGCCACAGCTGCCGTCGAGCCTTTGAAGGGATTGTTGGCACTGAATTCCCGCCATTTGGCTCCCATGATGGTCATCATTTTGGACATCGGAATCTTGGGGTTCTTTTTGGCAATGAGAGGCCTAGGGGAGGGAGAGGGAAACCAAGAAGCATTTAAGTCCCTTTAATTCAGCATGAGATCGCTACACTCTACCTTTAATTCTAACAAAGAGTATGCCTCGATGGCATGGCTAGACCAACTTTCCCCCACCTTTCATTTATGGCCGAGATTAGAAGGATTCACAACAGAGGGGTATACACCCCTGGGCCCCATCCTTACAGACTTCAGAGGCAATCAAATCCTGCCCTCTCTCTGCAGCCCCTCTTACACACTGGAGGGGACTTTAATCAGGAGAAGGTGCCAAGCTATTAGTATCATAAAATCACAAGGTGCTCTCTTGTTTGAGAAACGGAGACGTGTTTTATTGGAAAGAGACCCTAGAAGAAAGGTTCTGAGGAATAATATACGTTTTTTGTTCAAGTTCTGAAAGGGAACGTAAGAATGGAATACCTGGGAACACACAGCGTGCCACTGGGGTCCAACGAACGGCATGAAAACAGTTTAGGCTTGAAAGCTATCGACATGCCACATCAATGAGGTGATCAAGCGGGCACTCTGCTCAGGAGAAACTGCTGGCCAGTATGCAAGCAAGCCTGCTCATACAGCAGGCTGCAACATCACACACAAGCCACTTCTGCTCGCTCCTCCCCCAGGAATAACCCCATAGCACACCGAAGCAAGGATTAAAGTTGCTCCCTCCTCTCCGCTCTTATCAGTCTCAAGGGAAGACAAGAGCTGCCAAACTGGAACAGGCCAACTCCATCTAATCTGACAGAGGCCAATGGCGCTCTCGGCAGAACAATGCTGAATATTGCAGCGCAGGCCTGGAGGCAAAAGCTTTCTGGCCCTCCCCGCTGCCTTCGTCTCCTCGCCCCCACCCCCCAGCCAAGAACCCTGAAGCAGAAGACATCCATCATTTGCAATCATTCTTGCTGCAAAGGCGGCTGCATCTTGATCTTGCTGCCCCCGACTAGCTTCAGTACTTCATTTGCTGTCAGCGCCCAGTGCTAGGAACCAATATGCTGATGTCTGACCCAGTTGGGGCTTCAGTCTACAAAGACCCCTGGGATTTTGGCTGGCAGAAATTCACAGCACAACAGATGTATGTTTGGTTTGGTTTTTACAAAACTTGTCTGGCAGGAAAATTATACACAAGGTACTACCAAGGTTAATTGTGAACATAACAAAATTATGTTTTTTGTCCTGCTCCACATTCGAAGCCCAACTCCGCCTCTGTGCAAGTTTCTGTATCTATCACTTATGAATTCTACTGACCTATCGCACCTTCCGAGGGCAACCATGATTTTAAAAAGTAAGTAAAGTATTCTGCATGTGAAACATATTTGTATCTCAGTGGATTTCCATATTTTACACTAGTTGCTATGTTCCCAAGGTGGTTTGTTAGTTTTTGGCTTAGCACGTCGTACAAACCAAGCCAGTAGGGTTTACAAAACCAAGGTCTACAGCTTAGCTGTGGCGTGTTCAGCACATAATCCACAGTTTAGTATGCTCTGTGAACTCAGACTGATTCTGTTACTTCTGCCCATGGGCAACAGATCTAAAATGTTGCTCACTCCTGGCAAATCGAGAGTTCATATTCACACAGAGAATAGCTGAGAAAAGTGAAAGGCAAGTTTCTCAATTCCTGAATTCTGCACATAATCCAATTTTTTTCCATTTGCTGGACAGATGATAGGAGAGCACATGAATGCACATATTAAGAGTACAGTAGGTGTAATGGAAAAAGGGCTTGTGGGGACTCAAAACACCTGGATTCCTGTTCTCTAAGTCTAGCTGTGGTGTCAGGGGCTGGTTGTGATTCCTCAGAGGTGCACTTGCTATCATTATGATATCATCTATTTTAGGGCGCAGTGGCAGATCAATTCATATCCTGACTTCTCAAGATGTCATCCAGTAGCAAAATTTCCTCATATCAGTTTTAAAATCTAAGACAGCCAGTTTGGCATAGTGGTTAAGGTACCAGGCTAGAAACTGGGAGACCAAGAGTTCTAGTCTTTCCTTAGCTACGAAGCCAGCTGGATGACCTCAAGCCAGTCCCTCTCTCTCAGCCCCAGGAAGGAGGCCAGGGCAAGCCGCTTCTGAAAATCTTGCCAAGAAAACTGCAGGGATTAGTCCAAGTAGTCACCAGGAGTCAACACTGACTTGAAGGCATAAATAAAATAAAATAAAATATAAAATAAAATAAAATCGAGGCATCCTTTGAGCCTAATTATAATTATTCTTCATTTTAGTTAATAACAGCGCTGAAACTATTCTATCTGTGGATTTCCAAATGTTCTTTTGCTAAGGTCGCTTTTTAACAAGATGGGCGGTGACAAATTTGATATATAAATAAAAAATAAATGAAACCTCCCCTCCAGATAAGATGGTCCTATTCCTCACCGCTACAGAAATCTGCCTGCAAATAAAGGGATTTTAATTAGAAAGTAGACAACTCTTTTATTTGGATGAGTGTCTAAGCTGCAGAGTCCTTTCTCTTTTTTCCTTCTTCTGGCACACTTGCCCCTTCAATTTTTTCCTAAACATGGCTTTCATAACAAACTATGGTTACAGTTGATCACAGATGATCATAAATTGAAATGTGTTTGCAGACCATGGTTTGGAGGATTACTCATAACTACGGTGTAGAAATCATAAGCCACATGAAAATGGAGGGAAAAGGCAGGTAAGATGGGAAAAGAGAAGTGCAGGAAAGCGTAGGCCCATATTCCCTAAATCAGGAACGCACAATTTTTTTCAGGCTGAAACCATACTTTGACCTTGAATGACTTGCAAGGACCTATATTCCAAAAGGGCATAATCAGGACAAAGAGAAGGTAAGGACATAACAAAAATGAAATATCACAGGAGAGTTAATATAATAATTTTTCCCTTCTGTTACATTAAAGACCTTCTTTAGGGTGGGAAATTTTTTCAGGGCTCTGGAGGTTGCACATAACCCTGGGGCCTCAGGCCTCTTGCTCTAAACCATTTCAAAAATCATCTGGACGAAGCCAGTAAGAACCCTGCTATGCTGCACTGTGCTCTGATCTCATTTTGACTAGTGGATTTGACTTGTTAATTATTGATAGTCAATACAGCCCACAATCCATTGCAGACTATTAAGAGAAGCTATTAAAGAAATAAGAGCTCTTACTTTAAAAGGGAGGGGAGAAAATAAGTGCCGGCACGGAAGAAGGGAGGAGGGGTCTGAATTTATTTAATTTCAAAATGGTTTCCAGAAATAGGCGTGTCTCAGAGACAAAGACAGGCCTGAACAAAACGACACAGCAGGTCTACCATGGCTTGTATGTGGAAAGAACCGAAGAAAAAGAATGTGGCAAGGCGGGGGAAACGGAGAGGCAGAGACAAGTATAACCACAAGATAAAGGAAGGCCCAGCATACATCACTTGCTGTTTCAGACTGCAGTACCATATGGGAGCAATTCTGCATCCAGAGAAAAAAAACAGAGGTAGAATATTAAAAACAGATTAAGAGAAACGGGCGGGGGGGAGGAGAGAGAGCGCCTTGGTACGGGAAAGAGCGGCATGACAGAAGTCAGAGAGAGACCAGATAGATGAAATACTACAGAAGCAAAGGATGGTGGAATTAATGAACTGCAGCTGCATCTCTTCTTTTCTCCTGCAAAGAAAGAGGAACTTAGCCCAAGAATAACTACATGTGACCCACCAAGCTTTTCAACTCTCCAGCCAAATCAGAATGTTGGGGCAAAGTCTATTTCTTTGATCATGCCACCTTTTGATTCTCATATGCCAGTCTATTCTCCATATCAGCCTCAAGCTTCAATTCAGACAGTTCGCATCTCTCCACCCACCCCACCTCACCCTGGCCCCACCAGTCAAGCGGCGCTGGACAAGATGCTCGCCAGAGGCCTCACACATCTGCCTCTCTGCTTGACCTCATGCTGTTGCTCGCGGTTTCCCTCTTCCCATACGCTTCTCATCCTATCCAGGAAAATATTCTGGCTTGGTAAAGGAGGTGAGTGGGAAGAGGAAGAGTGAGCACAGGGGAGAGGACATTTATGGATCTTGGGAGCTGTGGGGTCCTGGACCTCCTCCCAGGAGTCTAGCCTTAGCAGCCCCAGTTTCCACCCATGACTTCAGGCTTCATCACTTGTGTGTTTATCCAAACCCAAAGCACCCCAAGCATGTCTTGCGGTTTGAGGCTGCATTTTTTCCCTCCTTCAGCCCAATTCCAGGGTTGCGGTGAGGGACAATAAAGCACCAGCACACCGAGAGGTAACGCAACCTCGGTTCATGCGGTACAAGGCGCAGCAGCTATTAGACAACTCTCCCGAAGCCTTGAGGCTGCACTCCATTTCAGGAGCACAGCTGCTCCCAAATGCACAGCGAGAGACCTTGAAGCCCTCAGGGAGCCATGAGGAATACATGAAAAGGCTCCAAAGGACCTTCCCAGGAGGAACTCTATCTTGTTCATCATGAGGGAGCTCTTGGCAATTCCAGCAGCAGCAAGGAAGGAAGGCAATCTGCCTCCTGTACAGGCAAGTGCCAAACAATTTAGAGCTAATTAGAGGCAGGCTGGGAGCTTCCTCCCCTTAAGCCCCACTGGCAGGCCTGTCCCCTGAGCACCTGGGATAAATCACCGCCTTGATTAAAACTGGCGAGGCCCAGGTGGCCTCACGATTCCACAACTGTCGGTGCCAGATTTCTGCCATTGGTCACCGAGTGCTGTTGGCAGCAGCGCATACCTCTGCCCGCCAAGCTAAAGCAGGGAGATACCACGGGGGCTGCCAAGGCCACTGGCTGCTTCCCTGTAGCTGACATGAGCTCAGCCTTCGCTGGCTTGAGTCACAGGCTCCCAGCCAGAGAAGCCCTCGGGTCTCTGGATGCAGACGCTGGGCTCTTGGATGTTCCAGCACTCGCGTTTAACACGGCCACCAAGCTTCGAAAGAAACCCCGATGGCTAGCAGAAAGCCCTCTTGTTACACACGCAGGCGTCTCATCTCTCCCGCCCTGTTCCACCATGGCTCCCTGCCTGCCTGCCATTCCATACAGAGACAGTGATGAGAGGCTACCTTGGCACAAGCTACCATGTCAATTTAACCAAACATCCTTACTCCAGCACACCTTACAAGCAAGGATATAAGCACAAGGCAGAGGGGCTCCTTTTCAGAATCCTGTCCTCTCAAAGTATTTGTGCAGTTCTTAATGCTCCCAGAGTAGGACCATATTAGAAAGTGGGGCAAAGGACAAGCTGGGGTTTCACTGAACGTAATCTTTTTTGCAGAGGAACAAGAAGGGTGCGTTGGGGTGGGCGGGCAGAGAGACTTATTCATATACATCACCCAATTTGTTTATTTGCGTCCATTTATCTGGCTGCCCATCTCAACGACTCTGGGCAGATAACATAAAATTTAAAACTCAGCAGAACCAAACAACAATAATGATAACAATACACACATAACAGTAGCCTTTTGCCCTACAAAGTCCAGCAGAAGGGGCATGTTCTGGGTCCTCCTACACAACTAAACTGTGTCCCATCTAACAGGGAATATCGTTTGGCAGGACCTAGGTGTGGTAAGGTGTGGGTGCAGACATGTATGTTCTACCTGATGATCCTTACAAAATTGCAACTTTATCACGGCTCATTTTCTTGAGGTGACTGTTCAAAAAGGCAACCAGTAAATATTCTAAATAAATAAACCATAAGAATTAAGTGCTGCTCATTCGGAAGGTCTATACACAGCTTCAAACATTGTCTAGAATTGTGTCATGTGTCTACACCCCCCCATCGTGCTGATATCAAAGAACCCACCTCATAAACTGGCTGAAAGCTTTATAATTTGTCAGGGTGTGATAGTCCTCCTCGGTGAAAACGTGGTCCACATCTTCCAGCCCCCAAGTCATGAGCAGCTGAGCAGAAGATTTCTGCTCCACCTTCAAAGGAACATAACATAAATGTTCAGAATATCCTCCAAGGGCAATGTATTCTGTGTGCTACTGCAATATGGGGGAGATGTGAGGGGAGGGGGAATAATGGAAATTTCTACCCAGCGCACCAATGTTCTGAGATGAACAGAATCATACTTTAGTATATTAAACCACCCCTGCACTGGATCCATCCATCACATCGTGCCTGTTGGGAGTATTAATTATACGAACATATGTTCTACCACCAATTTATGAACAATGCTTCATTCCAGGCAAAGTGTTTGCAGGGTTGGTGATATGCTCTGGGTTACAGGTGATAAGCACAGAAAATCTGTACAGATACCACCCCCAAATCAGCCGGCCAAAGGACTTCAAAAAGCTGAGGGAACCGTGCTAGACTGAAATTGTAAAAACACACCTACTCATTTTTTCTGAGCTGTTCATCGGGAAAAAAGTATTTTTTATATATATATATATATATATATATATATATATATATATATATATATTGCAAAAGTTGAGTGTCACGTAATCAAAAATGAAAAAAGTATTTTATATATATATATATATATATATATATATATATATATATATATTGCAAAAGTTGAGTGTCACGTAATCAAAAATGTGGGAACGTTGTTCTAATACCCCCTCCATCCCCATTCCCATGACGTGGAATTTCCCACATCACACTCAGCATCGTATGGTTCCCATGGTTTGGGTTTAGCAGAATGGATGAAACTGGACACTGTTTGTCAACTAGAGCTTATTGGTTAGCATTATGCATAAACTAGGATGCTACAACGTGCTCGATAAATCATGGTCCAGCAAAGCAGAGCTGAGCATGAGGTGTGGGAACAAGGCAAGGGAAAGTGCTTCAGTTTTGCGGCAGAGAAGAAACATCAGAGACCAGGAGTGCGCAAGTCCTGAGAGGGCACCCCTCAGCCTGAAACTAACTGCTCTTGTACTCCCACTCCACCCCATCTCCCGGCCAGCTTTCAACGGGGAGCCGTGGAGGAGGCCGGCCCTCCAGGCTCTGAGACCTTTACCTTTGGCTTTTGCATTCCATCTTCTTCTGACTTTTTCCGCCGCTTGGTCTTTTTCTCTTTCTTTTCCCGATGCTTGCGTCGCTTCTTCTTCCCCACGCCTCCATAATCACTGCCCCCGCTCTCCGACTTGGCCCGATATTCCTCTCTGTCAGACTCAAACTCATCCTCACTGACCTGCCAAGAAAAAAAACAGAGAGCAAGAGGACACAGCAAGTGAGATCATTAGCATTAATTAAGGACAAGCCTTCCTGCTGAGCACTGAGAAGCCCCGTGCCAGGACCACAGTAGCCCATTCATTGTGGCATAA
Organism: Python bivittatus; assembly: GCF_059951505.1. NCBI lineage: Eukaryota > Metazoa > Chordata > Lepidosauria > Squamata > Pythonidae > Python > Python bivittatus. The sequence goes on from NW_028277062.1 coordinate 2,112,021, forward strand.
TAAAGAGACTTGGCAAAATAAACAGTCTGGGGGTTTTGTCAACGCAAGGAGCAAAGAATAAACCTCGAAGAAGAGATGCAGAAAAACTTCTGTTACAAAGAGGAGTCCTTAGGCAGGTTGAGCCAATGATAAGAGACCCTGAAGGATTCCCATCACTCTGCACGGACATAAGTGATAACACACGCAGTTCAAACCGAAAAAGAAAATAAGAGCAACGGTGCTTCTGGCCTTTGTGTCATCCAAGTTAAAAGTGAGCTCTTTCTGCTGTTTCGTCCACTCACGATGCCCTTGACCAAGCCAGAACCCCACCTAAGAGCAACAACACCAGCACCACATTAGTCCAGCTCCCAATTAGCCTATTCATGGATGAAAGGGAATTCCAGAAATCCTGCCATGGTGCCAAGCCAAGCTTCCATTTTCTCCTAACTGGTTCTCCTCTACCTAAGATCAGGAACGATACAGCTGAAGAAGTCCTAATTCTGTTTGTGAACTTCCTTTAGGCAGCCCATCAACACTCGATTTCCCACAAAAGCAAGAAAGCACCAGTGACACAAGACACATACTGTACCCACATCGAAGAAAGAGAAAAGGCTTGGTTCAAGTGACTTACTAATTTTTTGCGCTTCCTGGGTTTCCCTGGCTTGTTCTCCTTCTGCTTTTTGGGCCCTCGTTTCTTCTTCTTGACAACAAGAGGACTCTCTAAGTTGCACAGTTCCTCCTCTTCGTCGTCTGGAATAAAAAATAGGGAAAAGAACCCCCCCCAAAAAAAGACAGAAAGAGAAAGAATTCACTTGTCTGCTTTGATACTGCTGAAGTGCCACCACTCTAAGCTCTATGACATGGTCCAAGAATTGCCCTCTTTGAGCCTGCCACCAACCCTCGTACCCTGCACTCTCAGCGAGCAGGTCACACCACAATGCTGAAAGGGCCAGGCAGTGAGGAGCGGGAAGGGCACGCAGAATCCTCCACTGTCAGCCTTATTCAGACAAGTTCAATTATTTCCATTTCTTACTTTTGTTTTTACTCCCAGCCCTAATTTGGTCAGAAGGGCTGCCATCTGTTCAAATGCTCCTGAGACATGAACAGGGCACAGATTACACTTCTCTACAGAAATTTCACAGAGACTGTGGGTCATTTCAATTCAAAAACCACTTGAAGCCACAAAGTGGGATATGATGTGAGGTGGCTTGCCTGCGTTACATCCTGGGAAAGTCAACTGAAAATGTTCTGCACTAACCTCCTCATGCCAGTCTTTCTATGGGCTTGAAGGAGATCATTCTCAGCATCTCAAGCTCCTTCTACTATATCTCCTGGGCCTAATGTTGCTAGAGTATGCTAGAATTCAAACCCTTTCCAGAAGAACTGAAAAAAAGTATAGTCAGCAACACAATGATCTCTATAAAAGGGTCAGGCTTAGAAATTTCCCAAGGCTAGCAGAAGTGTGAGTGTCACAAGCAGTGCTACTCACTTTATGCCGCAGGTATAACAAAACATAACTCCTTAATAGGAGTCACCTGGGCCAACTCCCCTCTCATTCACACTTGTTGTAAATCAGAAGCAACTCTACCTAACATCAACAGAAATTACTTCACTATATTAAGACAGAGGAGAGACCATTAATCCTCTGGGTTTTCTCAGACAGTTTTTTAACCTCCTGCTCCCTTCGATGCACGGAGGAAGGTTCTATCTACAGCAAACCACACAGAGAGGCTACACAGACCACTGACTCGTTAATATCGCAGGACAGCTACCTCAGTGGTAATTAGATGCTCCAGAGTCACTCTGTCCCCTTAAGCAATTTCTCTTGTCTTTCCAGACAAGGTGGGCAGGGAAAGAGACAGAAAAGTCTCGCTGTTAACCTGGCTGTGATTAATGTGGGACATAACCCAACCAAGTGTCAACATTCAGAAAAAGTTTTCCCAAATTAGAAGGGCCAATACATCACATACCGTCCCAGTTTAACCAAACCCCTTCCAACCCTAGGCAAGCTAAGACTTTGTTGTTTACAACCTGACGTCAACCCATTCAGAAAAGTCCATAACCTGCCAGGATTAAGCCCATCAAACTCAGAAAACATGGTGCCAGAAAGAGGGAAATAACGTGAAAGCCCATCGAGACAAGCAGGAACACTCTTCCCATCCCAGGTTCAACATCCTGCTAGGCCATAATGCTTACAGGGTAGCTGACCTTGGGCATTTTGGGGCTAATCTGTTTTACATGGGTGGTTGCTAAATTTATAAAATTAGTATTTCTGTACAGGGTTTGTTGTCTATATTTGATTTTTAATGGATTAATTTATTTTAATTATTTATGGGGGATTTTTAATTGTTGATGGGTTTTCTGATTTTAACTGTGAGCCGCCCAGAGTCACCCATTTGGGGGAGATGGGCGGCATACAAATTTAATAATTAATAAAATAAATAAATAGATAAATAGATAAATAAATAAATAAATAAATTACTATTTTGCACACATAAAATTCTGTAAAACACTTAAGACTTCATTCAATGTTTCTGCCCACCCACCTATCTGAACAAGTCCTCTGAAAACCCCTGGCTGCCTGTCTGACTATTCCTGCAGTCGGAAAAGATAGCTGTCTTCACTTTGGGAAACTTGTACTGTATATGTCTGCGTGACAGATCTTTCAGACTCAGTTCCCATGACAAGTTCAAGGAAAGGTTCAAAGATAACATAGCTAGGTTACACCATTAAAGCCAGGGGCTTTATCAGAATCACCAGAAATGCCACCGACACTGCTCCAATCCATTGGAAATAAATAAGTAAATATGCGTTAACATTAAAAAATCACATATGGGATACTACATAAAAATTAAGCTTCCCCTGTAGTTCTACTCTCCCCTTCTGCTTTCACAGTCCAGACAGACTTGCTCCTAGGTTACTGTACACATATCCAATTAGAAAAAAGACAGAGATCAAAACTTATTTGCCAGGCTGGGAACCCCGCTATGATCCACACACACCCCCGCCAAATATGAGCAACACAATTACTAGAATGAGACCTGATGAAGTATCCTGGTAAAGATGTGCCACTTTCATCTTGTAGACTTTCCCTTTAAACTACTTCCCAGCAGATCAGTTTGTCTTCTCAGGAACCTCCAAGAAAGCTTGTTATTACAGGGAGATGAAGAAATACCAGGTGAGGGGCTATAAAAACAGTACTGAATAGAGCAGTGTGCCTGGGTACAAGCAGTTGCATACACAGTGCACATGAACAGAAGTGAATCCTGGTCATTCCAAGTTTGGCGGGACAAGGATGAAGTCTCAACGGGGAAAGCTGGCTACCAAGGCAGGGAGACTTTTACTGGGAAACAAGGGACACCGAATTAATGCAATCAAGTGGTTATACATAGGGAAGCATATACCTGCACATACCTACTCCTTGTAAGATATGTATGTGCTGACTAGAACTGGTATGTTATTGGTCAATTCAAAACACTATGCTAAACACTTAAAAGTTTCGGTTTTGTATTCCTACCACAATATCAAAAAGCAATAGGCCTTTTGTCATCAACTTTCACAGTCAGGAATCAGGCTAGCTTATTACAAAAGATTTTCAAATTAAAAACACCCTCCATGGGCTAAGTGGTTAAAAATTCCAAGTTTTTTTTTTTTTAATGATTGGCACTACCAGCCCATAATCCACTGAATCATGAATTGTAGACTTAAAGTGTGCACTGATAGTCAGACTTCTCTTTTAAGACAGAGTTATGACTATGAGCTAGGATGATAGTGGCCTCAGTCCTTCCTAGACAGAGATCACACTATATTTAATTCACCTAAATGACCTAAAGCAAGGCAGTAGCTCCAGTCTCTGAGTGGCCGATCACATTCTGAATATCCCCCACATTAAATTAGAACATATAGTAAATTAGTACAAGCTCTGATGTGCTAATTCACCACCTGCAGGGAATACTACATAGAATAGCATGAGAAATATGACCACATTTGCAGCTGCACGTGGTCCAGAATCCTGTCATGTCTTTATCTTATGTAAAGTTACTACAGGCTACCCAATGAACTTCATGATTTGTTTTCATCTACCTCTAAAGCCCTAACACCAAACAAACTTGCCTATGCATTAAGATCTTTTTCAAGGCCCTACTCACAGGCCCTCCACAAGATCAATTCAGCGGATAGACACAAGATACAGGGTCTTGCTAGTGATGGCCTCCAGGTTATGAATCTTCCCAACTACTAAGGTACATCTGATTTCGGTAACAGCTATTTAAACCAACTCACCTTAACAAATAGAAACATAAAGCTTTATTTTTGTAAGACTTAAAAGTTTGTATTAATAGCCAAGTCTTAATCTAGAATCTCAATGAAGTCAAGTCCAACATTGGCTCAACTTCTGAGGGAACAGGGAGGCATTCTGTAATCAGCTGGCAAAAATGAGAAGGCTCCCCCCACCCCCATCTCTACTCCACAAACTGAGCATAAAGGAGAACTTGCAACAGATCTTAACACCCAGAAAGTTATGCACCAGGAGTGGCGACCTCTCAGACGCAAAATCCCAACCGTTTACCATTATCAATAGCATCCCTAGTTCTTTGAACCTGGGTCTGAATCACCTTGGCAAGTGCAGTATGTACTCAAATTCTTTTTCTGCAGCCCCCAGATACTGGGGATCGTGCCACCAAAATTCAGCACTGAATCTCTGAATATCAGCAACGTGAGTTACCACCAACTGTCAAATAAGAAAAATCAAGTCCACCCACACGTATGGTATTGCTCTGTCCCCCGTGTTCCCTGTTACTAAAAATATTTATTTAGCATAGAAATACAGAAATACTTTAGGACCTACAGAAAAAAAGGGTTGCCCCAGCCCCAAAGAGGATGCCTCTCTCTCAAAACTGATGTTCTTTCTGTAGGCCCTTCCTGATACTGCTAAAAGCTGCTGCATTCTGCACTGGGCCACTCCATACGGAACGCTCTGCAGTACTCCAGATGGGAAATTAACAGAGCAGAGCTACCTTGGCCAGGCTCTTCCTTTAACAGGAGCAGATGCAGCTATTAGGCAAAGTGGGCCAAAGCACCTTAGGCCACAATGGCTACTATAGCCTCCACTGACATTGAAGTGATTTTTATTACTCCCAAACTAAGTATTTCTTCCTTAATAAGAGGACTACAATCCCCTTCAGAGAAGACTATTTATTCACTGTACACATGTAGGAACTACCAACCTAGAAAACCTCTGCCTTATCAGGTAAGTAGGAATGACACTGTTCCCATTTCACAGCGGATCAATATGTTGAGGCTGTAAAGTAACCCACAACCCCAAAAGCATCAGAGACAGAGTTTCAATGTTATATATATTTTCAAATTTAAGATTCACTCCTCACCAAAGATTCACAACACCATCAGCCAACATCTCTGGCTCTGTCCCACTTCTCAAGGGCCATCTCTGAAATGTAATTAGGCGCTAATACTGGATTTGGCCCACCTTGGTGGCCTAGAGCACTTCCAGATATTTTTGCAATTGGAGTGATGAATGAGTTCCAACCCAGACAGGGGAACGCTGTCAATAGCACAGGAAGTACAGAAAAAAGGCAATAGCCTCTAATGCAACAGAACATTTAAAGGGAGCCAGGAGTCACTGCCACCCAATGTCTGCTGGATGACCTACAACACAATGCGTTGTCAGGGTCTTATGCCTCCCCCCCCCCCCGTGCTCCTTTCCTTTCACCCCGCCCCCATAACCCACAGGACACAAGCTACTGTATAAATCACAGCTGGCACTAATTGGCTCCCTGCGCCAACAGCTCTGCCAGAGAGGTCGCAGGCTAAACGGGACTGCAGGAAGCTAAACTGCCCTCCTGTGCTCCCGCAGGGGAGTTCCTTCAGGTCAAAGATTAAACATACTGAGTGCAGAGAAAGCCAGCATGTGTGGGGAGAGAATGGTGTCCACCCTTTGTGGGTAAACAGAGCGGCTGCATTTTTCCCTTTCAACATGGTTGGTACAAATCCAACCCCCTTCTCCTCATCCACCCAACAAGATAATTTTATATCCACGCTGCCGGCCAGCCAGATCTTCTTCACTCATGCCAACCCAGCCTCCATTTAAAACCGTGCCAAACTCAAAATAGCCCTGGGAGTTACTCCGAGAGCTAAATCAGGCCTGCGGGGAGACACTGACATTGCATACCCAATCCCCTCTTCCTATTTCAGACCTGTTCCCCACTGTCACTCCTCTTTCTCTCTTTGTCAAGTATCTGAGAACAGCCAATTCACACAATGCAGGCGCACTTGCCAAATTTCAGAGACAATCCAGCAGTTGGTTGAATCTCTGTTCAAAATGCAATCCAAAAATACATCTCTTTCCTAGCAGACCTCCCAAATTAAAAACAGGTGTAAGGCAGATCTGGGCTTAACCAACCAAGAAGCTGATGCTCCACTGCAGGCATCTTCTCAAGGGGGGGCGGGGGGGAGGAGGAGGAGGCATTGGTATGGGAAGCATTTACAATACAATCCTTGCCCACACCGAGTCAACCCAGCACTATTATGCTTTAAAAACAACAACAAAGCATCTTGCAAATAAAGCTCATATTGTCACCCCTTCTCCATTCCACTTCAGTTACAACAAATGCCGTTAAACTTAATGAACATTGGTGCAATAACTACATTCAACCCCACCACCACCATCACCCACTTCCCATCCCTCCCCCCCTTCCACACACGCTACATTTTGCATCTGGCACAATTCTAGCTCATTCTGACAATACAACATTTATCTCTGAATCCTCCAAGCAGATTCACCTTGTTGCATTTCCCTCATACAACGCCACCTTCCTTCCGCTTCTGATGGGATGGAATTGACAAATACGAGGGGGGGAAATACATCAGGATAGGTTTTACCAGACACCCCCTCCCCCACAACTCTTGTCAATTTCTAATTCATCTATCAATCTTTTTTTCTTCCTACTTCTTCCACGCTTTCTTGTTCCCCCTTACCCCCCTTTCCTAATCATAATATTGGCACACATGCGCAGAAGATTCTTATATTTGGCAGGCAATCAACTAGAATTTTCCACACACGTGATATTTCTACTCCCTACCTTGAAAATATATATTATATAAAGCTAACAAAGGATCTGGATAGGAAATGGGGGGGGGGGAAGGAATGTAGATGAGTAGCCATAACTACAAATTATAGTAGACCAATCCTACTTAGACAAACAGTATTTATGTATTTCAAGTTAATACCAAAAAAAAAAAAATGGACAGCCAATCTGAAAAGAAAAAAGAACAGCGCCTTTTATCTGTGTCAGTTAATGGCGGAGAATAACAGCCATTTCCATTAGTGAGAAATCTTAATCATGAGGATAAAAACAGTCATGCGGGGATGGGAGTGGCAAGGGGAAAAAGCATATTCAGTGAGATGGGAAAGATTTATGGGGTGGCTCAATTCTGTGATTTGCCTGTGAAAATCACAGTGGATTAAAAGCAAGCCCAGATTTTCCAAACTCTGCTTTCTCAACAGTTGAACACGAGAGGAGAGAAACAAGCCGTTGGGCTTTCAAAAATAGCTTGACAACCAGCTGTCAACTCCAGCCTGTTGCTGAAAACTGGAAGGGTGTCTTCAAGCCAGTTACCCTGCTACAAAACTACACTCGAAGAGCATCAGCTGGCAAGGAGCGCTGCTGGCACGGATGGCCGACCAAACCGTGCTCCTACAAACCGGGTGAGGTCAGGGCACCAGGGCTCCCTCCCAGCACTCACAGGCCTTTTTGCATTGCAAAGCAGGAGGGGAGAAATTACGCTGTTGGGAGCAAGAGACCACAGACAGAAAAGGGCTAGACCAGGTTAGCTTCCAGAATAAATAGAAGCTTGGGGAAATCTGAGCAGCGATTGGCTCTAAGTATTTCTATACTGTCTGGGGCTCTCTGGAACTTTTTAAAACTGGTGGGCACTAAGGGACTTTTTATCTTCTCTGATTCCATCCACCGCTTGCCCTGTTGCCTTGCTCCTGCTTCTCCCCCCCCCCCCCCGTACGATGATAAACTTTCTTTCTTGTGAAATCTCATCCTGATAACAGCAAGGCCTTCTTCATTAGAGAAGCTCTGCTTTTGGCCCTACTTCACCACTGCCTGAGCACTTTCTTTTCCTGTATTACCCTATCACCTCCCTCTTCTTCAAGAGCCCCAATATTCTTTTCAGTCTAATCTGGTTGAATTGTGGTGAACTGGGGAAAAACGAGTTTTAGCTACTGTTTGTAATGATACATCTGCGTATTTTGGCAGCCTCATAATCTGCCGCTGGACATGCCACCTGAGAGGCAGATTAAAAATCTGTTAAATAAACCAATACATTTCCAAGACATGGTCAGCGTGCAGACTGTAGTTGCAGCAGACAATATTTTAAAATCATCTCCTTCCTTGGAGATCATAAAATGCAGCTTTTTGCTAAATTTAAAGCCCTAATATCCCATTTAGGCCTCTGTGGGCCACTGTGATGTAGTGATTGTGATGGACTAGCACCAGAGAGACGCAGGTTCAAGTCCCCCCTCAACCTTGGAAGCTCACTGGGTGACTTTGGGGCAATCACTCTCCCTCATCCCAACCTACTTCACAGGGTTGTTGTTGATGGAGAAAATGGGAGGAGGGAATATCATGTACACTCCCTTAAGCTTCTGAACAAAAGGCAGGATAGAAATCTAACAAATAAATAATTAGCTCTCCTAGCATCACAGGAACCAGGGATGTTTGTTCTCACAAAATAGAGAAGAAACCAGATGAGATTTCGTGTCCCCAACAGCAGCAGACACAATGGGGGTAACCTCACAGAGCGCGTGATGCAATTACCCCAAACTTTTATATCTGCCCGTTAAAATTCATCTTGTTGGATTTTGTCAATACTCCTGCTTGTCAAGATCCTCCTAAATCTTGATATGGTCCTCTAAGATGTTTGCTATCCCCCTACCAACTTTGTGTCATCTGAAAATTTGGTATTTTCTAACCCTTCATCCAAGTCACTGACAAATAACAGCACCGGACCTAGGACAGAGTCCTGCAGCACACCACTCAATGCTTCCTTTGAGCTCGACACAGAGCCACCTATACTTACTGGATATAATTGCTCAACCAACTTTATATCCATCTCTTGACTGCGGACTCCAGGCAACGTTTTGCCATCCTCTTTACAAGAACCTCACAGCAAGCTTTAACAAAAGTTTTCCTGAAGTCAAGGTACACCATTGTGACCATTCCTGTGGTCAGTTAAACTAGTAATTCTATCAAAGCATGCTACCAGATGGATTGGGTATGACTTATCCTTGATAAACACATGCTGGCTCCCTGCATTGTTTTCTAGATGCTCACAATCTAACAGCTTAATAATCTGTTTGAGTTTTGCCTGGTATCATCAGGCGGGCCAGTGTATAGTTTCCTCTTTTTCCCCCGTGTTGAAAATGGGAATAACATTTGCCCGATCCAATCCTCTGACGCTGTGCCAACCTCCATGATTTTCCCCAAAACACAGTGAGGGGCTCTGGAATGGGATCCCCATGCGCCGTCAAGACTCTTTTTTTTATAGTAATTTTATTAAAAATTACAATTGCAAAGATAAAAACCAATACAAACTAAAAGAGAAGAAAAAAAAGAAAAAAATAGGTGCAGAAAATAAAAAAATAGAAAGAAAAATAGAAAAGAAAAAATAAGGATACAGTAAAGAAAAAGAGCTATATAAAGAAATGACTTCACCTTTCATCACAAGCGCCTTCAAGACTCTTGGAGGTGAGCGGCCTGATCCTGGAGGCGTAAAACTCATTCATGCTAGCCAATGGTCCCCATCCTCTCCTTCCTCGCCTTGGGTTGCCCTTCCCTCCTTGGGTCAATGCTCTGCTCAGGCCGAGTTCCCCTTTGGAGAGCAGAGCAAAGCCAAGTTGGGCCTGAAAGCTCTGCTCTCTCCTCCTCACCTGCTCCTGTTCTCCCCTCTTCTCGGAGCAGCAGCCCACCCCTCCCTCGTCCTTCCTTGTCCTCCTGACGAGCCAAAATGCCTTTCTTCCCCCTTGCTTTTAGCCTTTCTTCTAAGTCCCTTTGTGCTTTAGTCTAACACATCACTAGTTATGGTTTGTATCGTATCTCCCTACATTTTCAGCACTTGCTGCTTGAGTGGTCTCAGCAACAATCACAGCAATGCCACGTCCCTGGAGGCAGGCCACGAAGGAGTCATGATAAAACATGACCAAAGAACTAAAGTTTTATAAGATCAAAATGTAAATGTTTGTATTTATTATTCGATACTACAGTGATCAGCAATTGAAAACACAGGGTAGTAAGCAATATGAACCAAATACCACAACATGAGGGCCCAATAGATTTATTCCACAGGTTACAGGAACTATATCCAATTTACAAGGTTTTATCCACCTGAATTTTTGTTAGGAGTTTCATGATAGTCCTGTGTTTTCACCCCAGTATATAAAACAAACAGACTGCACAATGGAAACATCACAAGCAAGAAAGGGTCCACTAGCACCCATGGCTCAAGTCTAGCTTTGACAAGAGGACTTCCATAGTCTGGAGTGATAGATGCAATACATAACCCAACAACCCAAAGAAAAGAAGAAACTACAGTGCTATAGGCCAGTTTATGAGAAAGTCCAAGGAACAGCTAATTTCTTAATGCACCAGAATTACTGACTAAGGGTCTACCATCAAATCAAATGAACTACAACTAGGTGGTACATTTAAGGAGCATCCATTTTTTTCCTCTTAGGAATAGCATCTCATACGTATTGCTGCCAGTCACAGGTGCAGCTAAAGCCACGTGGGAAGAGTCCATCAATTTATAGATAATTAAATCAACATGTTGTCTGGCACATCCATATTGGTCTATATATACCCAGACTGATACAAATTCCTCCTCTACTGTACTGAACAAGGCTCTAGCCAGAAAAGCTATCCCAGTGACTTTTCTAGTAATCATTCTAGAATTCTAGTTTTTATAAACTAGCCACACTTCATAAAAGAAGAGAGTGTCACCGTCTATCCATGACAGTAACACCACCACTGCGGACAGGCAAATAAAGAAGCACATCTCACAGTAGTTAGGTCAGCTTTTCTAGCGGTGATGGGGCTGCTGCTCAGAATTCCCAGCAGCCACTGGCCAAAATGAACAAAATTACAAGCCCTCAATGACAGAAAAACATTTTGCTTCTCTCCAAGTTTATCTTTAAACTAGAAGCAAAAGAATAAATAAGCTTCCCTTATCTATATAGGATTTAATATCCTTAGTGAAACTACCAGAAGTCACTTATAACAACGTCTAAACAACTTTCAATTATTTTCCTTTTTTTCCCCCATTGCCCAATTCACCTTTCAAAATTGTGACCTTTAAAAGTTGTAGAAGGGTTTTTTTCCCCCATGTTGTTTCAGTTTTTAATGCGAAGTTTGGCCTGGCATTCCCCGTTTGGCTCTGAACCTCTCTATCTTGCTTTTTGTCATGCTCATTCACTCTAAGCTGCAGATGGCCATGCCTTCTAACTCCCGATGGCCCACATGATTTTCTTGCCAAGCACTGTACCAAAACTCTTCACCTGAACTGGACTCAGACACCTGCCATGCCTTCTTCCTTAAGTTGCACACCTGTATGAGAGGCCTGTTTCTATTCATTTTTACCCACATTTAGATCTATCCCCATGCCGTCACTGCAAACTCTTGAAAATATTAAGAGGCCTCAAATCCCCAGGACTGGCCAAGCAGACGCTGGACAGCCAGCCATCCCACGGCAGCCCAACTGAAGGGACCCTGGCCCAGTTCAGCAGGGCACGGCCCCACAGGACTCTTCCTCCCCAGGACCTGCTTCTTGAAACCCCTTGTCACCCCCACGGTTCCGGCCTCCACAGCCACCCCCCTGCCTGGGATCCATCCACCCTGAGGGGCGTCAGAACAGGCCCCCAGCCCTCAAGCGGCAGTCATCCCGCCATCCCGACACCCACTTGTCTAGTTCCACATCCCCGAGTGGCCCAGCCCCATCCTGCGAGGGGATGTGGAGACGGGTCGCCAGACGCCGGCGGGGGGGTGCTCCCCCTCCCCTCCCCTCCCCCAGAGGCAGCCTCAGGCCCCAAGCGAGGACGGGGAGGCCCAGCGGCGGACTGGAGGGACTTTCCTCCCGGGAGGACGGCGTGAGCGGCGGCCCGCCGAGGCGCGCCCGGGAGCCGCGTGGGAGGGGCGTCTGGCTGGCCTCGGAAGGCCCCCCGGGCGGGGGGGGACTCGCGCCGGCCGCGGCGCGCGCGGGGCGAGGCCGTTCCGGGAAGCCAGGCAGGGCGCGGGGGGAGGGGCCGGCGGCGCGCGCGGCGGGGCGGGGGGGCGCGGGGTCCCTGAACGTTCGGCGCGCGGGCACTCCCGGCCGGCCCCGCGGCGTTCGAAAGCCGTTGGTTGTTTACCAACAGCCTCCCCGCCCCTCCCCGCTTGGGGGGGTCGCGCGCGGGAGGGGGTGGGGGGTCGGCGGTTGTTTACCTGGAGGCGCCTCGGTCCCTTCGGCCGCCGCGGTCGGCGTGGAGGCGGCGGGGGTCAGCGGGGCAGCCTCCGCCTGCGCGGCGGGCGCGAAGATGTCGCCCGGGCTGTCGTCCCCGGCGGCGGCGGCGGCGGCGGCAGCGGCGGCGGCGGCTTCTTCGTCGTCGTCTTCCTCCTCCTCCTCCTCCTCTTCCTCCTCTTCGTCTTCATCCCCCTCCGCCTCGGACACCACCATCTCCTCCTCCTCTTCCTCGTCCTCCCTCAGAGGGGAAGCCATGGTGGTGCCGGAGGAGGGGGTGGGTGGGGGAACACCGGAGCAAAGCCGACGGGGGGGCAGCCCCCCTTCCCCGCCTCCCTCCCTCCCTCCCTCCCGCGCGCTCCCGCACGAAAAAGCGCCCCCCCTCACACCATCTCAGCCCCAAAAATTAAAAATTAAGAAGGGGGAGTGGGGGGGGAAGTCCCATGCAATTGCCAGGACTCTCCTCCACTACAACTTTGTTCCTCTTTGCGAGGTTTCCTCAGCCCCCTTCTGAAAAGGGGGGAAAAAATTCAAGGTGGGGGAGAGGAAAGAAGAAAGATGGGTTTCAGTTCTGAGGTGGGGAGTTCAGGATAATATTTGCCACCAGAGCAAGAAACAAAAATGGCCGCCTTTAAATTATTTTTAAAACAGACCCCCCCACGAGGTAAAAGATAAATGTGCCCCCCATGGAAAAGAAAGAAAGAAAAAAAAAACCAAAATGGCTGGCTTAATTTTAACCCCCTCTTCCTTAGGGTTCAAAAAGATATGCCCCCTTTCAAAAAGCAATCAGCTCCAAATTTAAAAAAACAAAACAAAAACCTTATGCAAGAAAAAAGGATAATCAAGATAAAGGCTTTTCTCTTCTTGCTGTTGTGATATTTTCTTTTCAATCTCCCAAGATCTGTGGTCATGAACAATATTTAGACATTCCTGGCACTGGGGGGAACCTGACAAGATTTCTGCATAAAACAAAGATGGCTGCTCTAAATTATTTCTTTTTTTTCTTATGCTCTCCCCCCACCTCCCTCAATAAAAATATTTTTTACTGGGAGGGGGGAAGAGAGAGAGAAAAGGTTGGATTAATCAGTACTCATGCTCAGTTATGACATCAGCATAAAATTGTTAAAGGTTAACTAGTTCCATACTAGTAAGACCACGACTTTTGTGTGTGCCTATGTTTGCTTTACTAGCACAAGCGAAAAAAAGAATAGGGGTGTTTTATTTCCTCCCCCCCCTTTTTTTTTCTCTCTAACTTTAAATACTTCAGAAGGGAGTGGCTTATTTCTCTCCTTTTCCTCTAGGGCAAGAAAGGAAGAAGAGAAGAAAAAACCCTCCCTGATTACTGCAATTCATTAAAAGATTTTGTCCACATTCACAAAGGGGATTTTACTGTTTTCCCAGATGAGAGTTCTTTTCATACATACATACATACATAATATGTATATGATTTTTTGCCAAGTTTTGTATTAAAAAAAGTCTGTATATATTAAATTTAAAAAATTGAAAGCTAGGTTCTAGCTACCCTAGTGTGTTACATTTGCCCCACAGGACAAATTAATGGATAATTAAATTAGTGTGATAAAATACCTATTACAAAATGTTTTTTTCCCTCACCAAACTGATGGGAACAATTTTCAAGCAGATTTGGGGGGTGATTATGACATAATCCAGCAGTGAAACTGATGCACTTAAATTACTGCATGTGACCTCAGAGTGTCTAAAGCTGAACTCACATATTTGCCTGAGTTAAGGTCCCCAGAATGCAAAAAAGCTTATTACTTATGTATTCCTTATTAGGACTGTTCTGTAATTCTGTTCCATTATAGCTTAAAACCGTTTACCCTATTTTTACAGAGGGGGAATCTACTAAAAGCCATATAATTAAGATAGAGAAAAAATTGGTTAACAATAGGAATCCAGCATTATTATTTCTGCCAAACCTAATAGACATTTGTTTGAGTTTAAAATGCATTTTATAAAACTTTCTCTTTACTTGTTACAGAGACATCTGTGATAGGAATGTTCCCAACAACCTAAAAAGAAGCTGTAAAGGGCCTGGATCTCTTCATGTCTATCTCTTAGGTTGCAGCAAATGGACAGTCTCCTTCTACTTGCATATCTGAGAATTACGGAACCAGCTTTGCCCTAGGCCACAGTATATAAGTAAGTAAGTCCCATCCTCACGAAAGAAAAGGGAAGCAGCATGGGCTGCACCTAATACTCGAGTAGAGGCACTGCTGCACTCAACCACATAGATAAATCTCAAGGGGACTGCAAATCCCAAACTGAAGTTCTGCGTCACCTTGCCATGCTCCTGAAAGGAAAATAAAGGCACTGAGCAATTCTACCCATCCAGTGGGATTTACTTCTGAAGAAACATGATTAGAATAAACATGAAGAATCTTCAGTGGGCAAGCTTTGGGTGCCACATCCCATTCTGAGTGAAATATGGCTAGGAGTCTGATCCTGCCAAAAGTACCAACTTACAGGAATAGGCCCATCTGCGTTACAGAAACTTGCTATAAATTCAAATATACCTGTGGAGCAGAGTTGACTTAATGGTGCAAACTTTGATATGTTCTTCCTAGTTGAACTTGGGTCACATGGTAATTTAAAAGCGTACATGTGATTTAATGTTATTCCTGTGTTGTACGGTAATATTTCAGAAAGATAAAATTCAAGTTATTTTATGGTTGGGTCCATGTGTCACTTTGAATGGCAGGTCAGTTGGCCACATTTTAGCCTGACATGTACAAACCCAGCCCCTATGGTTAGTTTGCTACACCAACCCAGAAAATTGGACTAATTGAGTAAACCAAGATAAGCCTTTAAGTATCTATTTAAAACAGCTGATTCTATTATTAGCATCAGGTTTCTGTGAGATACACACTTGTGTTAATTTTAAAAATCTGCTTTTATAGTCTTTGTAACACTTCCCCCTCCCCAAGCATTTCAGGTTATTAGATTCCAGATAGAAAATAAAAGTATTCTGAACCCTGAATTGCTTGATGCTGGATAGAGATGTTACAGAACAATCCTCTGCAAACAGTGTTCCTTCATTCAGGGTAATCCCATTTAAAATGGTGAGTCTTAGAATAATAAATCTGGAAACAATGAGGCTTATTCAAAGTACTCCAACTTTACTGAAACTGGACCACAGACCAAGAGTCCCGTTTCAACATATATTTTGTACTGTGCTAGATGTGGTGGCAAAATTGATCACCAAATTCACTTCGAGGAGTATGCATTGCAGATTTTCTCCACCTGCAATTTTCTAAAAGTATAAAATGAGACAAAATAGCACATGAAAGAAAATCTTGCTGATTTCAGTAGAGATTTTTAAAATATGCATATATTTAAATCCTCACCATATCACACTTCATAATATCCAGAAATGACAGTAGTAGGTGCTGATGGGGCACTCACTTCAAACGATTGGCTGGGGTGGGAATAGCCTTTTTTAATGGGAAGAAATGGAGGCCAGTTTAAGGTATTACAATGCAGCTTTTCTTTTTCTTTTTTATGACAGTGTTCAACCTAAGTCTAAGCTTTTCCCCTGTAGACCAGTTATAAGTGTCCACAGAGGAGTAACTGTGCCTGCAGGAGACACAGTTTGCCAAATGAATGTTATCCCCCATGTGGCTTTTACATTTAACGCAACACCCTCTGAAGCCCTCCAGGAGCCAGTGGGCGCCAATCCCATTCATTCATGTTGAAACATTTCCCTGGCAATGCTGGAAGCCAGTGCTCGCTCCAGAAGAGCGTTTGAGGTTTTGCGCTATCAAAATCTTTTACTTAGAAATGTACTTTCTAGTTTACGTACAATAATTCCTCTTCCTGATGGAAGAGAGAAAGCTTGAAGCGGCGCAGCAGCATCTGAATTTAAGCTTGGAGTTTCACCAGTTCTGAGCTTCATCTTACCCATTAGTTAAAGCAACAAATGCTGAACGTAACTTCCTGAACCCGGCCAAAATCCTTAGGTCCTTGCTGTTCAAGGGAACGGACTGCAGAGAAGAAAACACCCTTTTCCTTACTCTCCGGTCTGTCTTTGAAGCTTCTTCACAATGCCCACAGTGTCAGGAATCCCATCAAGCGCACTCTTTAATTCACCAGTTCATCCCCCACCACGCTGCCTCTTGGTTTTCAAAAGGGCCAAAGATGCAGGGCTTTTCACCCCATAAGCTTGCCCTTCCCTTGAGGGAACTGTTGCTGTTTCCTGGGGGGGGGGATTTTTTCAAGGTCTTTTCCCTGATGCCTCTGGTATTGCTTAAGCATGCACCATGTTGGAAACATGGGTGAGAGCCTGGAGAAATTAAACCCTTGGATACAAAAGATCAGATGGACAAGAGCCTCTGCACAAATTCATCCCATGAGGTCAGGTGGTCCGCTAGCACCTTTGCCAGATTATAGCATTCAGAAAACAAGAGCCCACACCTTCTGGCAAAATCATCAAATGCTTGAAGACTTGTGACAACTTTCCAGCTGATACTGAAAGTTGGATGTTAAGTGCAATAAACGCTCCCCCCAGGTCTTAACCAGCCCGTGAGTTCCGGGTCATGCTGTACGCTCCAGTGTCTACTTAATCCAACAGCTCTGTTGGAGAACTTCTACCACAATGTTGTGGACCTTGTCCATCTTAAGCTGTGTATAGAATTGCATCTGAAATACCTGCACAATTCCTGATCCCGCAATTGCCATTGCCGGCAGGCTTATTGAGCCCAATCGCTCTGTTGGTTTAAACAGCTGATAAAAATCATAGTTACGTACTGAAACAAACTTGTTAGCTCAACATCTTCCAGTTTATTTTTAATATTTTCCTAGTCCTGACTAGCTTACTGTCTACAGAAATTGTGATTATTTTTTTTATAATATGTATATTACAGTTCTACTGTTCTTAGCTGCTTTGACTTCTTTTTGGAAAGCGAGTGGAAAATAGATTCTTTTTTTTAAACATTGGCTGCTTCTAATGACGGTTACTTTGTGCATCCACAGTTAAGACAGTTACTTTATGCATCCACGCTCAGAGAAGGCTGACGAGTCAGCAAAGGTACGTCAGCACTATATAACAATCTCACCTACCCTTTTTATATTTTCCACTGAGCCAGTGACCTTATTTATACATATATAAAATACACGGTAGGAGATAGATAAGGATGGATGGATGGATGGATGGATGGATGGATGGATGGATGGATGGATGGATGGATGGATCTCCTACCATTCTCAAAGCAGCACGTGGCAGCTGTCCCCCCTTTTATCTTCACAGCCCCCCTCTCTACTGGGATAGGCTTGCAAGGCAGCATCTCGCCCAAGATCATCCAGCCAGACTTCCTGGCTCAACCATTCTAAGGCCGGCTCATTTTCCACTGAGGCCACACAATCTTGAGTGGCAGAAGGGAGCCCCAATCATCCATCTGGGGGTTCCCTTTGCATCAGGCTCTTACCAAAGCAAAGTGGGCTAGTGCAAAGAAGGGGTGGCTCATTTGGGGAATGATCCCCAGAGATGAGAGAAGCGAGTCACCAACTGCCTCGGCTCCTTGAGAATGAACTTTGGAAGAAGGTGAATTTGCAACATTTATCCCTCTCTTTTTTAAGTAAAAAGATAGCCTACCATTCTGTCTTTTAAAAAGGTCACCAAGGAAGAAGTTGGTTAAAACAAAGGCAGTTCAATCCTATGCTTGTTAAGTACAGCCCGCTTTATTCACGGAGGTGTACACCCAAACAAGCGTACGTGTGATTGCAACCTCAAACTGGTTAAAAAAAACAGCAAATAAACTCTGTTAAAGAATACAATCCTCTTTAGAAGAACTCTTCTTCCCTACAGAGCAAAAGGCCAGGAGTTGGGGGGTGGGGAGGAGAAGGGGGCAAACTGCCACCCAAAGCTGCTCTTGTGCAAACCAGCTGTCAGATGGAAGGAGGAGTGTGCTGGGGTTAAAGGCAGGGGCAGGTGGGAGGGGAGACAATCCCGCGGCGCTGGAAGGGAACAGAAAGGCGGGTCGCAGCCTTCAGAAGGGGCTTTCTTCGGAGCGGCTGCATTTCTTCCCCCCAAGATGGAGGATGGAGGGTAACAGTCCCATCTGTTCTCAGTACAAGTGAAAATCTCCCTGGGGTTACGGGGCTGCCAGAACTGTAGATAATATTTGACCTTCAAGTCTCATTTCACAACCCGCACTTAGGATTTCGCCCCCCTGCTTTCCCTCTAACAGCTGTCACAGACAGGAACAAACCCAAGAGGGAGAAAGAAGAGGACCACTGGCCTGATGTGGCGAGAGCCTTGCTGGCATTATGAGGAAACAGACCGATGCCCATTATTCTCTCTGCCATAATGGAAAGATCTGATGCCCTGACGGGGCGGGCGGGAGACACGGAGGGCAGAGGGGGAGGTTATGTCCCCAGGGGGACTGCCGAGGCTAGCCTGAGAACAGGCGCGGAAGCTCCCACCGCCTCCCTCCAAGTCAGATCAAGACTAGACCATCTAGGGCAGGGCTTCTCAACCTTGGCGACCTTCAGAAGGGTGGACTTCAACGCCCGGAATTCCCCAGCCAGCAGTGTAAAGCATCTCTTGTCTATGACTTTGTGCCGTCTAAGTCTCAGAATCCTCTGTGATCCTTCAGCGCGTCTCCAGCACAGCCTGCAGTGCCGCGACAGGACGGCTCAGATGCTGCTTCGGAAGCCGAGAGTCCATATCCTCCCCGGAGACGCGGGGTGTCCTTTCCTTCCCACATCCAGCAAAGCTTCCCCTGCCTGCCCACTTTGCCTCCAGGTGGGTCAGCCAGCAGGGAACCAGCTGCCACTGGGGAGAAGCGACACCCGTGCGATGATCCCGCTAGCACACTTATTGGAGGGGGGTCCTCAGGGCTATCTTGATCCTCCTTGAGGGTTTCCTGTTCTTTTACACCGGCTGTCCCTTCAGCATGCTCCACAGATGTCCCCCCGTCTCGTGGGACTAGTGGTCTGTGTGCACGTGAGTCTTTGGATCTCAACAACTACTTAAGATCTATCTTTGATTAACAACCTCTAAGCCAGTGTTTCTCAACCTTGGCCACTTGAAGACAGGTGGCTGGGGAATTCTGGGAGTTGAAGTCCGCTCATCTTCAAGTGGCCGAGGTTGAGAAACACTGCTCTAAGCTCTTGAAGAGCAGAAGCACACAGAGAAGTCTTTACGGGGGCTGCAGTTTTAAAACACATCAGAGGCAACCAGAGGCCACAGAATGCCTTCTTATTGGAAGCTGTGTCTCACAACCACTATGGACTACAATCTCCTCTAGGGGATGTGTTTTCACCTGTATTTTAGATGCAGAATTGTTTTTTTAAAAGGAAATACTTGGGGCCTTTCAAAATGAAGGTCTGAAATGACGCCTAATTTACACTGGAGCAGTGAATGCCGGGTACTGATCGTAAAAAAGATGCCGCGCATACTGTAATGATTGATGGCAGAAACAGATGCTTTATGGGTGGGGGACAGAGAGAAGAATCACTGATTTCCCTCCCACTACACTTGCGTCATGAGGAGGGAAGTGGACATCTGAAAGACCTGGGAAAAAGAAACCCTAGTTTTTCCACATATATACCTGAATATAATGATTTATTTTCTTTGTACCCAGGTATGCGGCATCGTCTAAGTGACTTTGGCTGATCTCCAAAAACTAAACAAACTTGGATCTGGTTAATATTTGATAGGAGACCACCAGGACATGCCCAGACATTCCAGAAGAAAACAGTGACGAGCCACTTGGGTACCACTGCCAAAAAACCCTAGATGTCTTGTGATCACGAAATCACCAAGAATCAAGTTTGACTCAGATACAACTTTGCTTTTGTTTCTTTGAAAACACTGGTTTGTGAAAACAGTTTGGCTGCAATCCTGGATAGAGTTCCTACAAAATCACTCTTGCTAAATAGATCAAAACAGGCTTACTTCTGAGAAAGTAAGCATGAGGTTAGGTGTCTGCGTATTAATTTATAACCCAGAGAACATGTGATACTGATAGTCACATATTTTTTCCTTAGCATCTGAAGTTATGCAATAAAAAGTTTATGTTTATTGAAGATTTACTCTTTCCAATGCATGCATCAAGATGATTTTTTAAAAAGCTTGATTTTTAAAAAGAATTTGACAATGATGTCTTTTCAATGCAAACACCTTGTTTTGCTGTTGCATTTTTATCCCACCTATCCTCCAAGGGGATTTACGGTTACCTATCTGGTTCCTTCACCTCCTGCCATTTTACCCTCAAAACAGCCCTTTGAAATAGCTTAGGCAGGAGAAAATAATTGCTCCAAGGTTACTTAATTTACTTCATGGTTGAGCAGGATGTTCATCAAGGTCTATTCCGGCCACAAGATACTAGTTTAAAAGTTAAGATATAAAAGCGTGTGGGTCCCTCTCTCCCCTCTCCAAATAAAAGGGGAAGAGTGGCAGCAAGGCTTCTCTCAGAGGTCAAGGCCTGCAGAATAATGAGCTGGGGAACATAAAGGTGGTTACTTTATTTTTAAAACCAAAATGGCTGCAGAATGAGCCACTGCTGACATCTTGTGGCCACAGCAGTGAACAGCTTAGTAGCTGCGAGCGCGCTAAGGTTCAGGGTGGACATTCACAAGCCTGGGAAAATGTATGTTAGGAAACCGCCATCCTTTGGGGTGCATCTTCATTTCCACCAAGTGCGCGTGTCCAAGCCAGCAGGAGCGCTGGGGAAGTGGGTTCGCTCGGTTAACCAGTCCGAGGACCAAACGAGCAACTGTCCCTAAACTTAAGCTCAGGGTCGTACCAAAGAATTGCTGCTGGTGAGAAGAAGGGGCAGAGAACCTGGACTTTCCGCTGGAGGGGCTGGGGTGGCTGCAGCCCTCACCTCTTCTGCCTCTCCGTTTAGGGGTTTCTAGAAC
Source organism: Python bivittatus (assembly GCF_059951505.1). NCBI lineage: Eukaryota > Metazoa > Chordata > Lepidosauria > Squamata > Pythonidae > Python > Python bivittatus. The sequence goes on from NW_028277062.1 coordinate 2,133,399, forward strand.
TCAGTGAGGTCGTCATTGAAGTAGAGCAAAATAGCGGGCGTGAAGGCATCTGCGTCCAGGTTGAGCTGGTAGAACTCCTCATCTTCATCGGGGATGTTGTTGCTCTGAAGGTTCTTGTCCATGTCCAGGCAGACGCCATGGTACTTCCACGTGTAACTGGCTGCGTGGGCGTTGTAGGGGAGGTAGCGCCGCAGGATCTCCCACAGCGTTTCTTCTGAACATACCTGCAGACGAGGCCACGCCTGTCCGTAGGGCCCGTTGCAGGAGGGCAGAAGGCCTCTCAAACACCGGGAGGCAGCCTTCAGCCCCCCGAGGGTAAGGGTAGGAGTGGAGAGGAGCCTGCCAACTTTGCTCGACTTCCACACTGACTATGCTCATGCAACAAGGGGACTTTTTAACTCCTCTTCTGGCTGGGACAATATGTAGAACTGTACACTCACCAAATAGGCTGGGTTCGCCCCATATAGCCCTAACCGTAGTTAACCCTAAGCACGTATGAGCACATTAAGCAAATACAGCTCTTAGGTTTATAGCCTAACCCTAACGAAGTGCCCTGCTCAAGCCCGTGGCGCAAACGCAATCCAAGTGAGCACGGGAAGAGGTTCAGCTGCTAAAAGGGCCTTAGGGCCAGCAGGGGGTGGGGATGTCTCAATCCCACCTGTGCAACCCCAGAGCCCAGGACTCACCTCGAGGGTCTGCTCCTGAGAGGTCAGAGTGTTGACAATCCGTATGAACCGGGTTTTAGCAGACAAGGTGCCTACTTCATACACGATATCTTTCCACCAGGGCAATCCAAAATCGTTGGCCCAGTCGGAGCGAGGAAGAGGTGGCGGAATGTGCACGAAGCGGCCTTGGGGCGTGTAGTACTTGAGGCACCCCGTCAGGGGATCGATGTGCGTCTGGATCTGAAAGGGACGGGGAGGGTGGGAAATTCCAGAGTCAGCCATCGTTTAACAACGATGGTTCCCCCCGAAGGAGCAACCAGCTGAATGCAACCCTATCAGGAGTCCAGATTAACAGACATCTTTTGCCGTTTGTCATCGCAGAAATAGTAATTTTTCTTTACTCAGACCTAACTCAAAAGATGAAACCTTTCGAACATTTGATTTAGAGCATACAACCTCAAATTCTCAGCAAGGACAAACTGAAACGAAAAACAGCCACCGTGTCTGGCTGAGCCTTTTTGCGATACCGGATCAGTGCGCGGGTGCACCCAGAACCAGTCGAAATAGGATGCTGGGCGGCCATTGCAAGAAGCACATAAACTGGCAAGAGAAAGGGAGCGAAGCATGAGAATGGGGAGGGCACCCTGGGGGTGGCTGGAGAGTTTGGGGGAGCGCAGCTGGCCAAAAGGAGGAGTCCCCTAGGGTAGTTGAAGGGCACCAGACAAGGAAACGAGCAAACAAATAATAAATTAAATGTGTGTGCTGCTCTCAACGACTCTGGGCAGCTCACAACCATCAAACAAAGAAAGTACAATAAAATCAATAAAACATAAACAGTAAAGGTAAAAGATGGCAAGGCAATAAAGTGAGGGGTCTACTGGAGGCCAAAGTAGGGGCTATCCAGATCTCGGGGGGGGGAGCTCATTCCAGAGGGAAGGCTTTTATTTGGAGGAGCCCGGAGCATTCAAACCCTGCAGGATCAAATCAGTCAGGCAGATGTTAAGGGAGACAGGCGGTCCCTCAAGTAACCAGGTCTTATGCCATGTAGGGCTTTACTTTTTTTTACGACTTACAAAAAAGAGAGACTTAAAGTTATGTCCTAAATATGCTTACCAAGGAACAGCTGGTTCACCCAATAGGCTAAACCAGTGTTTCTCAACCTTGGCAACTTTAAGATGCGTGGACTTCAACTCCCAGAATTCCCCAGCCAGCATGGCTGGCTAGGGAATTCTGGGAGTTGAAGTCCACGCATCTTAAAGTTGCCAAGGTTGAGAAACACTGGGCTAAACCCTAATCCAGGTGAAGAAAACACCACTGCTGTGCTCACATCACACGTGATGCCCAAACACGCTATTTTGTGGGTTTATGACATGGTCTGGGGCACACACCCCTGGCTGGGTTCCCACAGCCCCCTGAACTACCCAACCCCGTTTTAGCCCTCCCCTAGCATATTTTGTGAAGCCAGTCAATAACTCTCATGGAACCCATATACCTCTGAGTACCCATATTCAGAACGTCAGCCTGCCTCTGAACATCACCCAGCAATTTACTTCTTCGTGGAATTTATAGGCTGCCCCAACCTGCCGCAACTCTGGGATGCAACCATCGAGACAGGAGGTTAAAAGAAAGAATTGCACAGCCAAAGAGGGCAAGTCCAGAGAAAAGCCAACAACCGTTCAGAAAACCAACGTATCACACCAGGCTAACGCAGGGCCAGGTTTTCAGGGCCGGGGGGGACAGGCATCCCAGAAGCCCGCTTCCTGGGTCCCGCAAGGGGACCCTGTTTTATCAACCGGGCCTGACGCGTGCCCACTCTGCCCGGCCTCGCCGGATGGGCAGAAACCTTGCCTCCCGGTGCAGCTGCAGATACTCACGTCTTTGGTTTTGGGGTTGAACCAGTGGCTGATGTCTTTTCCTGCTGCTTCGAGGAGAGGTTTCATCAGGAGGTCCCCTGGACAGAGAGAGAGAGACGCCGCTTAGCCCTCAGCTGCACGGAGTGACTCAGGCAATCCGTTCCTGGGGGGTCTCGTCGATCTCCCCCTTGGAAATGCCCGTCCCCTGCTGCTATGTGCTGGAGGGGATCCAGTGGCCCCAGAGCAAAGGCTGCAAGCGGCCTGGGAGCCCGCAGGGGGTCAAAAAGGTCAAGATGGTGGCCACAACCACATGATGGAAGCCCCGGCTTTGTGGCTGTGTGCAGCGATGCATGTCAAAAGGGGGTGGGGCTGTCACTGCGTGGTTGTGGCCGCCATCTTGACTTTTTTTACCTCCCCTGCAAAGCCACACCGGGCTTTGGGTCCAGCAGCCGAGCCTTGAATTTGGCCCTCCAGCTCCTTTCTTCCCTTACTGCCCGTCTTTCCACCCCTTTTCGGATAACCACCCGTGCAAGCAGCGATTTCCCAGCAAAAGGCCCGACTGGAAATGCCTTCCTCCTTCTCCCCTCCAGGTAGACTGCCTCTCCGCCTGGAGGTTCCACTCTGCTCTGGCGCCCCCGCAGCCCCACCCGCCTTACCCTTGTACTGCTCGGCCAGGGGGCTGAGGTCGTACACCCGCCCCAAATAAGAGACCCAAAGGTCCCACGGCCGGTTGTGCACCGCCACCTCCCTTGACGTGAAGAAGCGCTGCCGTAAGGAGGCGTCCATCGCCCACGCAGGCGCCGCGTCCCGCGTCCCCCTGGCAACGCGCCGCCGCAGCGCCCCTCGGGAAATGTAGTCTAGACCGGGGGCGGGGCGGAGGGAGAAGGGGACGCGGCTTCGTGTGCAGGATGCCGGGAGTGCCGAGAGGCCTTGTGGGAACGGTAGTTTCCGTCCTGCGCCGGTGGAGGGCCAAGATGGCGGCCCCGCCGGCCCAGGAGCCGCTGCTGAGGCAGCCGTCGCCTCCGCCTCCGCCTCCGCCTCCGCCGCCGCCGCCGCCGCCGCCGCCGCGAGGGGGGGACGAGAATGGCTGCGGAAACAGCCCCCCCGAGGTGAGGATAGCGGGACGGGAGCGCCGCGGAAGGACAGGGCTGGGGCTCGGGCGGGGGGTGAGGGATAGTGGACCCTTCCCCTTGAGGGGAAATGGTGGTCAGAGCTGGGGGGTCTGGAGCCCCCTCCCATCGGCGTGGGACTGCAGCTCCCATCGTGCTCGGCCGCGCTGAGTTGGGAAGGGGGGCAGCCGTGGGGAAGCTGGCCTCCAGAATAATAATTATTATTACTGTTATTATTATTAAATTTATGGGCCCCCCGATGACTCTAGGTTAGCCTGAAGGACTCAGGGCGGGGGGGCGGAAAGGGGCTGGGCCCCATGTGGCAGCTGGGGGTGAAGGACCCCAGCTCAGCCTTGCCTCCGTCTGGGATTTCAATTCCCATCGTCCCCAGCCAGGGAGCTCTCCGTCTGGAGGGTGGAAAGGTGCTGGGGGGGACCTTGCTGACCATGGTTAGCATTAACCTGGTTGGTTGCTTGAGCATGTGCTGCAAAGGCGTCTGTGGGCCGCTCCGCAGCCAGGACCGACCGAGGGGCACTGCCCAAGAGGTGCTGTGGGCACCGGGTTAGGGTTGGCAGCGGGCAAAGAAGCCAGGGGTAGGTGTCGCAGAATTGGAAGGCTGGCCTGGAGGGAAAGGGTGAATGCCTTGAGAAATATTAGTTTATCAGCGATTAAGTAATGCATCGGTTCCTTTGGGAGCACTAATGGACTACCCTGCCTATCCTGCCCAGCCGCAGACACTCTGGGCAGCTAACATCCAAGTAAAAACTCTGAAAAATGCAACTGTCGTCATAACCGATGCCTAACAGTCATGATGTGAAAAAGAAAAGATGAAATATGTACGCGTGTTAAAAGCAATCCTTGAAAGAAATGCCAGATGCTGCCTTGGGTGCTCTGGGGAGCAGAAACACATGGGGGGGCATAAGGACTTTGGGGGAAGAGTGCCTGTTCTGAAAGAACGAGGCAGCCATAGAAAAAGCCTCTTTTTTATTTCATTTCATTTGACTTGGGCACTCTGCACAGATCTCCCCCTCCCCCTGATTCTCCAGTTGCGGGTTAACCTCTGTTCCCCATTTAAAAGGAAAGAGATGCTACGAATTTTCATTCATTTATTAAATTTGTATGCTGCTGAATCTTCAGGATGTGCAGCAGCGTACAGCGGCATATTAAAAACAAAACTTCATGGTAACAATAACAAGGGCTGACTGTCCTTTTAAAGTTAAAGAAAGGGAGAACAAGCAAATGATCTTAGTAAAATTGCTCTTACTAATGATTGCCTGTCAAACTGGTCCCTAACAATATAGCTTAATCGGACAAGCCATTAATTAACAGCACCTTGAGAGGAAACTTCCCCGGGATCAACCATGTCCAACAATCTCACCCAGCCTTTAGTGCAGTGTTGTCCAAACTTGGCCACTTTAAGATGAGTGGACTTCAACTCCCAGAATTCCCATGCTGGCTGGGGAATTCTGGGAGTTGAAGTCCACTCATCTTAAAGTGGCCAAGTTTGGACAACACTGCTTTAGTGGGTTGATCTCATTTTGGAAAACGGCAAAACGAAATTCGAGGTGGGAGGGAATAAAGCCGCTGTGCTGAACTTTGAGGACATACCTTCTGGGTGTTTTTGGCAGGACCCAGTTGAAGAAAAAGCTGACTCGCCATACCTGCGCGCTCGTCGCAAGCTGGAGAACCTCCTAAACAAGAGTCTGAGGATCCGTATGACAGACGGACGGACCCTCGTGGGCTGTTTCTTGTGCACTGACCGGGACTGCAATGTCATCCTGGGTTCTGCCCAAGAATACCTGAAACCCACTGGTGAGTCCCCACCAAGCTGGTCTCTGACTTCTGTGCCCCTGTTTGTTCTTCTGAAATGCATTAGGTCTCTTCAACATTAGCTCCTGCTATGCTGTGGTGGAAATGCAGAGGATGATGTGGGGCAGTGCTTCCAACGCCGGGAAGGGGTGGGGACCGCCTTCGTTCTTCTTACTTAAAGGAAGGCCAATTCTGGTGGAATGTTTAAAAACACCCCCAAACTTCCTAATAAAAGGAAATAGGGATCCAGAGAGATAGGGGGTTCATCCTCGCCAAGGCCAGCCAGCCACCTACCTACCTGTCAAGATGCTTAAACCGGGGTTCCTGTGGGTTAGACTAGATGGCCTCAGGGAACACTTCCAATTGTGGGAGAAAGAAAACTCCCACCAGGACTCCTGGGTTTGTTGGAGGAGTGAAGCCAGGGCGGTTAGAATCAGAGCCACTGTCCTGCTTTAGGAGGGACTGACTTCTCTCTCCCCTGTGCCTGCAGACTCCTTCTCAGTGGGCGAACCCCGAGTCCTGGGCCTAGCGATGGTTCCAGGGCACCACATTATATCCATTGAAGTGGAGTTGGAGAGCCTGGCCTCCTTGCAGTACCTCTGACCACGTCCCTGGAGGGCAGCTGTGCCTCAACGTTTTAAAACACGAGACGGAGAAGACCGCCAGGAGCAGTGTAGCTAAGAGATTTCTTCCACCTGCTTGCCGTAACCCTACCTGGACAAGGCCTGGGAAGTGGAAACTGCGCTGAAAAGCTGGACCAGCTTGCTGCCCTCCATGCTGAAAAATGGGGGATTCCTACCATTCAGGACTTGAGAAACAGTTGACCTGGAAGGATGTTTGTATTTGCTTGATATTTGTTAAATCTTGAACTCTGCCCAGTGCTGAGTGTGCGTGTGTTTGGCAGCCCTTAGGAAGCTCACCCTCTTTCTTCTGCCGTGGACCACCTATCCATGCTCCTCTTCTTCACAGAATCCAGAAAGATTTGCTGATCTTTGAGGATCAGAGGCGGGGTGGGGGTTAGCAACTTGTAGCCCCTGGCCAAAAGGCATCTCTGGGCCAAATCTTTAGAACCTGGCCTGGATTGCCAGCAAGCAGATGTACAATATGAAGGACTTTAGGGGATGCGAAGGAGGAATTTTGATGAGAAAGAGGCAGACACCTTTCCCAAGCCTTAAACTGTTTCGAGGAGTATAGTTTTATATGCAGCAAGCAGGGAAATGCTTGACTAATGGGCTTCATCCTGCTCTCAGTCATCTCTCTGCTTCTTGGCCATTTCCTGCCCAGAGATCTCCTCCAACTTCCCAGCGTTGGGCTCCAATGTTTCCTCGGCTGCCCGTTTTGTATTGAAGTTCAGTGAATGCCCCCCCCAGAATCCCAAGGCATGGATCTGCTGACGTTGCCTCCTTTCCTTTAAATCAGCAAACCGGAAAAGGTCGGTGGGCAAAGGGCCCCAGCCCGCCTGCCAGCCAAGGCCCACCTGTGGAAGGCAAAGGTAGAACTCTGCACGGTTAAACCTGTGCAGCCTCCTTCGAAGACAGTCAGAGAACAGGCTTGTTTAATGCTCTTTTAAAATGCCCTAACAACGGAAGCAGCGTTTTCTGATTACAGAAGGACTTATTTGTCCCAGAGAGAAGGAAATCATTCATCCATCTTTACCTTCTCCCAATAGCATCTGACATCTGCACATCTGAAGCAGAGCTAAAAACCTGAGCTACAGAGGCGGATGCCAGTAGGGCTGGCCGCCTCAGCCCGTTGGGTGGCCGCACACCCTTGCCGATGGGACGTTTGTTCACTGTGCTGACCGGCTTCCGAAGGGTTGCATGTCTCTGGAAGGCCCCCTTGCCCTTCTCACCCCAGCAGCCTTGCCAGAAGTGCCCTGGGAAGAGGCGATGGGCCGTCTTCCCAAATCCTGGCTGCAAATCAGCAGGAAGCCATGTCTATAGATAGAAGGGGGGTGGCCCTCTCTCTTCCCACCTCACAATGGGGAGCTTGTGGAAGCCAGCAGCTACCCTGGGTTATCTAATCAGGGGTTCCTTCCTCCCCAGAACATGGAGTTTCCATTCGGGCTCTTTGGCGCCCGGGGAGCTGATTCAGTTCTTCCTTATCCTGCTCGGAGCAGGCTCTTCCCCTCTCCGGCCCTGTCCCTGTCTTTTCCTTGGCAGGCCTTTGTGCCTTCTGCAGCTGCACCGTGAATTTACCGTGTGCAGCATTTTTTCCCTGCGGCTTCTCTTCGTGCCAAGAAAAGCCTGTGTTGTTGAATTTCTGCTGTTAGTCGAGGGGAGATGCCCCCCTTTTCCTACCCAAAGTCAACACCTCCCCGATAACCTTCTGTTAGAGCTACGTGCGGTGGGGTGTGAAGCCTCTGGCACTCTGAACCATCTCGGTCAGGAGTAGCGCAGGGCTAGGCTCTTTAGATCGGCGTTCCTCAACTTTGGCAACTTGAAGACGTGTGGACCTCAACTCCCAGAATTCTGGGAGTTGAAATCCACACGTCTTCAAGTTACCAAGGTTGAGAGACATTGCTTTAGATGGAAGAAGCAATGCTGCTGGAGCAGAATTGTGAATGCTGGGGCCTAGCCCGCCTCGGATGAGCCCAGGTCACCACGTTCCCAGTCCTGGATGCCAATCTCCAATCCAGGGGACAAATGCAAGCTGATCGACTGCTAAGTCAGGACTCCGGCCTTAATCATCTCTGCTTCTAGTGGAAAAGTTAATTATGGGAAGGATAACCACAGAACGCCCCCTTTTCCATTCAGAACTTGGGTAGAAAACAGGCAAACTCCAAGCTTCCTGGATCACCTTTGATGATCTAGTTCAGTGTTTCTCAACCTTGGCGACTTTAAGATGCTGGCTGGGGAATTCTGAGAGTTGAAGTCCACACATCTTAAAGTCGCCAAGGTTGAGAAACACTGATTTAGTTTTTATTAGTCCTCCCGAAAATCCCTAACGAAACCAGGTTACCTTCCGACAACATACTGTGGAGTTTGTAAAAGGGAGAGACACCCTCAAATCCCGTTCAGCTTCTCCAGTGAATATTCAGATGGACATTTATATCGGAGTAACGGTGCGCCTGAGCTTCTAACGTGAGAATCCCAAACTGGGAAAAGTTGCTTAGTGCTAGTCAGCGTGTGGAATTTCTGGGGGACAAGATTAAAGGTGGTGACCCTGCTGTCCATTGTCGGTTGCGACAGGAAGCTGCCTTCCTCAATCTTTTGTTTTTTTCCTTTGCAAATGAAAATTTGTGCTTCAACGTCGCCTGACTGCGTAGTTTCATCGGATAAAAAGGCACCTATAAAACCCTCCTCGGATCGTCAGTTCAGGCTGTGGGTCTGTCTGAACATTCATCCCAGTTACGAAATGGACTTGCCCTTGGTGTTTGACTTATTCTTCTCTTTTCTAGGCAAGAAATGTCCCCGCCTTCCTTCCTTCCTCCGGTCTAAAAATACAGCAAAGCCCCACCAGAGTCTGTATGTATGAAGTGTATTACTGTATCATCAAAAAGAGGATTTCTGGTTGATTCGCTGGCGGCAACTTTAGTAAATGCGTTAGCTCAGTGTTCTTCAGCCTTGGCAACTTTAAGATGGGTGGGCTTCCCTGAAGTCGATTCATCTTAAAGTTGCCAAGGCTGAAAAACATTGCTTAGCGAGACAGTAAGATGGAGGGCTGAGATTTACAAGATGACACAAGCGTGAGGACGACAAGCAGGTGTATACCGGGTGCTGCATGCAGCTCCGTGTCCATTAGCCAGACAGAAAAGGGCCACTTTGGGTCCCCCCTTGGAAGCCCGAATAAGAAGTTTTCCCTCTTCCTGGGGATGCGCCAGTTGCTAAAATAGCCCCGCTGCGTCTTCCTTTTCCCATGCGCTTGATGTACGTGGACTCCACTGGGATTTGTGCCAGCCGGCTCCTCCGTGCCCCAGGAGACCTGCCCAGTCATTGCGTGCCTCTTGCCGCCAGCGTCTTCCCTTTGCTGGGAAAAGACCCAGCTCCTTCCTGCGGAAGTTCTGATGGCTCTGCCGACAGCTGTCCGTCCCAGCCTGCTTATTCCCCCCCCCCCCGTGCCTTTGCCAGGCCTCTCCCACCCCCCCTTCCCAAGACACTGCCCTGCCCCTCCTCAGACCCAAACTTTGTCCCCGACGTCAAGGTCCTGCGAGCAGCAGCCGCAGCCGACGCTGTGGTAGCGAGTGGCCGGCAGGTTCTTGTAGATGGCCTTGCTGTAGGGCACCAGGCAGTAGCTCAGCTGGAGGCGGCGGGCCAGGCGGCAGTAGGCAGCCAGGGCCAAGACCAAGAGGGGCACCAGGAGGGCGAAGCCCACCACCAGGAGGGCGACGGAGGCGGCGTCGTGCAAGTGGGCTGTGCAGTAGTGCTCCTGGATGTTCAGGAACTGCAGAGAACGGGGGAGAGGGGGCTGTTAGGCATCTCCTTTATGCGAACCACAGGCACGTACCAAGGAAGCATGCTCTCCAGAGTGCAAATGCACAAACTTTAGGGGTGCATCTCCTTCCACACCCAGGGAAGGGGTGCCCATTTCTGCCCAACCCCCGGACAGGAGCAGACCGTCCGCCAAGTCCTACCCTCAACCCCTCCCTTGCTGCCCCCCAGCAGGCATCCAGATGGCCTGCCTTCAGCCCATGGAAGGCCAGCCCAGGTGGGAAGGATAGGAGCCGCAGTCCCACACACCTAGAAGGGGGAGGAGGGGGAGGCAGGCAGGAAGAGGGGACGTTCCCCTTAAAGGAAAACACGGCGGGATGGGGGTAGCCGAGGGCATGTCTGGAATGCGTGCTTTGGCCCCAGGAGGTTATCAGCCCCCAGCCTGGGCATCTGGCTTGTCTCACCGGGGACAGGCGAGAAAGGTTGGAGGCCAGCCGCCATACTTCCCGGCCAGCGGTCCTCGGGGCTTCCTGTTGACCAGAAAGCAGCCGGCCGTGCATCAGCAGCCCGGGAAAGGCGCTCTGGGCGGGGGCCCAAATCCTTCTGGGGAGGGCTGCCTTGCGCAGGGTGGGTGAGTGGCATCATCCCACTGGCCAGGGCTGCAAGTTGAGCTTTCTTCAGTATCTTCTTAGGCATTTGGGGAAAGCCAAGATACGCCCCAAGATACTCGATGCAACAGCGAGGCCGCGTATAAGATTCCACGATATGCGGATGGTGGATGGTGTCCTGGTTTAGCTGCGCCAGCCCTGCCCTTCATTCTCGGTCCTGGTTTGTTACTATGTGAGTTTGGCATCTTCTTGGGGAAAAAATGAGGCTTGGTGCCTTTGGATGTCAGGATTATTTTTGAGATCTATGAGAGCTGGGAATAGAAGTTGAGTTTGGATCCCTTCTCTAGCGTGGTGTAAAATGCTTGAGAGATGTTCCCCGCTGGACAGGCTGAATTTACCTGCAGCTCTGACACAAATGAAGGAAGATCCCTCCCTCCCTATGAATTGCTGTCTGTATGAAAAAGGCAGGCTGCACATCGGACCTTTGGGCAAACACAGGCGTGGGCTGGGACTCTACCGAAGAAGGTAAACCTCTGAATGGCAGAGAAAGGCGTAGGTGAGGAGATCTGCTTTCTAAACTCTCTCTTTCTGTTCTTTTTAAAGCACTCCCGCAGTGGGAAAGCTGGATTCCTGCTCAAAAGACTGAATTTAAGCAGGCCAGTTGCAGGGATATGTGTGAAAGTAATTCATTTTTCTGCAGTGGTTTGCAGGATCATGGAAGAAAGACCAGTCTTAAAAAAAAAAAGTCCAATATTTCAATCCAACGTCAGGGGTATGGTTCGATAAGGTTCAAATCCTGGGCATTTTAATGTTGAGATGGGCTTTTAAGCTGATGGTGTTATAATCCTATCTGATGTATGTTTATGGTTTTATCTGTGTTCTGGTCTATGGCATAAATAAATACAAAAATTAAGGAAAAAAACTTAGGGAGGTTTACAGAGCACTGTTAAAAGCCATTTTGTCCTCAGTATCTGAAATGATCCGGGCACTGATTACTGCAACTTTGTTCTCCCGAATACGTGCTAACGTTTTGCCTTCAACTGAATCAGCCATGCAAAACAGTGCGTTTTGAGATGTCCCGAGAAACCCTTGTTGTGGTCAGTGACCTGGGTGTCTTATTCTCACATGCAGGATCCTGCTCCCTTCCCTTCCCCCGCATACAGACGTGCAAACCACCATCATGTCCATTCTGACAACCGCTGGGAAAATCAGAGTGGCAAGGACTGGAAGATGCCAGTAGATGGATGCCCAATTAAAAAAAATGAAATAAGATACTGCAACTCCAGAGAAGTTGCCTGCCCAAAGAGGGGGAGGGATGACCGGCCATGCACCCGCACACACGTTGCATTCCACAAAGAGGGTGATGTGCGACAGGCCCCATATCTCGGCTAGGGCAGGCAGGAGACTTAATCCCAAAGCATTTGGCAGGAGCGGCCTCTCCCCCACTCCCCCGGCCCTGAACCGTCCCTGGGGGGAGACCACCCCGCAGTTGCCACGCCAACCCTGGTGAGGGTGCATTTGGGGGAAGGAGCAAGACTCCCATGGCTGGGGGTGGGCGCAGGGAGGGGGCGGGGGGGGCCAACCAAATTCCAGGGCTGTGGCTTGCCCTGAGATCCAGGCACGATCGGGCCCAGGCTCCTTGGTGCCCTGTCGGGAAACTCCAGCCATCCACCGTGGGGCAAGAGAGTTGCAGGAAACCACCATGTTTTCTTAATGCTGGCATTAGGGCAGCCTGGGGCTTTGCTGAGAGATGTGGAGCATGTGCAGAGTGCCTTTTGCTCATCCCACCACACCAGCTCAGCTACTCCATTTCTCTGGTGCTTAAAGCACAAGACCTGGTGTTACAGATTCCTTGGCTCCATCTGAGAAAGCCTCTCTCTCTCTCTCTCTCTCTCACACACACACACACACGGCCTCGGTCTCCCCGACTGGGGAAGTGGGTCTTTATAGAAAACAGAGAAAAGAGCTTTGACTGATGAATTAGGCAAGAGAGTTGCAACAATTGCCCTCCCAGCACAAATCACGGGTGGGGAGAAGGTGTCTGAGGTTCCAAAGTGTGGGGCAGGGAACTGGGGATTCACACGGGAATTAAAGCCACCCCCCCCCCCGGGGGAACACGGGGCAGAGGGGATACTGGGGGCAGAGGGGATGCTGGCGTCCTTCCTTGGTTGAAGAGTGATGGGAGTTGCAGCGCAACACATTGGTGAGTCCTAGCTGAGGATGCTCCGAGGCCAGAGCAGCCTGCAAGGGTTGGGGGAGGCTGGTCACAGGGTGACTCTGCCTAGCTGTGCCAAGTTTTCCACTCTCGCCACATCAGCGCCTCCTCTTTTGGCTCAATTTTCATGCAAGGGCAAAGCAGGCACCTTTAAGGGTGCACATCAAAGCTTCAACCGGCCTTTGGGAATCTGAAGCCCCCCTCTCCCCACCTTACCCCAAAGAGGGGAGGGGTGAGAGTTGTCCCCAACAACAGAAGGGTGCCAAAGATTAAGGATGGCTGTCTTGATTTTTTTTTTTTTTTAACTAGCATGATACAAATTAGAACTACAAATTAGCCCGTCTCATTGGGGGCGTTGCAGGAGGAGAGCCCTGTTAGTCCAGGGTAGCCAAAAGTCAGGAGGAGTCTGGAAGCACCTTTCCCGGCTCACAGCTTTTATTCAAAGGCAGAAAGTCCTGCCTTTGAATAAAATCTGTGAGCCAGAAAAGGCGTTTCCAGACCGCTCCTGATTTCTGCCTTGTTGGACGGGCACTTAAGATCTGGAGCAGCAAAACCACTTTCAGATTCAGACCCGCGAAAGGCCCTTCGGCGCACACGTGCGCATGCAACCTTTTGCAGCCTTTAGCCCCGATCCTTTGGAAGCTTTCAACCTTAGGACCCCCGTCCTTCTCCCCCCACACTCTTAATAGTTGAAAAGCACAGTCCCCCCCGCCCACGCCCACCCCATGGGAGTTGTAGCGCAGGCTGTCCGCAAGGCTGGCGAAGGGGGTCTCCTGCTTCGGACCCCTCTCCGAGCTCCAGTTCAGTGCCTTTTCGAGCCCCGCCCTGCCGCCTCCCATCCCGGTTCGGACACTTCCCTGCCCCAAACGGGGGCGGGGGTTTTGCAGGACCACTGACCTTGGAATGGCAGAGAAATCCGAAGCCCAACAGGACGCCCGCCGGGAGCAGGATGAGGCCAAAAATGAGCCCGGCCAGGAGAAGGTTGAGCGCTCCCACCAGCAGATTCTGCAGGGTGACCAGCACGGCGCACGCCCAGCAGTCCAGGGACCCTCGGAGTTCCAGGGCCCCCTCCCCAGCGTAAGGAGGGGGTGTCAGCGGCGAGACCCCCGGGCTCCCCTCGCGCTCCAGGCACCCTGGCGCAGGCTTGGGAGAGCTGGCGTCCACACTCATCCCGGCGTCTGCGTGGCCCTCGAGTCGCGCTCTGGCTCGGCTCAGCCGGAGATGCGTTTATAGGCGCCCCTCCTTCTCCACCCCACAGATGCCGGGCCAGCCTCCATCCCTCCAGGATAAGCTAGGAATGCAGGCACACACACACACGCGCGCGCACACACACACACGCACGCGCAGCACCAGCACGCACCAGCTTTTCTCTAAACTCCCGGCCCAACCGAAAAACTTGCCTCTCCGGGGGATGCCTGTGGCACCCCTCCCAGCAGGGGGAAGGGTCTCCCTCCACTCAAATTCCAAAGATGCCTCTCTGCAGCGCGCTCACCTCTGCCCGCCTCCCCTAAATGGCACAGACCCCCTTGGGCCCAGGCCAGATGTTGCTGCTTGTAAAAGCACCCCCTCCCCAGTTTTTAAATCTCTAAAAAGTCCATCCAGAGAAGCTTCAAGGGTGTTGCTCGAGGCGGCACATTTGGGGTGCCTGTTAAGGGCAGGAGGCAACGCCCCGGGATGTGGCAGAAAGCTCTCCTCTCCAGACCCCTGAAATAAGTGAGAGGAGGCAATCTGGGCACAGTTGGCGTGGGTGATCCTTAGGCCTCTGGATCCCAACCCTTCCATCGTCACCGGATAGGAAACCATATTTTTACATGTAAGCGGCATTTGTTTCCCAGTAAACATGCCCCCCTCCCTGAAAGCAGCCCTTTTAACAAGATGCCACGTGCCAGCTCCATCAATACAATCTGAACCCAAACTCTTTTTGCCATAGATCAAAACAAGGAACGAGAAACAGGTTGGTTTATTTTATCTCTGTGAGTTAATTTAATTTTTTTTTTACATTTACAAAATAAGATTTGCTTTCTCCTTGTCCCCTACAGTACATTAAGAATCCATTTGTGTGTTGTGTGTGTGTGTTTTTCCAAAGTAACTAGATCTTCATCTGTTAAATTACAGTGTGTTCCGGGAGAGGGAATCTGGGCTTTTAAAAGTGCAGGTTTCGGAAGGAAGATATCTTTACAGTGTAGGGTAGGATGAGATTCTGTTAATAAGGAAATCAACAAATGAATGAGAATCAATCTTTATTTTCCCTCCCCCACCCCCCCACGTCCCCCGCCCCACCTAACCCCGTGAGAAAACTGAGCATTACGTCCAGGAAACTCCTGACAAAAATAAAACATTTAGAAATTCAATAACAATTCCAGAGAGAAGCTAAAAAGGAACAACAAAAAAAAGAGACATGTCTTAAAAAACAAAACAGATACAACATTTTTAAAAGATTTTTCTTAAAAAAAAAAAAAAAGCTGGATCAAACCCCCATAAAGGACCAATAAATAGAGAAATCATTACCAAAAAAGACATATAAATTAAAAAGAGAGAACATTTATAAATTGTAAAACAATTCTGACACATGGAGGTAAAAATTAAAAACAAAAAGAGGAGAGAGAAATTACCCCAAATCTGAGACATTCTTGTTTTTTAAATGAACTGGGAGTGAGAACTGTAGAACTTTTAAAACTATAAGAAGGTAGGCCAGTGAATTCAGCAAGGAAAACACCATCAGCTTTAAATAATCACATTAGCTAAAGATGGAGTATTTTGGGGCAGAGTTAAGGGCATTGAGTAGTTAAGGAGAATAAGAGTTAGGAGTAAGAATTGTTACGTTACACCTAACAATTGTAAAAGAGCTAGGACAGCAATGAGAATGCCCCCCCCCATTTTGCCAAAAATTCCTCCCATCTACCCGTGTGTCTGATTTGGGGCGAGCACCACACCCTCTGCACAGGGTTGTATTTTCACTATCCAAATGCGTTGCACAGTTAATTCTCCTGTGCCTTGCACAAACATTTCGACTGTACTTGTATATATATATTTTTTGTCTGTTTTGTGTTTTGTTTTTAAAAGCAGTTTCTAATACAAACCAGATTTTTTTCCTTATATTTATATATATAATATATAAAAGGATGTAAGAAATCAAATGTCCATCAGAATAATTAAAAACCACACACGCGAATTGCCCCCATTCCCACCCAGCCAATATATATAAATCAATGTACACTCTCTCCCCCCGCCCAACAAGAAGTTCACCCAGAGAGAACTGAACCCATAAAAGTCCTGTGTTAAGAAACCCGTATTAATTTTTTTTTTTTTTGCTTGCTTGCTTGTGTTTTTTGTTTTCCAAACCTTTTTCTTAAAATTTCCAACAAGAAAAATGTAATTAAACGAAAAACCGCACCAGGCAGCCCAGATGAACCACCCGCTGTCTCTGTTCCGCAAATCTGCTCTCCGCCGTGGGGAGAAAGCACGAGAAGAACTTAATGCTCAGTGAAGGGCTGCGCTCCCGTCTTCTCTCTTCCCTCCGAGCGCACGATGCTTGTCCAAGGGGAAGTCAGGCACGCCGAAGTTCGAGGCGAACAGGGACACAGTTCCCGATCCCGCTAGGAAAGGAGTTCCCCGTTTCGATCAAACTCCACTGTTCTTCACCCTTTTTAATTCAGGATTTTTTTTCTTCTTTTTTCTCTTTTCATTAAAAAAATCAGCACCACCCAGGGGGGGGAAAAAAAGGAGGTTCGTTTTGAAGAATAAATTAAAAAGGGTCCGTCGGGGAAACAGGCTGTGCCGGTTCCGTGTTGCTCCAGCTCAGGACGGGCGTGAGAGGCGATGGATGGGGTCGGACACTCGGCTCCTTCTTGAGGGAGGAAGGGGGTACAGCAGCTTCCGCCCCAACACTCACAGTGGGAGTGGGAGAAACTAGCACAGAAAGATTAGCCCAGACATCTGCGCCCGGGCGTGATATGGCTCATCTTGAACTAGGCGACGCAGCCTGCCAAAAAAGAGAAGGGGGGCCGTGTGTGAATCAGGGACCACCTCCCGACCCTCTTTCCGCTTCTCCGCTCTGATCGAATCCTGCCCCCAAAGCTGCAGGCAGGGAGGACCTCGACCGGCTGGCCATCCGGCCATCCACAAGGGGCAGCTGAGTTGGCCGAATGGCTCTGCCCCATCTGGAAGAGCGCTCGCCTCCGAGGGAGCGATTCAGTTTTCAGAAGCAGGAGGGTGGATGGAAGTCCTCCCTCCGCCACGATCCACCACAGGCGAGGAGGGCTGGCAGAGCGGCCGAGGGCCCCCCACAGGCACTCACCAGGGCGAAGCTGTCATAGATGCTGATCAGTTCTTCGGTCTTATACTGCTCGAGCACCACGACTCCGTGCAGGGAGGAACTTCGCTTCCGGGCACAAGCCTCACAGTGCACCAGGTAGGTGTTTTTGCTGCCATTTTCACTGGTCACAAAGAGGATGTTGAACACCTCCACCTGCGGGGAAGAGGCACAGGCTGGGCGACAGCTAAGGGTCACCGGGTGGGCCACACCGGCCCTAAAATGCAACCCAAGGACGGTGGGACTCAGGAGGCTGCTACCTCAGCTCCACGCGCCTCTGTGTGCAACCGAACCCATGCTCCCCAGCTGTGCCTGGCTCCCAGTCCCTCCTCCTACTCTTGAGATTCAAGCCAGCAAACAGCTTCCTCGCCCACCTTCTCCCCCTCTGGAAGTCCACCCCCACCCCGCTGAGGGCCTTGTTAAACTCTGGATTTTAACCCTGCCCCGGCCTCCTCGTTTCTGTGGCACCCAGTTTCACAATTCAAAACAAATGCAGAAAAGAGCGGGGGGGGGAGGCACCCATCTCACACTAGGGGAAGAGAGGGAACGTGCCACCCGTGTCCCCAGAAGAAACCAGAGAGGAAGGGGCATGCAGGAGACGCCCGGGACCCTCGCCCACCACTGCATGGAGAACGTCAGTGGCCAATGGGGAGGCTCTGCGGGCAACCCGAGCTGATGCCCGCGATGCCAAGATTGCCACTGGCACGGCTGCCGCCCCATAGGCAGAAGCAGCGGTGATTGGCAATAAAGGGTCCACGGGGATTCAGAGGCGCCTGGAGAATCTCAGAGGGAAGTGAGAAGAAAGGCGCTGTTTCTCTTTCAGCACAGGGAAGAGGCAGATCACAGATTGGTTTGGTTTCTGCGGTCCTTCTGCGCAAACGTCCCCAGCCTTCTGCTCTTCTGAGCGTGCTTGGGCTGGCTCAGGACAACGGGCGCTATGCCGTAGTCCAAACATATACCAAAGTTTAGGGAAAGGGTTAGGGTTTACTCCATTCAGGCTGAAGACAGAATTGAGGCCCCTGATTCACAGGGTCTGTTTTATGGATTGATAGATGGAATCCACCTGAACTCTAAGTGGTTTATAACAGGGTTTCTCAACCTTGGCCGCTTGAAGATGGGTGGACCTCAACTCCCAGAATTCCCCAGCCAGCCATGGGAGTTGGAGTCCACCCATCTTCAAGCAGCCAAGGTTGAGGAACCCTGGTTTACAATATATGTAACAAAATACAATAACAGTAATAATACAGTAAACAATATTTAAGTATCGTGCGTCTTCTATCAATGGTGCAGCACAGGGCCTGAATTTTCTGGGCGGTCTTCAAGGACAGCCCCTTGCAGAGCAAGTCAAAATGAAGGCAGGAATGACCGTCCTCAGGGCATCCTGCCCCAGGTGAGACTGCAACCGGCCCTGACCTCCACCTGCTCCTCTCACGGGAGCTTCAAGTCCAGGAGGACCCTCAGATTGTAACCCCATTGGGCGTCCCAGATGGTTCCATCCTGGAGATAGGAGGCTTCTGAATTAGCAGCCTTCCATCCTGTTTCTCCCATCCAGACAGCCTCCAGGCACTGGGCCAGGAGGTTGTCTCCCACCTGGCTCAGAGTGGAGATGCACTGGTGATACACCCCAAACCGACCAATCACCTCTCCCAGCGGTTTCAGGTACCTATTGAACAGAACAGGGAAGGGGACCAAGCCCTGCCATGCTCCATAAGGGATCATCTGATGACCCAAGCTCTCCTCCCTGCCCTCTTAGATAGGAGTGGAACCACAGTGAAACAGTGTGCAATTCCCATTGCAGGTGGATATTGCGGTCAACAAAAGCAAAGACAGAGAAGAGAAGGAAGAGGACAGGTATGGTCCAGTCCCTCCCTCCAGGTCTCACCACAGGCGGTCCACAAAAGCAGCATGCAGTTTCTCTCCCAGGGCTGAGCCTGAATTCAGGCTGACTTGATGATCTGTCTCCTCCAGAACCTTTAGTAACTGTACCCCCACCACTTTCTCTACAACCTTCCCCAAGAAGGGGAGGTTGGGCAGAAGCTGTTCATATCCATTGGACTGAGGCTGGGATCCTTGAGGAGACAGCAAATCAGATCATCCCTTTTACTGTAGCCTGGATCTACCCTTGGTCCTCTTCCTGGCCAGGTAGGGCAGGGGTCCGACATTCAGGGGGCAGAGAGAAAGTCACAGAAAACACTGCCCATGTCCTCAAGATCCACAGGCTCAAAATTGTTCCAGGTAACATCACAAGGTGTGACCCCTATCATCTCAATATAGATTCTGTCCATCCAGATTCCAACTTGGAGCAAATACGGACCATGTTATCTGTGAAACGGTTGGCTAGACAACAGCAATTCACAGTAATTCATTCTTCTGGCCCATCCTTCCCTAAAAGGACACTCTAAAGAGCGCAGCCGGCTAGCATTTTGCAGATGCGATGAGGGTGACTTCCTCCAGGATCTTGCCCAATTCTTTCTGTACAAAGTCTCTAAGGTAGAACAGCTAATTCAGCAGCTGAAGGAAAGCATCTTTGAGCAGATGCCAAAAATGGAAAATTATTCTTTCCAAGAATGATTTTCTCTTTGGCGAGATTTATTGAGATGAAAGGGATGGGGTCACAAGAATTCCAGCAACTGAACCAGTTCCTGTTCAGAACCAACGTATCCCCACGTACAACAGAGACTCTGATTTTCTTTCTGATCACCATCTAATGAACCAGCAAGGAGGCAGGTCTCTTTGCTGATAACAGGAAAGCTTCCAGCTACCTGTTGATGTACATCTGAATCTTTATCTGTCTGGGAACCAACCAATACAGGATCTCCCGCATTTTGAACTCTTCCAGGCAAAGCCTCCTCTGGGCCACCTGCACTCCCCTTGGGTTAACAGTGCCACACAATTCCGCCCAGCCTCGACTTGTTTGGGGAAGAAACTGCCCTTCTAGTGGCACTGAATCAACTTGGCAAACTGTTAACGTCTTGCCTGGATCCAAGTTTGGAATTCCAGACCTTCCACACCTCGGACCTTTTGGACTGCGAGCCTAAGGGGGCCCTGCTCCTCTTAAGCAGCCCAGCGGAAAACCTGCCTCCTTGGCTGAGTTGCTCCTGGTCAACCGAGAGACCCTTCCCTGGCCAAGCCGAGCCTTTCTTTCACCCATGCGGCTTCCTCCATGCTGCAGAACCCTTAGTCTTGCACGGGGCTTGCTCCATTTCTCTCCCTCTCGGGCCAGAGAAACTCTGCCAATGATTCTCAAGCCTCTTCGAGACAGCTGCCACTCAGAGTCCTCTTCCTCGCTCATTTAGCGGTGTTGAGATGGCTTCCACACACACTCCAAACGCTTCCTGATGAAGCTTCTCATCTTCCCAGCAGTCCCTCCACTTCCAGACTGGCATTGGCCCAGCCTTCTTTTCCTGGTCACAGCAATGCTGACCAAGGCTTTTCTTCCAGGCTCCAGGTTCTTGCTGTTTCTTCATCTTCCTTTTCTTCTCCTCTTATAAAAACACACGCATCACACTCACTGTTTTTGATCCTTCCACCTCACTACGGTTCCACTTCTCAGCCACTGTCAGGCACAAGGAGGGGCAAAAATCCCTTACTGGAGATGGGATAGGAGGCACTGAAGGTGTTTTAAAGACAAAGAGCCCTCACAAACCCTTGCACCCGCAAAGAGCTGGTGTCAGAAGCCTTCACTGGGCCCCTTTGGGGAAATGGGATGACTAAATCGATCTATTGATCTGTCTCAGAGGCAACACGTCGATGGTCCAGGAGAACCGGCCCTCACATCCTACCAGGCAGGCCCTGGAAGGCCCGCTGGAAATATGATTTCTAAGGTTAGGCACTAACAGCAGGTGGGTGTGAAGGGAGGAGGCCGAGGCTCACTCGTGGCCAAACTGCAGAGAAATAGACTGATCTGGACATTTGGTCCCAGAACAGGCACCAGTTGGGAACCAACCTACTCTGGCCCGGCATCAGCTGCAGAAAAGGAGCAGCTGAGAACAGAGGAAGAGAGGGGGAACCATCACCCTCTAGAGCCGACCGAAACCCAACAGCCATCCTCCAAACAAACTCCGAGAACAAGCGGGGAGCTTTCGTCCAACACATTCAATCTGCAGCCCCTGTAGCAGACATACTCAGACCAGAAGGTGGGAGCTTACGTCACATTCGTTGCAGTAGTAGGCTGGCTCATCCTTTACCCTTCCCTGGTAAGCAATCTTCTTCCCTGATCGGACAAGACTCTCACGCTGGACCTGGCAGTGCTTGATGGACTGCATCAGGCAGTACCTAAAGAAAGGAGGAGTGGTGAGTCCAGACACGCAGCTGGGCTGCTCCCAGGCTTCCAGCCTGCTTCCCCAAGGTGGTGGTCATATTATGCATCTCTAGGAGCAATCTCAGACGTATTTTCACCTCCAGAAGATGCTTCAAGGAGGGAGAAACAAGACAGGCTATGGATCCACCTTCCAAGCCGATGCCCCCAAAGTGCTAGGTCCAGAGTCTCAATGCGCCAGGGGAGTATCAGCACAGAGAAGGCCAGTTTGGGTCATACTGCACACAGGCCAGAGGAAGGGCAAAGCCAACTCACTTGATCATTTTGTACAAGTCAGAGTCACTGATCTTGACTGTGCGAGCGACATTCCAGGAGACGTGGATCATTGGCACGATGGACTTCACGTTCTTCACCTCGTTCCATTCGTAGCGTTCTAGTGCCAGCTGGTACTGGTAAGCTGCAGGGAAAAATTTAGGTTGTCGGTTCCACAATCTACAGCAAATTCAAGACATCTGGAATCTGGGCAAGGTCAAACTCATGGGTGCAAGTGCACGGGTAGAAGTACACCCCACATTTTGTCCATCAGAAGCAGAATTGTTGCGTCCAGTTTTGAACGCCACACTTTAAGAAACATTCAGATTAAAACTGGAATGGGTTCAGAGAAAGGCAGTAAAGGTGATTGGGAGACCGGGTGCTAACTTTTACAATGAGGGAACCGGGTACAGAATCACAGAATCAGGAGGTATGAATCAGAAGGGTCACTTAATTCACCTCTCGGCTCAGTGCACGTGAGAGCCAGTACTAGCGAGATCAGAAGCCAACAGGCTGAAACCAGACAATTACGCGTCCATAAGAGTGGGCAGGTGGCAACCGTTCATCCTGCCCCAAACTGTGAGGTCTCTAGCCTGTCGCACGATACAGGTGGGAGAAAAAGATGCGAAAACTGAACCCAGATGCTACTATAAACAGAGCTTGCATTTGAGACAGTGCAGTTGCTAGAATTCTCTCTTAATGGTGTGCTTATCAGAGACCTGGGTCCTTGAATTAGTGTATTCCAGTATGCGCCAAGAGAAACCTGACCGCAAGAACTAACTAAACCATCTCCAACAAGTGACTCGCCCAGCCCCATTTGAGACCCACCAGGGAAGGAGAGGCCGACTGAGACGCTGCTTAACAACCCTTATCACCCAGAATGGCTTCCTCATATTTAGCCTGAATCTCTGTTATGGGGAGTCCTCAGTTTAAGAATGAGTTCCGTTCCCATAAGTCAAATTTGTACGTAAGCTGGAAAAGTATGATAGTATAATACTGTATAAGCAGCATTGTATAATGAACTTGAACCATTGTGCATTTAACTCCAGTCATTGTGTATTTAATTCAAATTTTGCTACAAAAACATGACAGCCTTTTAGATATGTAGCTGCCCCCATCACCTCTTCCCCTTGGTCAGCTAAACCTGCCCAGTCCCTTCAACAGGTCTCCAAAGGGCTTCATTTCCAGGCCCCTGATCATCTTGGAAGCACATCTGAATGCACTCCAGCCTTTCCATGTCCCTTTTAAAAGGGCAGTGCCCCCAACTGGATGCTGGAGTCCACCTGTGGTCCATTCAGGGTGGATTACAAGGAAACTGTCTCCTTCCAAGATCTGGATCAATGCTGCTTGCACAAGGCCAGATGTGGTCCATCAGGATCCCGAGATCTTTCTCATGTGCACTGCTATCAAGACAGATCTCTACACCCTATACCTAGGATTTGATTTTTCATAGCTGGTGCACTGCTGAAAGGCATCCTGTTGGATCTGGCCCAATATTCAAGTCTCCTGAGGTGCTTTGGAAATGAGTTGAGGTTTTGTTTTCTAAGTATTACCCAGTCCCCCTAGCTTGGTGTCATCTAAGCATCCTCTCCATTCCACCTACTAGATGTTGAATAGTGGTAGGCCAAGGACATAGTCCTGAGGGACTTGATAAATCTCTCCAAGATGATGCACAACCATTTAGGAACCCCCTTTGGGTGCAGTTACTCAACCAGTTGCAAACACACTGGACTACATCATTCTCTAGCCCGTATTTATGCATCTTGTCTACAGGGGAAACCTTGTCAAATGCTTTACAGAGATGAAGATATATTACATCCAGAGTGTTCCCTTGATCTACCAAACTAATCACTCTGACATAAAGACAGATTAGCCTAAATTATTTGTTCTTAACAAGTGTTGGCATTCTTCTAAGTGCCTGCAGACCTGTTGCTCCACCATCTGTCCTAGTCCCTTGCCCAGTATAGATATTAAATTAACTCATCTGTGGTTTGTCAGATCCTCCCTTTTCTCCTTTATGAATACTGGGACTGTGTTTGCTCTTCTCCAGTCTCCTGGGACCTCACTAGGTCTCCAGAAGTTTTCAAAGATGACAATTGGAGGTTCTGAGATCACCTCTGCTAGTGCCTTCAAAAGATCTTGTAAACCATAATTTAAACATGAACAGTGTGATGCAGCTGCTTAAAAGCTTAAAGTTTTACTGGAGCGCATTAACAGGAGCGCAGAATCCAGATCATGGAAAGTAAGCATTCTCCTCTATTCTACCCTGGTCAGAACCCACTTGGATTTCTGTGTCCAGTTTTGGGTACCACAGTTTGCAAAGCACAGTGACAAATTGGAATAAATTCAGAGGACGGCTACCAAGACGGTGAGGTGTCCAGAAACCAAACCCTATGAGGAATAATTAAAAGGATCTACAGAAAAGATGACAGAGGGCAAATATTATAATAGTCTTCAAATATCTAAAGGGCTGACACAAGGAAGGAGGAATTTTCCATTGCCCAGAGAGGTTGGATGGTCATCTGTCAAAGATGCTTGAATGGATCTGGCACTGAGCAGCGCCTTGGCCCTCTAAGGCCCCATGAGCCCTAGCAGGCTCTGTCCTGGCCTGGGAGGTGGGTGGGAGAAGTTTAGCTTCAAAGGCCAGTTTGGCCAAAGCCCTTCTGCATTCAGTGGGTACCTGTCAGGCCTAGCCCAAGGAACTCCAAGAGACAATGCCAATTCAGTCCAGCTATGTTTATTAGCTACAACCTCTAGCAAGAATCTTCCCAGACTAAAACCCCAGTTCCCAAAGTCCTCCAGCCACAACAGTGTGAATTCCTCAGGGAGGTGCCAGTCTCATCCTCTTGTTCCTCCCACGCGCTTCTGATGAGCTAAGAAAATGTTTATCTCCCTGAGCTTGGCCTTCATAATTCCATTCCATCACAGTACCACACTAAAAAGCCAGCAGGTCAACCTTTTCCTTCTGAGGACACTGCTGGCAGAACAACAGCCTCCAGCCCTTCCCTCCTCCTAAGGGAATACCTGTCAGAGGACCGACATTCCAAGCGATATTGTTACACCATCCCGTGGCCTGGACCCAATGCACAGTCCCGGCGTTAATCCACACAAGGTCTCCAGGGCGCTGGATGAAGCGGTAGACGGGGATATTGGACTGGTAAAGGTCTTCTAGGATGGGCCACCAGGAGCCGGTGAGATAATCTACCCCATGCCTGCAAGAAACCTCAGGTTGTGGCAGTTCGGCAGCAATCCCCCATCTCTGTTCCCCCCCGACCCAAATGGAAGGGAGTAGCTGCGCAGACCACAAGAACAGTCTTGGGCCTCTCGTTCAAAGCCATGGAGCTCGCTGTCTCCACCTGTTACTCCCTTCACAGCACTCAGAAGATTCCCTGGGCCACCCCATTTCTTCTCTGGGGCCAGGTTCACCCGTTGCACTGGGCCTAATGAGCTTGGTCCTGGTTTCCCGAAGAAGCCCTCTACCTGTCACAGAAGGCACTGATGCTCTGCCAGTAATGTTCGTGGACAGCAAACCACTCACAGTCCCCGGGCCCAATGTTGATATTCACGGAGCAGAAGTTGTTGTTCTCCTGATGACCTGCAAAGGAGCCACACAGGCAGTTGTTAGAAGCTCAGCATTTGGGACCAGCCCTTCATTTCAAGCAGTCTCTTTGGCAGACAGAAAGTCCCTGGAAGACACCTGTGGAAGGACTGACTGCTCACATGACAGTGGAATCTGGGAAGCTCCAGGGTTCCAGCAAAACCATCATTAGCCACACGCAGGGATGCCTGGTTCAAACTCAGATCTGCCCAGGGTCCCTCCTGGCCATCTTCCTGTTTCCCGCAGGGGCATCGGGGAAGCCTACAAGCAGTTCCTAAGAGTGACAGCCTTTCACTTGCATCCCTCAGCAGCTGGCACTCAAAGGTAGAGTGTTTTTGGATCCGGAGGTTCCATTTCACTGTCAGGACTCATAGTGGGAGAGTTTGCACAACCCCTTCCCCAAGCTACGTCCCATCATGCTCAGACCAGACAGAGAATGGTTCCCACCTGGAGTACGGCTACCCGGGACCTTCATGTACAGTTGCACAGTATTCATGCCCAGAATGGTGTGACCCACGTGACTCAACATGTTCCCCGTTGATGTGACTCGCATAAAAGCTGGAAGCTTTAGCAGTTCCTGCAGCTGCGGTTTCCATCTGTGGTGTGTCAGAGAAACAAGGATGTCACAGACTCTCAGAGCGGAAGGGGCCGGAAGATCAACCAGTCCAACCTCTGTCCGGTGTAGGAATCCTCTACTACTGCACAGACGGCTGGGAATTCTGGGAACATCCCTGCCCATGCTAGTCAGGAATTATGGGATTTGAAGGCACTTCAGCAAAGTGACAAAGAAAGCTATGGCAGCACCACTAGGGCAATTAACCCAAAAGCCACACAGAGGCAGCGCAGAGAAACGCATTTCCTGTGATGCAGGTCCAAACAAGGCTACCGACGGGCAGCCATGGGGAATGCTGTATCCCCAGGTGGCCATGGCAAATCACAGGGAAAAAAACCCTAAGCAAGGCCAGACCTGGTTAGAATTTGGATAGGAAACCACTGGGAAATTCCAGGGTTACTGGTTACACTGGGATGTTGAAAAAACATCTGAGAAGAAGACAAAGGTGAGTCACCAGCATGCCAAGAAAGCTGCGTGGCATCCCCAGGAATTCAGCTGAACTCCAGGGCCTCTACCCTTTAAGCACATTAGTGGCACTGATGGCTTCTGGCCACCAGGGGGCAGCCTCCCCCCAGAGCAGGTTCTTTCTGGAACGCTCCTGCATGACCACTGGGGAGCAGCAGAGAGCCACCGCGACAGACTGTAGCGAGAGCTTTGCCATAGGGCCCTGTGGGGGCGGGGGCAGCCCTGAGCACTGCCTTGATGCAGTTCCATGGGTGGCCACCAAGGGGCACCAAAGAGCCAGGATGAAGCCCAGCCGCACAGAGGGCATTCCAGACCAGCCATCATGCCAGTTTCATGCAGTGACAGGCTTGCAGTGACAGCAAAGGGGGCAGCACAAACAAGCAGGTCTAGGGCCGTTTGCGTGCAGCTTCATCCCCCAAAGGCAGAAGGTGCTGTGGGGAGAGCAAAATTCCCCTTGCTGTGTGGCAAAGGGCGACACCACGCAGGAAATGGAAGGCGGGGGTGGGGGGAGAGAGGAGACCACATTCTCTCCGGGTGCCCAACTTTCCCCTCCCACGGTCCTCACCGCTTGGCATCCGAGAGGTCGATGTTGGTCCCAAACTTGATTATCTGATGAGGCTTCTGGTCGGCATTGCTGCGAGGAGCGGAAAGGGAAAAGTGACGATGGGAAGCTGTAATCGGCCAACTGTTTCCTCCTCGGCTCCTCCCAGGTGGAGAAAGCATTAATTTTCCAACTCTCCCCCAACAGAACATCGTGAGGCCGGGGCCCCCCAGGCTGGCATCCTGTGCCTTCCTAGGTCCAAGACTCACAAGCCCGCCAAGCCTGCCGTCACTCCCTCACACCACCCTCTCTCTTTATATTGGCCTTCGCAAGCCGTTTCTCAGCAAAACCCCCGAAATCCCAAGAAGAATAAGAAAGGCAGTTAAATCACGTGTCACCCAGTGAGCAAGCAGAAGCAGGGCACTCTACCTGGGGGGCGTCTCTGTGGTGCTGTCAGGTTCCTCGGCCTCCTCGTCATCCGTCTCTTTGTCCTCCTGCCTCAACAGAGGGATAAGTTAAAATGGTGGCCTTGCCGCCAGGAGTTAAGGAAGGGCATTCAGTGAGCAGGAGGGCATTTCGGCCCTTCTGGGGGCAGAAATCTGCCTGGTCCTGTCCACACGGGATGCGATGGACAGAACAAAGCCTGGCGCCCTCACCTGAAGCGACTCCTGGAACGAGGCAGCTTGGTACTGGGCATACTTGGCGATGGTGGTGTGTGACCGGCTGCTCTCGCAAGGCCAAACTTGCTTGGTCCCCGAGAGGTCCCAGTTCTCGTCGGACGGCTGCTGCACCTGAGTGCGAACTTCCACGGCGTGCTCCCCACTCGCCTCCACCAGAGTCTTTGTGCTGAACAGCCCCAGATCTGGGGGCAAGAGGAAAGGGGGTCATAGCGGGACACTGGAGGGCCTCAATGCCCCCTCCCCAAGTTGTAGGAGAGAGTAGTTGTGGGTTCCCCTGCCCAACTCTCTGAGAATCAGGCATCTTTTCCTCCACCCCTCTTCGAAAGGCAAACTTTTACAACCAATTTGGCTTCCCTTCCACCCAGAACTACAAAGATCCTCAGCCATTCTCCAAACCTGGGGGGAAAAACCTACCAACTATCTTTTTGTTAGAGTACTCGCAGTCCCCTGCACTTTTTATCCCACTCCAAAACTCTGGACTTGAAGATGCTGCCCTCTTTGCTGCAGGAATCCTCCTCCACCACCGCTTTCCGGCCCCACAGCTCCTCCTTCCCAGCCCTGCCTGCCCGCCTGCTCCCAGGGCATACTCACTGAGGCGAAGAGATCCGGCCAGACCCCGGATGACCGTGATGGGGTTCTTGGGGTCGGTGCAGAATTGCAGCAGCACAGGAGAAAAAGCATCTCGTTTGCTCTCCAACTGAAGAAAAGGAGGAGGAGCCCATCAGAGCGCCACAGGCCAGTCTGGCTCCCCCCACCCTCAAGTGCAAGGCACCCACTGATCCAGAAGCAGAGTAACCTGGTGCCCTCCAGATATATTGGACCACCTCTGCTATAATGCCCAGACAGGGAGGATCACTGACTTTGCAGACCAGGTGTGATAATAATGGGAATCCAAAGCACCAGGCTGGCACCAGTAGGGAAACGCTTAACTGAGACTAATTTGGACCAACGGTCCATCCCTGCAAAGCCGTCCCTAAAATATGCAGGCCAGAGTTTTCCAGTTTGGGCCACTGCGCCCATCTGCTCAAAATCCCCCAGGTGAGGCTGGTGAGCCTCTCTGTCAGCATTTCCTAGAATTCTGGGAGTTGTAGTCCACACATCTTCAAGTCGCCAAGGTTGAGGAACCCTGCCCTAGTCCATTCCACATCCCTCCTTTTCAACCAGTAGTTGCCCCTTAGAGACAATCAAGGATATCCAAGGCTGGCTTCTACTTTAAAAATGGATCAAAGATTGGCCTCGTCCCCTCTCCTGAAATGCAGATGTGGGACTCCGCGAAATCACGTAACTTCAAGCAGGACAGGCCTGAAGCCAGAGGTGTGTTCCAGAAGGGAATTCCCTTTTTCATTGCGACTTTCCCCCTGCAGAGACCCAGCTTGGCTTGTCGTAGGACATCCTTATGGCATCAGTCCCATCAGATTGAAAAGGATCACCAAAGACTGTCCAGAAAGGCCTCAAATAGCAAACCGTGCAGTTACAGGAAAGACCCAAACTGAAGGGGGAGACTTTGTTGGAAAGAAGCAGAAGGGGTTCTTGGAGGAAAAGTTGCTGAGAACAGATCCAAACCTCCAGACAGAGAGGGAAAGATGCCTTCTTTCTGTAAAACTGGACCAACATCCATTCCTTTAGTCTTACTCACGAGAAGGCAGGGAAAAGAGGCCATTGGCAGTTGGACCATTTGCCATGAAATGGAAGAGAAACTGGAAGAAGACACTGGTGGCGAGGAAAAGAATCCCAAGAGGAGCAAAACGTCTTTCTGGGGGAGAGCCCCCTTCCTACTCCCCAAAACCAAGGGCCGCCAAGTGCTCCATTCATCAGTCCGAGCTCCGCATTCTGTGGCTGCGCTCTGCTCATTCCCAGGAGCTCAGAGGCCTCCTTTTCAGGCACACAGGGCTCGGTCTTCTCGGATGTGGAACCGAGCTAAGAGCACGCAGAAGACTGTCAAGCTAACAGCGTAATGACAAGGAAGGAGTCTTGTGGAATGGCAGCAAATAAAAAAAGAGAAGGAAAAAAGAGTCAAAAGATGAGAATGAACTGAGATGGGGGGAAACACAGGAAAAGAGAAACTCTTGGGGATCTTTCCCCAAATGAACCACGGAAACCCAGGAGGAAAAGATGCGGCCTCTCCATGGTGGTAGACAGAACAGGGGGGCAATTTTGCCTGGGCAGAAACTGCCGGGAAAGATCAAGCCCGGAGACCCTGGCTCTAAAGACCGCGACCACAAAGAGAATTCAGTCCCGATCTGAGTGCCAAAACACACAGTTCACAAAGTCTGACCTGCCAGGCTACGGGGAAAGAAGTGGCACGTTGAGAAATGAAATGAACGTGAACAATTTGTTCAGAAACCGACATGCACAGAAACCATCCTTTGCAGATGGATGGTTCTGGAAAAGGGGCAGGACAGATAAAGAGCGATGCATGCAAAGGCTGAGACTTTAAACAGAATAAATGGAGCTCCCAGTTCTCACGACTGCAAAATTATAGTGCCGTTAAGGCAACCCCAAGTCACCTCAGCCTTTTTTTCGCAACACATCGCTGTTGAATCATCTTCACTTTGTGACCAGCTACTATCCCCAAGACTCTTTCTTCCAGCGTTACTGCCCCACCAAACAGCCTCTATCCTAAACTGGGCCGATGTATTTGGTTGTTACTCACTGAGCTCCAAACGCTCAACGTTGCATCAGCCCTCTTTGATCCGCTTTCGAGTCTTATGCCTGTCTTTGGAGCCATTTGCAAAAATCCTCCCCGCCTGTGTTCCTGGCAGACGGGCCAAGGTTTTCCTCCAGCCACGGAGATGCAAAGCGTTCACAATGCAACACAGCTAAGACTATGTGCGTGGCTAATTCTTACAAAGCTGGGCCCTGCCTGAAAAGGAAGGAAGCCGTCAAAAACGGTCTCGAAGGCCCACAGAAGAGGTCTTTTTCGAGAGGGAGGAGGGAGGACAGAAGCTGCCAGACAGAGCCACTGGAGCAGCATCTCAGTCCCCAGAGAGCAAACGTCTCCTGGGTCTCACAAACCACTTTTGTTTTGCCTTCCACGAGGAGGAGCTTTGCCTTGAATAGCAACCCAGGGACAAATTGAAGACGAAGCGAGCTGCACAGAAGGAAGGGCAGCCCAATCTCCCAGCTCTCCGGAAGCTTGCCTGAGCCAGCGTGGAGGGGGTCGAAAGATTCCTCCGGGCACAAGGACGGTGAGCTGAAGAGGAGTTCGGAGGAGAGAGAAAAGCTCGGGGGTCCAGGCAGAGACCTGGGGCGCTGCACCCTCATAACTAGGATGCGAGAAAAGGAGCCACACAAATAGGTGTTTTAAAAGACAGGATAGGGGATCTAAGAGCTCAACGTCTTTTTGAGATGAACAGGAAATGCTACTGAAAAGTCTGTGAAAACAGAAACACTGCTGTAAAGGAAGACTGCTCTCTTCAAACAGACTGAGACAGAGATGTGGGTGGAGATCAGTGTTTCTCAACCTTGGCAACTTTAAGACGTGTGAACTTCAACTCCCAGAATTCCCCAGACAGCATGCTGTCTGGGGAATTCTGGGAGTTGAAGTCCACACGTCTTAAAGTTGCCAAGGTTGAGAAACACTGGTGTAGAAGGGATGGACTTATTCTCACTTGCTCCAGAGGGTAAGACTAGAAGGAGTGGGATGAGACTTCAAGGATGTAGACGCAGATGAGACATAAGAAGGACTCCTGGACAGGAAGAGCTGTCAATTGGTGGCATGGGTTCCTGCAGGCAGGAGTTTCTTCCCCTTCGCTGGAGGTTTTCCAGCAGAGGCTGGATGGTCCTCTATCGGGGGTAGGGTAGTGATTCCTCCAGTTGCAGGGGCTGGACTCGATGACCCCCGAGGTCCCTTCCAACTCTATGAAATCTGCCTCAATAAACAGCTGTCAGATATCTGCCTGACTAGCCAGGCATCGAGGTACCGCAGGGTGGAGGGATTGCTTTTTGACCACCAATCTCCCGTTGGGGGGAAGAATCTTTGGAACAAACAAAAGCCAACACAAAACATAGTTGGGGAAACCTCAAATGTGAGGATGAGACGGTGACGGGGTGAGCAGGACTGCTGAAGGACAGGAGACGGAGATCAACAAGGTGGGTTTCTTCCAAAGGCCCCAGGGACTGCACCGAAGCCCTCCCGGTTAGCTTCCAGCCTCACTCCGTGGGTTGGGCTGGAGGCACCCAGGAGGAATCGAATCCCAGATCCCCAGTGTCGGGGACCCCTCTGTGTACACCCCAGAATGCAGGAGCGGGAAGAGGAGGGCTGGGCTAGCAGGGCCCTGATTCCTGGCCAGAACCAGCCCACGGAGCTGCAAACAGTTGTCACTGGTGTCGTCTCAGCCCGGTTTTTGCCCACTGCCTCCTGCCGGATGGCTCTGCTCTGCCCTTTGGGGCTCCTGAACGTTCGCCAGGAAACTCCCGGCACATTTTAAGGTCGACCTCTTCAGCCATGAGGGCTAGAAGCTTTGCTGCCCCTTTTATTGGTCTTTGAAAACTAAGCCAATATCCTGGCTTATGTAGTGCAGCGAAGATGCTCTGGCACACCTAGAGCCCTGTTTCTTATACCTCCACAAAGATCTCACACAGACAGCCCCCCCACAACCAGCCCTGCTCCAGGTAGCTTTTCCTCCAGCCCCCTCCTGCTATCCTGAAAAACAGACACTCACGTAGATGCTCGGAGTTGGGGGGCTGAGCTTATCCCGCGGGAGCTTTTCGTCCACGTTGATCTGCGGTTTGACGGAGTGGCTGGGGGACAAGTAAGATTCCTTAAATTTTCCTTTCACCTTGGCGTGCCTGGAGAGAGCAGGGGAAAGAAGAGGAGGCATGAGCACAGGAAAAGTGGGGACAATGTACATTTTGCAAGCCCAGCTCACAGAATCCTAGGATGGTGGAGTTGGAAGGTACTCCAAGGATCATCTAGACCAACCCTCTTCAAGGTGCAGGAAAACCAGTCAAATCATCCACGAGAGCCGTTTGTCTAGGGCAGTGTTGTCCAAACCTGGCCACTTTAAGATGAGTGGACTTCAACTCCCATGGCTGGCTGGGGAATTCTGGGAGTTGAAGTCCACTCATCTTAAAGTGGCCAGGTTTGGACAACACTGGTCTAGGGTCTTCTTAAAGAACCTCCAGAAACGGAGAACCTGCATCCTCCATAGGTAGCCCGTGCTACTCTCGTTCTGAAGGTCTCCCTTTTATTTAAACAAAATCTAGGTAGCTACAACTTATACCCACTGCTTCTGGCCCGCGTTTCTGCAGCCATGGAAAAAGCTTCACAAAACATCTTCCCCGGAGCTGCTCTTGGCGTCTTCTGGAAACTGGCAGTTTACTCTTATTCTGTCGCTGCGTGATTCCTGAAGCTGCTACAGAAAGCCGCCCATACCCCTGAAGCCGTCTCTGGCCCCTGGGCGTGTGCAAAGGGTTCGTACCAGAAACATATAGATTGCAGTGCAACGACAGGTGCAGGCTGATGTTTGTTCAGGCCCGCCCAAAGACAATAGTTTCTGAGGGAGGAAGGCTTTAAAAAGGGGAAACCAAGAAAAAGGGGGTCTGAACTCTCCAGGGAAGCCCCCCATCCTTAAATGTATCCATTTCACGGGAGAAGGAAAGAAACGCTTCTTCCCTCTTCCTTCCTCGCACCTCCGCCGGCTCCCTGAAGATGCGCGCATTCAAAACGAAGCACCCGTTGCTTAAGCGCACACAATGCAGCTAACCGGAGATTGGGTTTTTCAGAGCAGGCTCCCCGTTTGGCCAGGGGGAGGAAGGAAGCCAAGGGGAGGACTTGGCACCCCTCAGTTGCCTGTCAGCCCACCCGGTTTGCTACGTTTTGCATCGGGACACTTGTAGGCTTGGAACGAACAGTCCCCCAGGCAGCCTACATAGCTCGCTCACACATTCGTTTTACTCGCAGCACCAGAGTCCGTTCTCGCATCTTCACAACCTGCCTGGGTGTTGTGTCCCTTCCCCTGCCTCATGCGGCCCACAGACCGGCTGATCTCTCCTTCACCCTCTTCCTTGGCGGTGCTATTTCCTCATGATTTACTTTCTTCCTGCCTCCATCCACTGTCCCCTAAGGAGCTCGCAGAGAAACCACGAGATGGTACTCTCAAGAGATGGCACCAGAGCCAGGTTTTGCAAATCTGCAAAATGGGATGCAGCTTAAAAAAAAAAAAAAAGGAGCAGGGAGGCAAGCTTTTGGAAGATCGCGGGTGCTAAATTTCAGAAGCCACCGAGAAAAATGAATCACCGTGGCACAAGGTAATTTTAAGAGCAGCAGTAACAGAAATGCGTGTCGTATCTGCAGGCTAAAAACTGTAGAATCCAGTTTTCCTCCTGCAGAACACCTTTTGTATTTTTACACAGAGAGAGCCTACAAATAGACCAGATTATTCGGTAATGCAGCAGGCATAAATGATTGGAGGCAGGACAGGAACTGCTGTGAGCCACTGTGCTACTGCCAAGAGGAGGAACAGAGTGGAACCCTTCCAACCTCCTGAGAACAGGCCACTCGGGAGCGCGATGCTGCACTTCACTTTGGTCTCGCCCTCCCCTCCTTTCTCCGCTTTGTCCAGCTGTACACGGGCAACTCGCATTTTCTAACCAGTGGCTGGAAACTCCTGGGAGAAAGCAATCCCGGGGGGCGACGGTGGAACTCACTTGCTGGCCCGCACGACCTCTGCGGCCGAATGGTTGATGGTCAGCTCACTCAGCGGGATGCGCCGCTCCTCGACCTCGGAGGCGATGAATGTCTCCTTGTCCCCGCTCTCCACTTTGATAAGCCGGATCTTCAGCTCCTTGGGAGGGCCCTCCGTGAAGGAGCGCAGCTTGAGCAGGTCGGCGGAGCACACCATGGTGGAGACCGAACCGACCGGGCCCTCCTCCTTCTTGACGGGAGACCTCCGTTCGGGTGGGGGCGGGGGCGGAGGGGGGGGTGGCTTGGCCCCATTCTCCCGGGCCTGGCCCTCTGCGCTCTGCACGTCCAAACTGCCCAGAATCTGCCGGTTCTTCCCCTTGCGAGCTTTACCATCCCGATGCCGCCGCGAGCCGTCCCTGTTGGACCGACGGTGACGGCGATGCTCCCAGTCTCGCTTGCGGGACTCATCCTTGGGACGTGGAGCCGGGGGCGGTGGCACTGGAGGCATGGGAGCCGGAAGAGGAGGGGGTGGAGGGGAGGCGGGGGGCGGCGGGGGGCTGGCAGGGGGCGGTGGGCTCTTCTCCCGCCCCGCTCGCCCCACCAGGGTCTCACAGGCCCGGCTGATCTCCTCAAGGACCTCCGACTCCGTCTTGATGGGCCGAGGGGTGGGCAGGGGGGGCGGGGTGGCCGCTCGCTCCTCCGAGGCACCTGTTCCTCCAGCCCACGCCTGGCCTGAGGTAGTGAATTGGGGCAGGGGGCTCTGGCTCGCACCGGCTGGAGGAGAGACCTTAGCACCTGGGGGGGTCAGTGGTTTGAGCCGATAGGAGTGTTTCTGCCCCTCCAGCACACTGGCCAAAGACTTGAGGAGAGACGGGGTGCTGTGGTGGGGGAACTTCCCGCCGCCGGCCCCCGCCACTGCCATCGCCGGGGGCCGCTGCTCTTCTGTGTCTCGCTTGCCGAAGCGATAGAGGCAAGGGGGCTCCGGTGGATCCTGCCCGGGCGGTTTGGGGTAGTCAAAGGAGCTGGCGGAGGCGGAGGGCAGTTTGGGTCTTGCCAGGGGTGGGGGGCTAGGAAGAAGAGGGGCAGGGGGCGGCGGCGGAGGGAAACTCTCCTCCCGCTCCTCTTCCCCGCGCCGTATGGATTCGTCCAGCATTTTCATGATGTTGGCCAGACCATCCGGCAAAATCTTGGAGAACTCGGGGGGCTCCTCGAACTGGTCCTCTAATGGGGGGCTGGCAAAGCCGAAGAGGCGATCAGAGGAGGCCTCCACAGTGGGGGGCACCGCTGGCGGGTCTGGTGTCTTTGGATAAGAGGCCCGGGACGGTGGAGGAGGCGGGGGTGGGACCGGGAGCTGTGGGGGGCTCTCTGGGGACCTGAATGTTCCTGAGGTAATTGAGGGGCTTGGATTCAGGGGCCTGGCATCCCCAGAGCCTTTCTCTTCCCGGCCACCCTCAGGAAGCCAGAATTGGGGGGCTGGCGAAGGCTCGGGGCTGGCTGGCCTGGGGGTGTCCCCAGCCCCTTCCCGGGGGTGAGGGAAGGTCCCTTTCTGACTGCTGGTGCCCGAATCCTGGAAGCTGCATCCCGAGTCACAAGCCGCCAAGGAGGGCGGATCGGCCCCACAGGGTTCTCCTCCGCACCCAAAGAGGATGTCCCCGAGGGGGTCCTCGCCAGCTTTCCCCTCGCCCACTTTGTTCAGCCAGGGCAATGGAGGGGGCGGAGGAGGGGGCGGGGGCGGCGGGCACTGTGGAGCCGAAGGGGGGGGTGGAGCCGTGGCTGGCGGGGGCCCAGTGATGTTGGGGGGCGGGGGCGGCATGCGAGTGCAGGGCAGATTGCGGGGAGCAAGGCAAGGGGCTGGCCGGGACGGCGGGGGCGGTTTGCGCCCACTGCTCTCCGGCGTGGAGCTGGACGACTCCAATGCCGGCGTTTGGTAATGATTAGAAGAACCCTGCAGAGGCGGATGGAAAGAAACCATCAGAAAATCTCTTCCGCATGCCTGGGGTCTCCCCCCCGGGCTGCTGCCCCCCTTTCAATCCCGCCCCCTGGCAAGGCCTCTGAAAAACCTGCCAGTGCGATACAGCAGCGCCTTGGGGCTCTGCCTGGCCACTTACAAGGCTTTCAGAGGTCAGCTGCCCCCGTGAGGTGGTCTTGCTGGTGGTGGTGGGTCCTCCCGGGGTCGGGCGCGGGGCATAAGGCACGCAGGCGGACGTTGCTGGTGTGGTGGTGGAGTCTGGACGCACCCGGGGAACTCGGCCATCTCTAAGGTCACTTCCGTTGGGCCGGGCCGAGCAGCTGTGGGTCTCGAGGGGGGCGCGGTGTGCTGGCGGTGTGCGGGGGCTGGGTGCCATGGCCGGCAGGCGGT
Source organism: Python bivittatus (assembly GCF_059951505.1). Classification (NCBI taxonomy): domain Eukaryota; kingdom Metazoa; phylum Chordata; class Lepidosauria; order Squamata; family Pythonidae; genus Python; species Python bivittatus. Next base: position 2,169,794 of record NW_028277062.1, read on the forward strand.
GTGGGGGCGGATGGGAGCTGTAAGCGGGAGACGGGTACGGGAAGGAATGTGCCACTGGGTTCCTCTGCTCCTAGGTGGGCAGCCGGGGCGGAAGAAGAAGAAGAAGAAGAAAAATCTGCGTTAAGGACGCAAAATCAGTCCTCCCGCTTGGAAACCCAAAGGCTTTTTCCCTAGCCAGATCCCTTCCGTTCACATCATGCGTCCTGCGAGGTGGAGCTCTCTGGACTGCTGTGAGCTTGCGGGGAAGGGAGGCCTGGGAGAGTTGGAAAGGCCTGGAGAAGCATTCAAGGTCTCCAGAACAAAAGCCAGAAGAGGCCTTGAGCCCCCCATCTCCCCCCCCAATCTGCAATCCAGCCCTTCGCAGATCCCAAGCCAAGCAGGCTGCTGAAAAGGGGCAGGCAGAGCACGGGAGTCCAGGCTGAGCCAGCCGGCCCCTCCCTGCGTGAGGAAGGCGGCGGGGAAAGGAGAGCAGAACCCGAACCACCCCCCTCTGCAGCCTGCCCGAAACGGGCGCTAACTCCCTGCCACCTGATAGCCAGATCTGGGGCAGTCTAATATCCAGGAAGACATACAAGGGACAGGGAGGAACCCCCAGCCCTGATCAAGGACCCCTCCGAGATTTAAAACACTGTGGATGATTTGCCTGCCTGCTCTTATTTATTAAAAAATATTTCTTTAATTCTACATATATACTACCAAATCCTTACAGACTCATGGTTGTTTATAAAATAAGCAATAAAAATTAGCTGTGTCATACGCCTGCCTGCCTGCCTTTTCTGATCTCCTTCCTTCCTTCCTTCCTTCCTTCCTTCCTTCCTTCCTTCCTTCCTTCCTTCCTTCCTTCCTTCCTTCCTTCCTTCCTTCCTTCCTTCCTTCTCTCATCTCCTTCCCTTCGTTCCTTCCTCCCTTCCTCCCTACCTACCTGCCTGCCTACCACATTTCTGGCCTAGGGCTGAAGTGGGAAGCCAGCCTTACTTGTCTCTCTGGGGCAGCCACGTTCTTGCGTTCTTGGCCCCACAAGTCTCCATGGAGGGGGTTCCATAATCCAGGTTTAGGCAGCTGATAGTGGGGATTGCCAGGGGCTCCGGGACCGGACAGGTGCTGGCCTGCCCCGTTACCACCATTCTGCTCCCCGACAGGCATTTGCAGAAAGAGAGCAAGAGGAGACGGTCACGGCCTCAGAATCCCCACAGCCTCCTCCCCACATGCTGCTGGACATCCTTCCCCACCTAGGGGGAAACAGGAGCGGAAAAGAGAGCCCAGCGGGAGATGAACAGAACTCCCGAGGTCGGCCTACAGATCGACTCGTGCCGACAGCCACCAAAGCAGAAGAAAAGAGCAACAGCTGGAAGGGGTGGGGGGCCGTTAAGCATGTGCAGAGCGCAAAAGGGAGGAAGGGTGGTGCACCTGCTGGGAAGTGCAAGGGCTATGCTACCTGGTCGGGACTGGTGCTCCTCCGTCTCTTCATGGGAGCGGGCATCTCTTCGCTGTGCCCTGGGTGGGCGGGGTGCTGGACCGGAGGGACGGGCTGGACCACGGGGGGCTCCATGGGCGGGCCAGGCCTCTTGAGCTGGGGGTTGCGCTTGGCAGAGAAATTCCTCTTCTGGAAGCGGGGAGGGAAGGCAAGAGAGATTCATTTGCCCGGAATAATTCTCTTTATCTACTAAAATCCAACTAGGAGGCTTTCACTCGAAACCATGACACGTCTAGGCGAGGCCTGGAGGAAACCGGCTCGCGCCAGCAACTATCCATGCGGAGGAAATGAGGGGACAACACGGCTTCCGAGATTTGCCACTAAAGAAAAATTGGTTCAAGATCAAAAGGTGTCAAGAAGAGCCGGCCAGATGCTCTGGAGTAGGTTAACACTTATGCAGTTCCTTCTCTTTGGCAATGACTTGGAGGAAGCATTTTAGAAAGGCTGAAACATAACAAAGCCTGAAGACACAGAAATTTCCTTTTGTTCTTCTTCAGCGGGGTTCCCACTTCAGCTTAAACGGCATCGTGTTTCTGCAGTGCCCACCAGAAGCTTAAGGCTGCTCATTAGACCGGTGTTTCTTAACGGTGGCGACTTTCAGAGGGGTGGACTTCAACTCCCAGAATTCCCCAGCCAGCATGGCTGGCTGGGGAATTCTGGGAGTTGAAGTCTACTCCTCTGAAAGTCGCCACCGTTGAGAAACACCGCATTAGATGTTGGAAGAAGAGCATTGGTTAAATCTCAAAGTATCGGACACGTGGAAGTGAAGGACGTGGAATTGGAGACCGGTCAGTTCAATGGCGTTTCAGCCAACAGGCCAATAAAACATGCAGCTGTTTTGGAGTCACACAGGACTCCTGCAAAAACTACTCCTTCATTTACTCCCCCCGTTCAATATTCAGAAAAACGTCCATCTTCCCCAGGAAGCAGTTATCCCAAAACATTTGGAAACGCCAGTCAGGGAGCAGTGATTGACAAAGAGCTGTGGAATGGGGAAGACTGGTCCTAAACCTTTGTGTGTGTGTGGGGGGGGGGGGGAACAGTCAAATGACTCATAGAATTTAAAAAAAACAAACAAACCAGGTGTTCTTCAACTTATATAACTCCCAAATTATACAAGTTTGACAAACCATATTTGCCTTGATGAATGCCCAACGTTTGGGGTGATTTAAATCACCCACTAAAGAGGGGCACAGAGGGTCTCCCTGTTTGTGGAAGTTGGGGATGGCGTGAACAGGAACCTTCTGTTAAGAGAGGCTGCAGTATGGGGATAGGGATTTGGGGGTAGCTTTGCACCTACCCTTGCTGCCCCCCTCCCAGCAGCATCCTCTGGATCTGGGAAGCGTGGGGCAGGGGGAGGCAGAGGCTTCTCACCTCAAGATGTAAAAGGTTCCAGACTTGCTGCAGGGGGGGTAAAACTTTGTGCCGGTGATGAGATGATCCCCCCGAATGGAAATTCCACAGCTGAGCCTGAAAGGGGGTGGGGGCGGAGGAAGAAGAGACAGAGACCAGGTTAAAAAAGTAAACTTTTCTTCATGGGCTCCTTTGTGGAGTTTTGTTTGGCAACTGCTTTCCTCTGGAATTTTTATTTTCACCTTCCCAGTCTCGTAGTCTCAACATTTCCTGGTCGTCTCCCATCCAAAAATCATCCTGGACAGGCTGTGCTTAGCTTCTGCGCCTGGGCAAGGTTGGTCAGGAAAACACCAGGCACTCTCACGCTGTCTTGCCCAATACATTTTTTAAAAAGGGTGGGACCTCCTCCGCCTCCCCACCCAGCCCCGCTGCTGCTTCTCCTAAGGCCAAATCCTGCACACACCCCTGCCAGCAGGCGGCCATTCCTACCTGCTGTAGCCGCCCAATCCGGGCATGCATTTCTCCGTAGCTCCCATAGTCGCGCTGGTGTCGGGCAGCGTTTTGGTAGCACCGAACAGCCTCCTCGCAGTCTTGCTCCGACTCGTAGATCTCACCCAGCTGCTCCCAGAGATGAGGCTGGCCCTGGTCCCGCAGCAGAGCTTGGACGCAGCCATGGATGGCCTCCAGCTTCCCATGCAGGGGACGTGGGGGCAGATTCCTGGGGGGGGAGGAATGAGAGGGGAACGCGGTGAGCAAGCGACAGTGGGAAGGGAGCAAGTGGGGCAGGCTCCCTGGGAAGGGGTGCTGGTGGCGTACGGAGTTAAAGGGCGGGCGGGGGGGCTTAAAGGAAACAGGGCTTCCTGCCGATACGGGGGAGGGGCGAAGGAGGACGCAGCAAAGGAGAGAGAAAGGCCCAGAGTTTTGTGAACCGCAAAGGAGCTGAAAGGACAGGACTGTGCAGCAGAGGGTTAGCAGGACGGGGGTCCGCAGGCCAGCGGGATGATCGTTGTCAACTCCACCCTTCCCCAAAGGCAAACTGCAGCGCAGGGGCCTTGGCCTTCAGCGCAGCAGCGTGTTCCCCCCTCCTCTCCCGCCAGTTGGGTGGCTGTGCCCCAAAGGCCAGGAGCAAGACTCACCCAGGGGAGAAGTAGCCTTTGCTGTACTGCCCCAAGTTAGCACCATGGCTGGGCGGCAACGGCAGGGGCAGCGGAGGCTGGACGGCACTGGCAGAGCACCTGGGAGCGGAAGGCCGTGGCGGGCAAGAAAGACAGAAGAGACGTCAACTATGAGACAAGAGAAGGTCCCTGCTCCAATCCAGGCAGGCCGGGTTTATTCTGCAGGGTGGAAAACGCGCTCTGTACATGCCCTGGGACGGTTCGGGGTCTCTACAGGCCAGGGCTGAGCTCTGGGGGGGGAAGGCTCAGGAGAGGAAGCACTGCAGAAAGCCCCGAAACTGCTCCCACCCAATGAGGGAGAGGAGGAGGAGGAGGAGGAGGAGGAGGTGGCAGCGGCGGCGGATTTGGCAGAGTCCAAACGGGTCAGGGGCCGGAGCATGGGGAGGCAAGCGCAGGGCAAAGCTTCGCCAACAGAAACGCAGTGTGACTTAGGTTAACCCAGGTGGAGTCTCCCAAGCAAAGAATGTGTTTTGGTGAAGGCGGAAAAGATGCTCCGGGGGATCCCCCCGAGGAGCCCACAAACAGGGGCCTCTCTGGCCTTCTAAGCTCAGGGTCATGTCTGCACGGCTGCGGACTATGCAGAGTCCATTTACTCCGCAGAGATCCGCATATGCGTGAATTTACCTAGTAAGCCCACAACTTCAGTATCAAAGTTTATTCTTTGTTTTTTTTAAACTTACTACACCAGCAATTCCCCCAAAGTCTAAATTCTCAAATTCCACTTGGAAAAACAACTTGGGGGAAAAGGTGGGGGGGGGGAGCAGATCGCCAGGCTGACTGAGGGACCAGAAGCACTTGACCCACCCCCTGCCAGAGCTCTTCCTTGATCCCGCTCCCCTCCCTCCCCGTGCCCAGAATACCTGCCCCCCGGGAGCCATGGGCGAGAATGGCACGAACTCCAGGCTCCGCTACAGCCCAGGTTGCCGATAGAAAAAGGGTCCCGCCCAGCACGGACCCCCAACTGTTCCAACGTGCGATGCATCCAGTCTGCGGGTGGAGAAGGGAAACAGGGTTAGGGAACCCGCAGAGAAGGGAGCCCCACTCCTACTTTTCTGCCTCTTGCCCCAGTGAACCTCTGGCTCTTGTCCCGAGTCCCCCCTTGAAACACCACTTGAAACACACACAACTCTCCTCTCTTCTCCCTCCCAGAAATCTCCTTTGCTTCAACATCTGTACTCTGATAATAATAGACAGCCAGTTTGGGGGAGATTAAAGGCACCAAGCCCAAAACCAGGAGGCTGTGAGTTCTAGTTCTAGTCCTCCCTTAGGCACAAGACCAGCTGGGGAGAGAGGGCCAGGAAAGGTAAGGCAAACCACTTCTGAAAACATTGCCAAAACCGCGTGGACTTGCCCCTGTCACCACGAGAGGTCAAGACAGACCGGAAAGCGAGTTGGATAATTAATCACTGATACAAGATGCACCTTCTGCCAATTTTATTAGCGGGGCCATTTTATTCTTTTAAGCCTCTGTCTGACCCCCCCCCAAATTCTCATCCCTCATGCACTCCGTGGGGAAGTCAGGGCTCTCCCCCCCAGCCCCCGCAAGCCCAACTCTTACCTTTCTGCCGCAGTGGATGCGTCTTCGTTCCCCACCCTCCACCCCCCCAGATCCAAGCGACGGGCGCCCCCCCAGCCGCTGCTAGTTTAGACCTTCTCTGGTCTAAAGCCTCCTGCGGTCACAGCCACATATAATGCTGAATGGGAGATTGGGGGGGGGGCAGGGTAGAGAGAAAGAAAAAGAGAGGGAGAAACAGTTTAAATTCGCATACGCACTTTGCACCCCGAAAGCGTGCTCTGACAACCACATTTGTCTGCCGTGTCCCCTTTATCTGCCCCCAGCCCAGGAGCGAGACAGGCTTAAGTCACCCACAGGTGCCAAGGGTGACAAGGGAAAGTAGTGTTTTCCCCCATGCCCCGTCACTTCGCGCCGAGAGCTTCAAAATGTGCAAAACCGGTTAGGCTTCGGAGGGGACAGCGGTGCCGGGATCAGAGGCGGGAAAGGGATTGGCCACAGGCGGGCAATTTTCACGCCAGTTTAACTTTTTGCTGACTCAAGGATGGGCAGAGCGCGGTGTGGCTCAGCGGTGGGGAACGGCCGCGCACCATTCTGCACCGCTGCAGCTTCCCTGTGCTCTGGGTCCACCGCATCTGTTGGAAGACAGCGGCTGTGCTGGCTGCGAAGGATGGGAGTTGTAGTCCAACATGTTTCTCCCCCTAAAAAGAGGCACGGCAGGCAGAAACGGGGGTGGGGGTGGGAGAATCCCCTAATGCATATACTTCGCTATTTCGACTGGGCCCGGGTCTCGTTCCCTCCAGTTCTTAGTGTTAAAAAATCCACCGCGCGAACACGCTTTAGGTAACATCGGTACCAAACGCTGGCAAGTTTCCACCTTGATGTTAACCTGCATGCAAAAGCGTTCGGCTGGGTCAGCCCTTTGGACCCGGCGCCGGCTAATTCAGCCCTGGTTTGAAGCGCGCTCCCCGCGCGTGCAGGCGACCCGGTCTCCGTCCCGAGGAGGCGGAAGCGGCTCTTTTCCGCCGCTCCAGGACCGCTTCCACCCCACGCTCCCGGCAGCGCCGCTCGCCGCGGCAAGGACGGGGTTAAGCCTCGGCGGTGTTTTCTCCCTCCCGTTAGCGCCGGCCCCGCCTCCGCAGGCCGGGCCCCCCTCGCTCCGCTTCCAATGGCATGCCCGCCTCTGGGAGAGGGAGGCGGGGCCTCCGCCCCACCCGCCTCCCGAATTAACCCCTGCCCCGCCGGCTGGCCTGAGCGAAGATACCTTGTGCTCCCGAAACACTCAGCCGGTCTCTCATTCTCTCTTTCTCCTGCAACCAACCAATCACACAGCCTCTTCCCGACGGCCACCAATCATCTTTCACCTTGATCTTCCAAAGGGGTCTGAAACCATAGAGATAAATGGGGAGGGGAGGCAAGATCAGCCTTCGCGGTCACCGACGGCCACCGCCTGGCGACCCGACGGACGACAAACGCCCGGCGAGAGGCGGACCTGGCCGGCGCCCCGGGCGTTGAACGGCTCCGATTTCCCGCAGGGAGCGGACCGGCGCCCGGCCTCGCCTCAACCGCCGCGTCCGCAGCGGACGCGGAATTCTCTCCCGGCGTCTCCGCGAGCAAACGGGCTGATCCCCGACTCCCATCGTTCCCAGCCGGGGGCGGGAATCACGGGCACCCCCGGGGAGGGTGGGGCGCGTGCACCGTTACAGCGGCTGGAGATGGGACTCGAAGCCCAACGCTCCGCACAGCTCAAGACTGCTCCTCCGCTGGACTACAAGGTCCATGATCCCCTCCCGAGGCCGTCGGCTTGGGGAAGGGTGCTCCAGCGTCCCCGCAAGCGCCGGGGGCGAGCGACCGCCTTGTGCCGGGATGCCGTTCCCGAAGGGAGACCGAAACCGCCGCCCCCCCCGTCCCGCGACTGGGCTGCCCCCGGGGGGCTCGGGCACGGCGCGCCGTCCCCGCTCCGCTCTCTGGCAGGAAAGCGGACAACACTGCAGGGCCGTCGTAAATCGCTCCAGCCTTGGCATAAAGCTCGTTCTCCCGGCAGCGCGTGTGATCGCAGCTGGCACGGCTTCTGCCGCCGCCCCCTCCCCGTATCCCCTCCCCAATTAGGAAGGCTTTCCGTCCTTTGGGAAGGGCAGGGAGCCCAGACGGAGGTGCCCCTGTGTGCTGCCCCCACTGAAATACTCTCCTCGCTGCCCCTCCCGCTTGGCATCGCTGCCAAGTCTCATCTCAGTGCTCACGGGAGGGGGCGGGGGGCAACTGCCTCCTGTGCGTGTGGGACAGCAACATGCCCTCCCAATACGGCCAACAACTCTGATGGTCCCAGGTTGATGCTGGCAACCCGGGCCATCTGGCCTACCCTTCCTGCTAGCCCCAGAACGTAGCTGGGGAGGGTGGGAGTCGCAGCCCAACCTCTCAGCATCCCTGCACTGCGCCAGCTTGCTGAAACTGAAATGCCCAGTCTCTGCAAGTTCTCCGGATCAACAGAAACACCTGTTTCAAGGTGGGCACTGCCCGACGCGCCTGCGAGCGTTTTTTGATTCCCTCGGTCTTCCCATCTGTAAGAGGGCAGAATGGGCAGCTCAGGTGAGCAGCTCCCAGATGAATGAACTGTCTTTGACACTTGCAGCGCGTAACCTGGCCCGCCCTCCTCTCCCAACCCCTGCAATTCAACCAAGTTGGCGGACCCAGGTTTCGCCAAGAGCAGCCTCTGAGGACCCAGAGTGGAAGCTGTTTTTTCCCACGCCATCATGAGACGTCATGGGAGGGAAGGAAAGGGGAGGCTGTGGCCACCACCAGCGCCTGTGACTCACCCCCCACTGCTCCCCCCCCCGCGTCTGGACCCGTGTCCCGCCAGAAAGCTGAGCCAGACGCACCAGTCAGCCCCTCTGTGGTGCGGTCAGGGCTGTCTTTCCTCCCTGAGCCAGACCGTGTCTTGGGAACCTACCCACCTCACCAGGCCAGGTGGGGAGAGGAGGGTTGGGGGTTTTCTCATCACCCTCCTGTGCCCCCCCCCGTCTCTGGGCGACTGAAGGGGCCTCCTCCCAGCCTTCGACTCTGGGGAGGGAGAGCAGGCGTGAATGGATGGACCGAGCAGCAGCCCCAGGCCAAAGACCGTGGCTATTTCTGGAAAAGCCCAGAGCTAAGTTTGGCTCGAAGGAAGGCTGGGTGGCTGCGGCTGCAACAGGCCAGGCAGGGGCACACCCCTTGTGTGACTTCTTGCCTGCCAAGCAGCGAAGTGGAGAAAGAGGAAGAGAGCGAGCTGCCAGGACTTCCCAGCACGCCTTCGACGGAGGAAACGGCAGGGCCGAATCGCAAGCAGCCGCCTCGCTTGTCCGTTTGCGCGACGGGGGCAAAGCATGACCAGCACACTGTGACGGGCATGCAAACCTGAGAGGGAAATGAGTCATGGGGAGGAAGTGTGCAAATACCAAGTCTGGCATAGGTTTCTCCAGGGAAAGGTTGGCCAGGGATGCTCTGTGGGTGGCACATGGAGCAATTTGGAGAAGACATTTCACCCTGATGCTCAGGCTATGGGAGATGTTGCCACGGAGCTACGCAGAACCAAAGCCTTTCATGCGCCCTGCTCAAAGACACACTGCACCCCTCACACTCGGTTCACAGCAGTGCCCCAAGCACTGGACCACACGTGCCTAAAGCAAGGCCTCTGCACTGTCCATTTCATAGCCCTCTCGTCGGGTCCGGCCATGTTTTCCTTGCATTGCAAAGATGCGCTCTTTTCACACATCGCATGCTTCCAAGCCCCTCTGTGCACAGCGAGGCCAACCCCACGAGGCCGAGCCCACAAGAGCCCGTCTCTGGCCCTCGGCATTCTGGCTAGATCAGCGTGATGCGAAGGGGTAGCGCATCGCCCTTACAAGTGGGGAGAAGTCCAGGGCCACTGAGTTACGGGTCTGGAGCACCTGCCCTGAAGGGGTCTGGCTGGTTTTCTGTTAAAATGCTTCTCAGGCCAGCTGCTCTTTCTATTTACAATTCCAAATTCCAACTCTGTGGAATTTTTCCAAGCTGAAGGAGGAGGACTCCCGGTGGTTTGGATGTTTTTGCAAATGGTTTCGTCAGACATTTTTCCTTTCTGCCGTCCTCTGCTGTTGCTTTGTTTTCAGCAACAGAGAATATGGCACATAGAGTCAACAATCACAACAAAGCAACAGGGATTCCTTAAATATCTCGTTTCTGCGCCAAACCATAAGTGTCCGCTGCATCTTCACCAACACATGGCCTGCCCTCGCTAAGCTGCCTGCGCGTAGTCCGGGGTTCTGCGCACGCAAGCCACACGTCTTCATGCAACCTCCCTGCACCCTGGAAAACTGGAGAAACATTTGCAGGCACGTAAGGACATTCACCGGTCTACCTGCAGTTCCTGTGTGCCTTGATGTGCACGCAATCTGCACGCCCCATTTCTCCCTTTTCATCACTCACCTACGCACACAAACATCTCAAGATGCTGGGAGCTCCCTCTCCCTCCTCCCCAGCCCATTCACACATTCTCTAATTTAGATCCAGGCGGCCTCCTCTGTTAGGGCTTTTGAGTTCAACCCTGATACAACGCCGAAGGGTCCGAGAAAAAAACTCCCCTCCCTCTCCTGGGGGCCACAGAAACTGCCAGTTTCCACCCCATTCCCCCCAGTGCTGGCACTTATGGGCAAGATGGTTTTATGTCCTGCCTGCAAAGATTCAAGTGACGCTTCTTCTGGCGAAGGGATGGGCATGGCGGTCTGGGAAAACTGCATCCCTGGCTCGCCTGGGAAGCCCCTGCGCATTGTGGGAAAGCTGAGATACCCCCAGCACCCCCGGGAGGAAGCGAAGAAGCAGCATGCACGCCAAGGAATGGGGACAAGAAATCCACCACAAAGAATGAAAGCGTTTACTACAGGCCCGCAGCTGGGGAGAGGAAGCGGAGGTCCAACCTGGGAACCTCAGAGGGAAAACATGGCGGCCGAAACCAAGCTCCATAGCCAGGCAGGCGTGCCCCCCGCCCCCTTGCTCTTCTGCACGCAAAGCCTACTCAGCCCTGCCCCAGCTCAGCTCCGCTGCATGTCACCCTCCCATTTCCTCGCCGTCAATATCTGGACCACACAGAGAATTCTGGGTAAGCAGAGAGGCTCCCCGCTGCTTGGCGCATGCTCCTGGCCCACCCCCGTATGGCAAGCTGGTGATGCGCAGGGGATCTCCACCTCTCCCACGCTTCTAGGAAGGTGAGCAAGGAGCACCAGAGAGGTCTATCTGGAAAGGAATGGGGCAGAAGAGTTCCCCGAAATGCACCCCCCCCGCAGGATGCAGCCAGCGCTCCCCGAGGCTGGAGATCCAGAAATCAAACCAGGTGGTTTGGCCAGGTCAGCAATTCTTCTTGGAGACGCTGGTGGGCTGCTGGCTTCTCCCCACCCACGCGTTGAGCATTTTGAGGACCAGCCCTTTCAACTTCCTCTCCACGGCAACTTCTCCGAAACAGAAATTTCGGCCCCAAGTTGTGTGGATTTACAAGAAAAAGGAACCTCGGAGGACGCAAGCACGCAGAAACCACAGAGGAAATGGCAATTCACAAGCCCTGAGTGGGTAAGTGTGCATAAAACCAGAGGGCCTGACCCAAGCATTATCTGTAGGGGGCGGCGGGGGGGGAGAGGAAATCTTTACAAAGTAGGTGGGAGTACGTTCCCAGACATCTGTGTGAGGAAAAGTGGAGTGGAAGGATGAATAAGGGTGAGCGCGCATTCCCAGGCAAGGGAGCACTGCGTTCAAGAGTACTGCAAAGGTTTAACCACAAACTGGCTCTCACACGTAAGTTACAGAAAGTCAGTGGAAGTAAGAAAAAGTTTCTGGCAGCCTTCACCCTCCTGGCATTCTCCAGATGTATTGCACTACAACTCCCATCACTTCAGCCATCACATCTGGAGGAGGCCAGGCTGGGGAAGGAGTGGTTAGCGTGGGGACAAGTTCTGCAAAGCTGCTATACAGCTGTGTGCATGGAAAGGGTGAGGGTGAGTAAGTGCAAACCAGCCTGTATTAAAAAGGAGGCACCAGGCTGTACCAGTAAGTAACTCTGGATTTCAAGAGCACAGCGCACAGGCAAGCAGGTGAGGACCTGTGGGACACGATCCCCCACGTGGATAAAGCTTGCCAGCTGGAGGGACACAGAGCTATCCTGACAAACACAGGAAAGACCCTGCTTTGTCTAGGAAAGCCCACAGAAAGACACGCAGAACATATACCCCTTCCCTCCTCCTCGGAGTCTCCCACAGGGAAGTGCAAATGGGGTGAGTTGCACACGCCCCACTCCGGAGGGCACAAGGTGGCTCATCCGGGCTTCCGTTCAACGGTGGCTGTGGTGGGTGGCTTGGATAACGTGGGGGAGGCTCAGGGAGAAACGCGTGGGAAATATGGATCGGTCAGCCTTCCAGGATGTAGGGTTGGGATTTGTTTTTGGAGGGTGCGGGGGGGCGGAGGGCGCCTGTTTGGTGTGTATGAGGGTGTGATTCATTAGGCACAAAGAAAGGTCCCCCCACATGCTCACAAGAACAGCTGCGTCAGCACTGAGTCAGTGCCAGCAAGGCCATCACCCCTTCACCCCCCCCTTGGAAACTACTGAGCATTGCGAGGAAGAAGTGCATGTAATGCGGGGGGGGGGGGGAAAGAGAACCACTTTGGTTCACATACCTGAAAAATCAGCACCCCCCCCCGGCATGTCCTGTTTTTCACCCCCATCAACTCAGACCCACGCCACACTCGTGCTCGTTCCCAGACACATAATAATAAACATACTCCCCCCTCACATGCACTGGGGTGCACTTTGTCACACTCAGAGACAGAAGAGACACACGCCTGGCTGTGAAAGGCGCAACCACGCGCAGGGGCTCTCGAAACCCCTCCACCTTGATTGTCGCAGCAGAAGGGGCGCCAGAGGAATGGCCAGACCCACACAGACGCACACCACAGCAGCCGCCGTGCTCACGACGACAGCTCTGCCCTTTGACAAACTCAGTTGCCAAGGGGAGCTTTGCCCAAGAAGGCCTCTCAGATCCCCGATGACACTCCTTACACACACAAATGCGGCGAGAAGTCTCACACAGCAATGCACCAACCGATTCCTTTAAAAAAATACACAGACGCTGGGGGGGGGGGAAGCAGGGAACGTGCATGAATGTTCACTGGGTGCACAGTGTGGCTTTGAGCCGTGTTACGTCTCCTCCCCCTTTCCAGGAAAGGTCAGCCTGATAAATATACAACTCACCCGAAGGGTTTTCACGGTTTTTACACATACGCGTAGCTCAAGAGGAAGGTCAGGAATTACAGTGCAGGAAAACCCCTCCGCGAGGTTTATAGATCAGGGATTGGAATGGGAAATCCCCTTTCTTTTCTGCCAATTCCCGCTCCCCCTCCCTTCATCGGTGTCGGAAAGAGAAAGCAAACACGTGAAGGCCCCTTATTTTGAATGCTGGGGGGGGGGGATTTACGCGCAGCAAACGCCGGGGACACGCGCAGATCAAGCACAGAGGTTCACCCAGAGGCATCCAGAGAATATTCATCTCAACCCTGCCAAAAGACACGTGCTCGCCCCCAACCCACTCCAGAGGTAGCGGGGTGACGGCTTCCAGAATTCCTGGCCATCACAGCTGGAAGAAGGGGTATTTTGGGAACTGCAGTCCCAGCCCCACACTGGGGGGACAGCAAGTTGTCAAAAGCTGCCTTGGAGTTACGAAAGAGATTCCAAAGCTCAAGATTTGGGGAGGTGGGGTGGGGGGCAGAGAACGGTAGGCGCACGAACGGTTTCCACACAATGCGGCCCTCGCACAAAGTTGCCACACTGCCGCGCAGATCCATTAACCGCTTCCAGTGACCTCACAACCCAGTGAAACAGACCCACAACGCTCTGCGCAAATTCACTCGCAAAGAGAATCACGACTGTCAAGAGACCGTCCCGTAGTCACAACCACAACCTCTATAAACCGGAAGACATGCAGAAACACATCCGTGTGTTCTTAGGTGAATTGTGCTCCCTCACACACCATGGCCAAAGAGTTAAAAAAAGTAAAAAACAAAAGAGCAACGTCAGCGCGTACCAGTCAAAGACATAAACCCACAGTCCCTCGATTCAAGTTGGAGGCAGGCCAAGGGGATCAAATGGGGTGAGGCGCGTGAACAGTGAGCCTAATTAAATTACAAAAACAAATCTACCAACCGCGTGAGACTTTCACCAACCGTGCGTACCGGCTCACATTTGCTGTATGGGGGAGAAGAATGGCAAGGTCCTTGTACACAGAAACAGTGCGCTCACTCCTATGCCCAGACATCTCTCCCACCACACACACACGGACAGTAGTATGGCCTTACCTCCTGGCACACAAGGGGTGGACGCGAGAGGCGGAGCCGTTTCCACGTCGTGGCGATGTGTCCCTACAGGAGTGTTTACTAGTGCCTCTGTGCCTCAACTAATGGGCTAAAGGGACACACCATGAGTATGTAACTTGTGTAACTCCTTTCCTGCCCTCCACTGGTGTGTCTTTCTCTCTCCTCCCTCCCCCCCGGCCACCATGTGGGGTTCGGGGTTCCTGCCAAGTTAGTGGAGCATGTGTGTGGGGTAAATTCCGGCCACAAGTGACTCAGCCCCTTTCCTCCCCCGGAAAATTTGTCACTGTTTAAAGGGCTGGAATTACCTCATCACCGCCCCCCCCCGCAAGTCTAGTTCCCTCCTCCGCCCCCAGTTCTTCAGAAGCTCTGCCCCGCCAGGGAATCCCAGCGGGTTCCTCCCTTGCACGGCTCCAGCCGCCGTACAGCTCCCTTCCCTGGCGCACGTTCTGAAGAAACGCAAGAAAAACAACCACAGCACAGTCATACCGGCTTCGTGCTAAAGAGGCCACCGCACCGCAGAATAACAGGAGGCCCGGCTGTCTGAGTTTGAACACAGACACAGGTCCTTCTAGTGCACAATCAGCGTGTTGTTGATTTGTTCGAGGACCGTTCCCTGCACTCGCACGGAAAGGGCCAGCACAAAGGCACGCTCAGAAGACGCACGACCGCACATACTAGACTGAGCCCCCTGTCCAAGGACGCTGAAGACAAACATGCCAGCGATGTCACACGGCACGTATCACCAAAAGGTCATTTGCCGCGGCTCACCGTACACCGTGTGCGGGCCCACACCTCATAACGGCACAACCGTGGAAGACCTGCCCCCGTCACATGCGCTCAGGTGGACTGAAGGAAAAGCCCGACCGCTGTCCTCCTCTGTCACGGCCTGAAGGAGCAACCAGGGAGCGAGAACCCAACATCTTTTGGATCGCCCGGACCCGTCTTCTCCATGCCAGCCCTTTCTTCCCTGTCCATCCAGGTGCCAAGTTGTGCGAGGAAGCGGTAGCAGCATTGCCAAAGCAACCATTAAGCAATTATAAGGAAAGAGGAAAAAAACTTGGCCACGCCAGCAAAGAACGCCAGGATCGTGCCAGCTCCTGCCGGTGCAGTGGCAGCCCGTGCTCACGTCATCAGAGCTGTAACCTTTTCCCCGCTGGATCGAAATGAGTTCTCAGGGCAGCCTCAGTCCACCCGGAGGAGAATTCCAGGCACCGTAGCGGCGCGCATAACAAAACAGAAGGGGCAAGTGTGTGCTTGTGTACACAAGAGTCCCTGCTCGCTCGGCCTCACGTAAGGCAAACAAACCGGGTACAGAGTTCCACATTTCAGCGGCGCATCTGGAGGCCTCATGCGACCAACGTCCAATTGCAACCATATACAGTGTCCAACGACACTGACCAACCGCAATGATGCAAGTCTCTGCAGCTTCATTGTTCACAAGCGTGTGGGGAGAGACCCCTTCGAAGGCACTTCCCCATCTGGGACTACATCTCCCCATCGTTGCCCGCAGGAGGAGCCCCAGCGCTTGCGGAGGGTGCCCGATCAAAGGCACTACAGCAAAAGAGAGAAAGGGTGCGCATGCACACTCAGAGGAAAGCGAACATCCCCGCAGGTTCACGCGTCCATCCGTTTTTGGTAGCAGCGTAAGAGTTTACAATGTCCGAATGGGGTCACCCCTCATTCCAGGGCCCCTCGGGACAAGAGCGAGAGGGTACATCTGAACAATTCCGCTCGTGTGAACATCAACAGCCCGTCCATCTTTCTACCCAAAGCCAATCATAATATGATGGGAGGAAAAAAGAGAGCGAGAGTGTGCTTCCTGGGAAGCTTATGGTAGAAACCAGGCGCCAAGGGAAGCTGGAAGGCTTGTTTGGGGGCCCGGCTTCAAAGGCATGGCAGCAGTGAAGGCAGCGGCGGGGGGGGGGGTTAACTGTTCACTCCAACAAGGAGCCTTTTAAGGTCACAGTGGCTGCTTGTGGGGAAGCGTGTGAGTCACTCGCTCGTCGCCGTCTTCCTCCTCCTCCCAGCCCTTACGTAGTGGATCCTCCCTCCCCATTTCGCTCCCCCTCCCGCCCACCGGGCCCAGCTGCTTAGCTGGCCCTGCGCCAGGGGGCGGGGAAAGCACTGGAGGAGTCCAAGGCCGGCCCACCCCGCGCCAGCACGCAGCAGTTGCAGGGTGGGACGAGGAAGAGAGCAGCTGGGAGGGGGCATTTGTACACGGCACATTCCAGAGGGAGCATGATGCTGTCTCTCTCGAGTGCAGGGGAAGTGCAAAGATGCGCGGGCACAGCTACGTACAGACGGAGGTTTTGACGCAGGCTGCAGACGCGGCACCAAAAACTTTAAACGTGGTTTTAAGACATCCACGTCCTTTAAAAAGTAGCCGAGATGTGCTGAACAAGCTGTAATTGTTTCACTGTTTCTGTTTCTGTGTTCCTTTTAAAAAATAAATCTGTTTGCCAGTGGGTCACCTGAAAACTCATTCTGCTTTGGTGAGCGTTTAATCTCCCGTACTTCATCAGTTCCACTCCCCTTCCAACATCTGCCTCGAGCGCGTAGCTCTGTGGGTCCTCAGGACTAACTTTTACTTTCCCGCGACGGAAAGGATCCCCTGGGGCCGCGTCCATCATGCGTTAGTGCATCCTCCTCAGTTCTCTGTTAGGGGCTCCAAGCTGGACCTTCCCCTCCAGATTCTTTGGACTACAATTCCCATCGCTACTGGCCAGCATGTCTAGGAGCTATGCCGGAAAGTGGTGTTTTTATTCAAACACCTCTGGAGGACCCCAGGATTTGCAGAGGCTGGCTTGAGAGTAGTCTTAACTTCTTCCGCCTCATTCCTCCCCCAAACACTCCAACAGGCACCCCGACTCTCGGGGGCAATAAAACCAACAGCGAACAGCGCAAAGGGAATGGGAAACCGAAAGCCCAAAGTCCATGCGAGGCCTGATTTGGCCACTCACCAGAGGAGGAACATGCTCCCCTCGCTGCTTTCTCATTGGCTGGCTCCCCCCCCACACCGGGCCCATGCGGCGTCTTGGGCCACGAGGCGCGGCTGGTGGGGGGGTACGGCTACGCTCCCGCCATGGTGTGGACCGCGACTCTGTAGGAAAAGAAGAAAGGAAGCATTAGGGGGGTTTTCAAAGAGCCTGACGCTCACCCCCCAGCCTAATTTTCAATCCCCCAGGGGAAGCCACTTATTTATGTTCACCCCTTTCCCTACCAAAAGAGACAGCCATGTCCATCTGTTCCCTCCCACGCACGCTGCATTCCACATTCCTCCGCACACATGCGCCACCAATTCAGCCACGCTGCCGATGTGCAAAACTACGACCCCAACTCGGAAAAGACCCCGTAACCCAGGGAGGAGAGGAGAGAGCAGGGTTCTTCTGGCACATGCCACCGGCCCGGGAGAGAAACCAGCCCCCAAAGGAAACCCCTGGATCCTTGGAGGAGGAGGGATCCTGAGGGGGACCCCAGAGAGGACAACGGTGGGGGGGGGTCTCTGTGCCAGGGTGGACAGAGGCTCAGCCCAGTTGTACAGGACCCTGTCCGAACAGCTCTGCGGGTCTCTTACTGGCCCAGAGGCGGGTTGCCAGACCCCTCACCTTCTCTTCTCATAAAAATACCAGCAGGCTTGTCCACTCTCAGGCACTTGCTCTGCTGAGTGGTGGCAGGAATGGGGCAGGGAAGGGCATGCCACACTCCAGCCCTCCACAAGGCAAGGGTACTCCAAACCCAGACCTCCCTCCTCCCTCCCACCAATCCTGGGCCTGAGCCTCAGGGGTGTCTTCCCACCCCAACCTGGTCCAACCTGTCTGAGGTTATTCCCCTCCGGGCAGGGCCGGCCCCCAAACCAGCACACCCTCAGCCTTAGTGACTTCTCTCCTGTCACAAAGCCTCACAGCGTCCCCTGTGGGCAGATGGCAAAACACGTGCCCCAACATCACGGCACCAAGCATCAGATATCGGGACGCAGGCACGAGGGGCCAGGGTGGCCACTGTGGTGATGCGACACGCAGTCATTTCTGCATCGTTGTGGACTGCTCCAGACACCTTAGGGGTGAACTCAACCACTGTGTTTCTGCACACGGTTCGTGCCTTAGCCTTAGGGGAGAACCAAGCCTGGGCAGGGGGACTGCAGGGTCCAATCAAGAAAGTCACGATGGAGGCCACAACGGTGCGATCAAAGCTCTGTTTTTTATGTGCACCACACGCAGACTTGGGCAATCCCCACATCGCTCTTGGTCTCTCTTTCTCGGCTTCAGCCTCCCCTCTCCTTCAGCCTCAGCTGGCCTGTAAAATGGGAGCAAGCAGGGTGGCAAAAGGCGAGTCTAGAGCTCTCCAAGTGACAACATAGTGCCCACAAAGGAGACCTTCAGGAGAAAAATGAGGCGTAGCAGATGGCATCTCTGGCCTGGCTGGGATAAAGGCCACCCTGTGCCCAGACAATGGACACAGCACAGCCTCGTCCGGCCAGTGTAAGCATCCCTGCAGAGCCACCCACGAGGGCAAGGGAGATCCCTCTGTGGGGTGTGTGTGTGAGTGTGTGTGTGTGTGTGAAGCGCAGAGCCAGGCAAGAGCCACTGAGGAGCAGGCCCACTGCCTGCCCCCTCCAAACAGGCCCACTATGTAACCCCCAATGGAAATCAGCACGTAGGATGGTCTTCTCACGGCAGCTCTCCAAACTCCCCAACCGGCGCCAACTACCATGCACCAATAAGGCAGGAAGCTTTTTTTGTGTGTGGGAATCAAGGTCCCCAAATAACTGAATGGCTTCTGTGGGGCCACTCAGTTTGTCGGAGGAAGGGCCTGTGCCACGTGAGAACCTGAAAACAGCCCTGCTGGATCACACCAAGGCCCACCTTAATCCACATTTGGTTTCTCCTGGTGACCAGGCTTCCGGGGTGCTGGCAAGCAGGAGGTGGAGATGTGTCCCTCTCCCAAAATTCTCCCCCTGCAGCCCGTATTTGGAGGCTTCTGCCCCCCAATCCAGAGGTAACATGGAGTCTTCAAGGTCAGTAAGGTAGACCTGTCCTCCAGGAGTGTACTTAGCCCCCTCAGAAAGCCATCCAACTTGGTGGCCCTCTCCACATCCTGTGGCAGTGAGTTCCACAAGCTATTCATGCACTGGGTGATGATGGGCCTTCTTTTGTCTTTCTAAACCTTCTAAGCAGCTTCACGACATGACCCTGGTCCCCATATCTGGAGAGCTTCTCCCTGTCCACTTTCTCCAGGCCGGGCATAAAACTACACAACTGGATTGTTGTCCTTTTCCTCAGGAAACAAAGTCATGCAAAGGCGTCAAGAACCAGACTGAGAAGGATGACCCTCACCCCCGCCCACCAAACTCTACATTCAGTGAAATCATTCCCCTTGGCCCTTTCACTCATTTGAAAAATATAAAATATTTACCCATACCAAAGACCTTGTGATCGGTATAACTGTTATGCATGAATCGTTTTAATCAGTGTACAGTATTTCCACTGCTGATTTATTTCTCTGTAGGTGAATCCCTTTTTAAAAAAAAAGTAATAAAATTATATTTTAAAAAACTGAGTAAAATCACTCAAAGATGGAAATGTCCTGCCAGCATCTTTTCTACAGTCACCAGTATCACTCCCATTGGCTCTGGAGATAACAGACAACGGTCTCCTTTCTGGTAAGGCCAATGTCCCTCCAGATCAGCATTTCTCAACCTTGGGATGCTGGCTGGGGAATTCTGGGAGTTGAAGTCCATACATCTTCAAGCTCCCAAGGTTGAGAAACGCTGCTCCAGATGGTCCAGGGAGGAATCTGACCAGCTTTGCTTCCAACCTCAGGACATTCTAGGACAAACGTGTGAATCGTTTAAAAGGATACCAAAGAGAGGGTCAAGACAAGAACAGAGGGAACTCCCAAAAGTGTGGGTTTTCTTCAATTCATCCTAGGAAACATTGCAGGAATTCAGTCCAGCTTTAATTGCACCATGGTGATCACCATCTTGACCTTTCTGACCACTCCCTGCTCCAACGTATAGCAATGAAATTTTGAAACTAGGGAAGCGCCTCTCTCTCCTTGCAAAACATAGTCCTTTGATCATTTTCATCCAGGCCGCTGCCATGAACTCTGGAACCAAACCCAGATTGTGTATCCCTACGCAACTGTTCAGGATATTGAACTGCATGCAATATTTAAAGTTGTTATCTGTTGTTAGCCGCCCAGAGTTGTTACGGCGAGACGGGCGGCCATATCAACGGAGCAAACTGTTATTGTTATTTGCCAAAGAGGAGAGCGTGGGGGCCCATCATTCTGCAAAACAAACCCAGCTCGTTCTGAACCTTTCCAGCAACCTTCCCCAGTTTGCTGGGGTGTCTGCGGGAGAGAGGTAAAAAAATAAATAAAATAAAGATGGCAGCGATGACCCCATGATCGAACGATCTTGTTGTTATGTTGTACGCATCGTGCATGGGAGGCCCGTTAAAAACGGACAACACTTTGATTATAGAATGGTAGCCGCCATCTTGACTTTTTTGACACTCCCCCCTCTGCAGAGGCCCTTCCCTGGAACCTTAAGAGTTACACACACACACACCCTGTTCAGAGTCTGCAGAGCAAAGGATTCAAAAGATGCCCGGTAAGAAATATGTCCCGCTCATTTAGAGAAAAACTAAAAGTGACTTGGATTTTGCAGCGCGTTCAAATTAAGTATCTATTTGCTCACGTGTTTAATCTTTGCCTTTGGACACCTGGCAAGTTATGGTGGGGCCGCAACTCCCACCTAGCCTGGCCCCCGGGGTGCTTTCGCAGTTCCCGGTAGAGGCTTCTGGACAGGACCTGCCCATCGATGGGAGCGAAGGAAAAGCAAAGCGAAGCAATGGGGGAATCAGCCCCACTGGGACAGCCCTGGGAATGCTCCGGCGCATGGACTCTGCGCTGCGGTAGGTGTGGTCCTTGCCGATGATGCAAGAGAGCGCAATCGGCTGTGCCTCATGATGTAACGGCTTCCAGAGGGGGCCGGCAGCTGCTCTGACCCAGGGGCCCCTGCGCGGTATTTCCTACCTGCCCCCTGAGAATGGCGAACTGCCACATCTCCCCCAGCGGGATTGTCGTTTAGGTTCAACCTCTCTTTCACTGGGCTTAGTTTAGCTCAGCGGTGGGGTATGCCCTTCTCAGCTTTTTTGGGGACGCCGGAGGGTGTCTGAAGGGGCAACCAACTCAGCATTTTGCAACTAGCCTTAAAGACTGCCTTATTGCAGAAGCCTTGCTGAGAATCTCATGCAGTAAGAAATAGCCTTTAAGACATTGTTTCTCAACCTTGGCAACTTTAAGATGAGTGGACTTCAACTGCCAACTGCCAAGCAAAGCTGGCTGGGGAATTCTGGGAGTTGAAGTCCACTCATCTTAAAGTTGCCAAGGTTGAGAAACACTGCTCTAAGACATCACAAGACTCTTAGATGGAAAAAGGAGTTTTGGGGTTCTTGGGCACGCTTGGCACCAACTTGGGGGGGTAGTAATGGATACTTCACCTACGGTTCGACCTGCCATCCCCTGGGCCAAGTTTGCAATCTCTCTCCAGGGATGGCCTTCCTTTGGGCACCACTGACACCGGGCCGGGCTCCCTTGCAGGTCCATCTGCTTTTCCTTGCCTCTACGTCTTTCTCCCAGCATGGAAAAAAAAAAGCACCCCGGAGCAGGAGTGGAGAGCTCTATCTCCCCCCGCTCCCGGTACCAGCCAAGGGACCCCCCCCAATTCTATCGGTGATCCCCCGTAGATAAATGCAGATCATCAGCTGGTCCCATTTCTGAAAGCTTTCATTAATTCCAGCAGAATTCCAAAGTACGTCTGAAGAAAACAAAACCCTCTCCTCTTCCTTCCTTCAGCCTCACAGAAAAACTTATTTTCTTTGTGAATCTAAGCAAATGCCAGCGCATCCAAACTGCCTTCTCAGTGCCGGGGCTCTTGAGATGCATTGCACTCTAATTCCCACTGGAAAATGGAAACGCAGCCGGGGAACACGCACTCAAACCAGCACTCAAACCCGTACCTGTCTAACATTTTACTTTTCCTCCCCTTCCCTGATTAAGCACAGCAGTCCCATTTTATTTAAAGGCACAAGCAAATACTTATAGCCAAACGTTCCTAAGAGCATTAGCCACCTGGTCAATGCAGTGATGTCCTGGACTCCAATGCCCATCAATCCTAGCCAGCCCCGGGATAAGGGGAGAGGTATGCTTAGGGTAAGTGCCGAAGTCTCTTGAACTCCTTTAGCGAGTCTTATTTGCAAGACCTGGCCAGGGAGACAGGTGCCTCGAGACGCACTGGCACCTCGGCTCCCAGAATCCCCTCCAGAGGATGGACGGAGCCCGACTCAGACCTCTCTCCAGCACAGCTCCGTGGGCTTTCCAAGTTGGCCAAGGTGCTGCACGCCCTGTGCGTCAAGGCAGGGGAGTGCACAAAACCCAGGGGGCAAGGGGCTGGATCCGTATGGAAGACAAGAGCGCAGCTGGAGGGAACGAGCGTGCCTGCCCTTGCCCTGTTCCGCAGCAAGGAAGGGGATGTCACGGGGCAACCAAGTGACCCCAGATGCAATCAGGTGGAGGCCCAAGCTCCTGGAGGGACGTACTCAGGAAGACCCTGGAGAGGAGACCCAGCAGAGGGCTCGACCTACCACCTGCCAGTCTGAAGGGAAAAAAACAGGGGGAGGGAAGGGGTTGGAAGTGATCTCTGGGTGTACACACACACACACACACACACACACAAAACCTCACAAAGAGGAGCAGTCATCTGAAGTCATTTTCCCCATCGCCTCTATCTCCCCTTCCCGGAAACAGCAGCCAGCCACAGACAAGCCCCCCCGCCAGCCCATGAGCACGTGGGTCACGCCCTCCCACTTCCCCACCTTCACCCCCCTCTTTGCTACCATAAGGCAAGGAAACCAGCAAACGGATTAAAAAAAACCTTTGTGTGTGTGTGTTAAATAGTGTTCTAGGGGTCTAAAAAAGATCCGGGGGGGGGAGCCTAGAGATCCGTGGGAGGGAGGAGTGGGGGAATGACATCAAGCGCATCGTGACATCAGCGTCCAAATGATGGCCCAGCACACCAGACAGATATGTTTCAGAGGGGGGAGTTCTGATCTCTAAAGTTGAGCAAAGTTGGAAGAGTGAAAAGGAAGGCTTTAACGCCAAAGATTTCTAGGTATTATTGGCCTAGGAACCTCCATCAAAACAATTCAAAACTTTACTGTTTGGAGAGATTCTGATGGGCTTAAAATATATTTAAACCCGCTTTTAAAGAGATGCGTTCAGGGATTTTCCCTCTGAAAAATCAGTTCCAAGCGGTTGAGTGGGTGTTAACACCCACGCACACACCAGCACCCGCTCAGCCCACGAAATCGCCTTGCGGATGGTTTTCTCGACAAAACGCAGATCGGCAAAACCATAACTCATACGGGAGGGGATCCTCCCCAGCTGTGGGCTAGTCCCATTGCTCTCTGAGCAATGCACTGATTGCAAATGTGCTTCCCAAACGTGGAGAAGTTTCACAACCAGTCCTGTTCTTTCTTTCCCAGGCTTGTCATCCTGGGAAAAATGCAAACTACCCGGAAATGGGAAGGACCAGGCTCGGCTGACACCCCAGAGCAGCGGCTGGGGGGTGTTAAGGGAGCTGTCGCCAGCCGGAGGTCCCCCGTTGGGCTCTGAAGGTGCCACTGCTTCGTTTTCTGCATCAGCGTTCTTCCTACTCAGGAGAACCAGCCTGGTCCTCTTCTCCCAAAGGCGATCCCTGGCCGTCTGCCACATCCCGCCATCTAAATCGGGGCAAGACCCCAGGTGTCCTCCCTCCCAGCAGCCCCTGCGACTTGGAGCCAACCCCCTCAGAAGCCACGTGACCCGAGTTGGAAGAAAATGTGGGGAGGGGGGAGCGGGTATCTGATTCATACCCAGAGAACCTTCCCTATGACCTCACATGACCCTCCCATCTCCACGTTCTTGGCCCTGTGGCTACCCCACTTCCAGCGGCCGCAGCATCAGAAAGTGAGCTCTGACCCCTGCGGAGTCAACCTGTCCAGTCCAGAAGCCTTTCCAGGGGTCAAGGGAGCCCCTGCCAGCTCACAGCCCCCTCCCCTATTTCTTAGCCAAGCAAGGGGACCCAACCGTCCCACACTCGCTCTCTATCTCACACACCACATGCAACACCTATTTAAAAGCATAAGGGAAAAAAACGATTTCTGCGCCTGCCACCCCCATCCTGCCCGGCTCTAGCAGAAACACACCATAAACGTTCCAAAAAACACACACCAAGAAAAAATCAGCACAGGGGCCTCACCTTGGCTGGCCCGTCCTCAGCACCCACTTGCTGTGCTTGATTGCCTGCCCAACCGGTTGGTGCCACCCTCCTTGCCTTGCTGCACACACCCTGCCCGTCTCACCTGGGGCAGGCACCCAAGCCTCAACACCTGGATTGCGCCCGAGGGACACTGTGACCAGCTGGCAGAGCCCCCACCTCCACCCTCTGCCATTTAACCTCCAGAAACAGTTTTCTCTGTCTCAACTCCTTTAGCCCTTGAACACCTGATTACCAACATCCCTCACTGGTCAAAAAGCACTCTGTATGTGCTCAGGAGCATTCCCAGCTTTCTAACTGTCTTGCATTCATCTGGGGGGAATCCTACCGTGGAAACCAGAGTCAGGGGCGCAGCCCGTGACAACCCACAAGACAGTGCCTTGTTCAACCCCCATTTGATTTGCACAGAATTCTTCTCACCCCCAGCTCCGGCCCCCCCATTCTGCCCTTCACAAAAAAGCCCTTGTGTGTGCTCAGTTGGCATGGATTTAGTTGCAAAACTTTCTTCACTCTCCCTCTGGCGGTCACCCACACCCTCCCCGAAATGCTTTAAAGTCAAGGCTGGCTGAGCAAGGAAGCTAAAGCCCCCCCCCCATTTAATTGTAAACAGACCCCTTTTCCCCTCCATCCTCCACAACACAGTCTATAGCAGCTGAGTTCACCCCAACTTCTGCTGCCTCCGAAAGGTCTGCACCTCTATCTTCCCCTTCATCCATCACCTTCCTATTTCCAAGCTGGCTCCAATTACCCACAATAAGCGGGTGCCTTTCCAGAGAGAGAGATTCCCTGCCAGTCGGAAACCCACATGAAACTTTTGCCACCCAAAACTTCCTTCTTACTTCCATTCTGGCTCTCAATACTCTTGTCTCAAGCAGCTGCCCTCTGCCCCAAACCATCTACCTCCGCCTGCCACACGCACACGCACATTCGCCCCACAGAGCCCCCCCAAGACCCCCTCAAAGTCACACAGTTCAGCTCCCCCAAATGACACCATCCTCCTTGTGCCTCACAGGTTGGCTATTTCACACCCTGCCTCCACTCCGATTTTCAAAAAATTGCCATCGATCTTCGATTTGGGCAACTCTCTGAGCCTGTCCTGTCCCGACGGGGGATGGAACACGAGGAAAGTTGGAAGTTGTGCCATGAAACCAAAGCGTGGGTTTTGTAGACCGAGGCTGAGCCAGAGAACGGTCTCTTCCCAGCTGGGGAAAGGAATGAAACCAGCAGGCACCAAACACGGATCAATTTCATACCAGACCCTCCATCCAGAGCAGAATTCGTCCCCTGTTCTCCCGAGGGGACTTGGCCAGATCCGCTCCAGCTCTTAAGGAACCAGTTCAGGGTGGCCACCTGCCAGTACCTTCCACCTGATTTGTGCTGATCCTCACAACAGAGTGGTGTCCCTGGAACCTGACATCCCAACTTCCAAGGCAGCTGGTTCCCCAGCTTCTCTTCCAGGGCACCCACAGGAAAACGCCGAGGGCAGCCCGGTAGTTGTGATCCGAACAAGCCGGAAGCAGACAGCTGGTCCCAGGGTTCTGTCAACTGGTTTCTAACACGAGAGCGGCTGGGCTGATCCCAGTTTGTTGCCACGGAGACGCTGGGGCTCGACTGGCCAGAGGTAGGACTTGGTCTGTGGCCTCCCGAAGGGCCGTGGGGACAGCCCTCCGCTGCCCAGACCAGCCGATTTCCCGAGAAGGCGCAGGAGACCCATTCAAGCCGGCCGTGGCGAGGCTCGGGGCTCTGGCGAGTTCTCGCCCACCTCTGAGCCACCCACCAGCTTGGGATAGGAGCAACTCCAAAGAGTGCGAGATCCCGATTCTGCACCTCCGCCACCACCGCCGCCCTGGAACTGCCGGGCACCCCGTTTGCAGCAGGCAAGCCGAGCCAGGCGGGGTAAGGGCGCCCAGCTGGAGCAGTGTCCTTCCTGCGTCCAGCCCGGGCCAGCTGGTCTGTTGTCTGTTCCTTTAAAAGCTCCCTTGTCCGGGGGCATGCGTGTGCCACTGAGACAGCGGCAGCAGCCAGCCAGCCAGCCCGCCCGCAAGGGAGGGAGGCCAGGCCTGTGCCAGACGGGTTCCTCCACCCCGTCCCTTCACTTTTCTTCCCACCCGATAACAAAGCCACGAAAAGCAGCCAGGAAGCCCTGTACGCACACACGGCTCCCCCCCCAACACAAGGCTGCCTCCCTCCCAGAGACACACACACACGGACGTCAAGCAAGATCGGCTAAGTCCAGACCCCCCAAAACTGCTTAACAAGGTAGAAAAAAGAAAAACAGGGGGAGCCAGACAGACAGCGCAGGAGAAGGAGGGGTGCAGAGAGCCAACATTACCTGCAGAAGGGGACGGCTAAGATTTGGGGGCAGAAGAGGGCTTCGTTCCTGGGGATCTCCCCTCGCCTGGCTGGGAAAAGAAAAAAAACCTGTAAATTTTCCAACCCCCCAAGGGGAAAAAGAAAAAAAAAATCAAAAGGGCAAAAAAAAAAAAAAAGGCCAAGCTTGCTTCTTTGGGAGCGGACTTGGTGCCAACTAGGATAAATCCACCGAGCTCAGCCCTACGAAAGCGATCTCACTAAGTCCCTCGCACACTCGGTGGCTGGCTTGCCTTCGCTCGCTCCCCCCCCAGTCTCTACTCAAACAAAGAAATGAGGGTTGTGTTCCGTGCCCAACCCCCTCCTAGCCCCCCCTTCCCCAAGCCCAGACATATCCTCCTCCTCCCCCTCCCTTTCCGGCAAAAGGCGGCCTCACTTCCATGTTCCCAGCTCGCTCACATGTGCTGGAGAGCCCACTGGCGGAGAAGCAGGGACGGCTCACCCACAGGCGGAGAAGGCAGGACGGAAGGAAGGAAGGCAGGCAGGAAGGCAGGAAGGAAGGAAAGCAGGCAGGCAGGCAGGCAGGACGGACAGACCAGGAGGCTGGAAAGCCACCACGCTGGGCTCGCTGGGGGATGAGGAGGAGGAAGAAGACGGGGGCGGGGGGGTTGCAGAGAGGTCCTGCTCTTTGGAACAAGAGAATTTCCTGAAAAAACCAAAGTGTGGGGGGGGTAGATGGCAGGGCAGGTGGGCAGGCGGGTATCCCAGTGCCCGGGAGGAAGAGGGGAAGGAGGGGAGGCAGTTTTATCTGCTGTGGACCAGACAAGGGGTGACCTCGGAGGATGCTGCAGCCCTCCCCGCCGCTCTACCCACAGGCACAGGAATGGTGGATCCCTGCCCGGGTGAGCCGGTACAGCTGTTCCCAGAAGAGGGAGAGCGGTGCCCAGGGTGGCAGACAGGGCTGCCAAACAAGCCAGGTCCAACCTCCCTTGGCCCTCCACCTGCTCCTCCCTAGGGCTGGCTTGTCCTAGAGGTTCTTGAACTCGCTGTCCTGGGATGACTCCCCTGAGGATCCCCAACACCTTTCTGAAATGGCCAAGAGGTCCCCCACGGTGGTCACCCCTTCCTTTCATTTGAGTATTGTTTTAAACAGAACCTCTCCAAAACAGCCTGGACGGGTTCAAAGGTCCGTCTTTGCCCTTCGGGTGGCCTGCTCTAAACCCTCCCCAAGTGGGGCAGCGGAATGTCCCCATTCACCAACGGCAACAGGTGGAGATGGGAGATACCCTCTGGACAGAAAGACCCCATATTTTTCCCAATGCGTCTTGGTTGAAAAATATGGAAACCCAGGGTTCAGAAATGGAGCAGAAGCCACCGTTCTCACATTGGGACCTGTGATCCCTCTGGGCATGGTGGCCGGAATGGTGCCATGCACTTAGGAACGGGCAGAGCTTCAATGGCACCGTTGCCATCTCAACTTTTTTTACTACGTGCTGTGAGCACCCGATTAGGAGTGCTGCTGTCAGTCACCAGCCATGCTGGCCAGTAATTCTGGGACTGGCAACATAGCCAGGGGTGCCCACGATGGCGCAGGGAAAACACGCTTAGGATGATGACACAATCACCTCAATGTTGCCACACAGGTGGCATCAACTTGGCATCATTGAGGCTTTGGCTGGGAGTGCTAGTTGTTGCAATCCCTCTTCCAGAAAACTTTACCAAGGGACAGAGAGCCCCAACACCCCCCAACTGTCTCTAGCAGTGCCTCTGGGCAAGCGCAGAACGCCATTCCCTCCCAACAGCTCCAAGTTGTTCTTTCTACCAGTCCCAGCATTCGGTTCCCCTGAAGATGTCCCCCCCTTTGGGGGCTCGAGAGGGGTGAAACTGTTCCACACCTGCTTCCATGCCGCCATGCCATTCTCCCCAAAGTGGTCAAATGCGAGGGCCCTCCCTTGGATGGGCTCAGCCCTCCCCATCCCGAAAGCTGCATTTCCCTAGCAGCGAGAGCAGCCCTGTCGTCTTACCAATGTGGCTTCCAGCCCCACGCCCCCCCAAACCAAAACCTGGGTTCTCCGTTCCTCTTCCATATCGAGAGAGCGCAGGCCTGCCCTGAAAGGAGGAATTCCTCTGCGGGGAGGACGGGAAACGAGAGAATCCAAAATAATTGCTCGGACCCACTCAATACCTTCCCGACTCCCAACCACAGATGGGAGGCAGATGGCCCTCCCCTCAAAATCAGCCAGGAAGGCAGAGGCCAAAGGAACGCCTGCAAATGGGAGAAATGCAGAGTCCAGGAGGTGCTCTGAATTCAAGCTCCCCCCACCCCACCAGTCAGGCAGCGAGGCCCATTGCCAGGGGAAAAGCGTGGGCCCCTCCCAGCCTCCATAGTCAGAGGGCTGCTTGTGGGAGACACAGTTTCTCCGTGTCTGGGACGTGCTCCTGGGGAAACCAGGAGAAGCAAACCATCTTTTCAGGCCACCTGGCTGGGCAGCAGTCAGTGTGCCACTCACAACTTTTTCACTGCCTGCCCTGGCTGGAACGGGGGGGGGGGGGGGAGGCCTTGCCTATGGGAGTCAGAGGGGCGATAAGGCAAGCGGAGTACACCTTCCACTTGAGTATCCTTATCAACAGTTGCAGGAAAGAGGAGGGGGTGTGTGCGTGTGTGCATGTGTGTGCACGCAGTGTGTGCACTTGAGTCTGGCTTTGGAAGCCTGCTCCTCCCCCCCCCACAGCACCAATCCTGGAGCACGGTGGGTGGGGAAGATGGGGGCTTCCCCAACAGCTGGAGAGCAGGGAGAGAGGACTGGGGATGAGCTGAGTGTCTTGGCAGGGAGACTTCCAGGGTGGGGATCCAGCTTGCCTCCCCGGGTAAAGCCGAATGGAAATCTGCAACCCACCGTCGCTCCCTCCCTCCTCCCTCCACCCCCCACTCCCCCCCATCCCGCTAGCAAGACAAGTCCCTGGAGGAACTCAGGGAATATTTATAGCTTTGGCTTGAATGGCGAGGCGAGGGGGGACCCCGTGTTACCCAGCAACTGCCGGAGGGCACGTGTGGAGGCGACGTAATCTCCAATGACCTTTCACCCCACCTCGGACCGGGAGAGGAGCAGATGCAGCCAAGAGTTAGGGGCAAAATTGAAACCCGGCCCCTCTCCCCCCACCGCTTTGTCTCCCTCTGATTTCCTGCCTCCTCTTCCCCCTTCCGCATGCACCAGCCCAAGTTTCTGCAAACCTCCTCCCCGTCCCCCCCCCCCAAAATCCTGGCAATTTGACACAGCCCTGACTAGATTCCCAAACCCCACCGCCTTGCAATACCCATTGCATGGGGGCGGTGGGGGGGGCAGAAGGGAAATCTCTGGCCTGGGATTCTTTTTTCCTTCTTACAGTATTCCACCTGCATTTATTTATTTGCAGGCAACATGCAGTTGGGGGGGGGGTGGCAAAAGGATCGTCTGAAGTCGGAGATTCTGTGCCTCCTGGCTTCTTATGGAAGGCAGACTCTGAGGGTGACCCTCCAGAGATAAGAGGCAGAGGTCAAGGCAGATTTAAGGGGGGGGAGAGATCCCCCCCAAAGGACGTGCCTTTTGCAACTCCTCGCCGGACCGATCAAGGTGCAAACGTTTCTCCAGCAGAGCCCTAAAATCTGACCCACATACCCACATCCACTGCTTCCAAGCGGATTCTCCTCCTCGCCTCTCTGACGGCCTGATCCTGATCCACAGCGCTGCCACACGCAATCTCCCCCCTCCCCCTCCTGTTCTGCTTTGCCAATTCAAGAGACGGGAGAGTTCAAACCAGGACAAGTTAACAGCAGCCATTATATAAGCTGCTTGCAAAGTGAAGGCAAGGTGGGGAAGAGGGGGCAGATGGGGGGGGAGGAGGAGGAGGAGGAGGAGGAGCAGGAGCAGGGCGGCAGCAGTAGAATGGGCCCCAGGGACGAGTGACACGGCCCCTCTGACTCACCCCGCCCCACCTCACCCTTGCCCCAAATCCCAGGAGCCCCAGCATTTGGAATTGCACCCCTTCTTCATAGCCCCCTAAGTGAGGCTCACTTTCCTCCTGATCCCAGCCCAAGCCTTCCCACCCCACAGAGGCAGGGGGCAGGATGGAAACCTCTGTTTGCCCGGTTTTCTCTCGGGTGCTGGCCCCTCCGTGAGCCGAGCAGCAGGACAGGCCCTCAGCCCTCTCCCCCCACGTACAAGCCAGGTGTCTACATCTGCCACGGGACCCCTGATCCCCTCCAGCCACAGCTGCGCTACGCCACTCTTTCCCCACGGCGCCCCCCAGCAGGTGCCACATTTCGGCAGGGCTTTTCTTCCAGGACGTCAGTCTTGGCATCACAGCCCTGTGGTGGTGGCGGCGGTGGTGATTCCACCCGACCCAGCAACTCTGGGACTCTGCATAAAAAAATGGGGGAACTAGACTTCCCCCTAACCTGGAGTGTCCCAGAAGTGCCTGGCTACCAGGTGGCTGATGGGAGTTGCAATCCACCTCCCCTACGTCCACCTCCAAGATGGAGGGGGAGCTGTGACAATCCTGGGAATCTCTGGGCAACAAACAGGGCCGGGCTCGGTTCTCCAGCTCTGGGAAATGGAGGTGGACGATGCTTAGCTAAGGAAGGCAGAAAGTCACCGGGAAGAGGAGGAGGCGCAGAGCCACACTCACCGTGACGTGGTGGCTGCGGAGGAAGGAGTCCCCGGTCTTGGAGGGCAAGTGAGGAGCCAGGCAGTGGCCCCGGGGAACCCTAAAAGGAAAAACGGGGCTGTTACTCATCCAGAGACCCGTCCTTGGTTTTACAGCCGGCTGGGATCCTTGCCCAAGACCCAGAGTGAGATCCCGAAGGACGTTCGCCTGCCCCGGGCTTGGATCGCCCTCCACACGTTCCTGGGTTCTCCGTCCTCTAGAACAGGGTTCCTCAACCTTGGCGACTTGAAGATGCGTGGACTCCAGCTGGGGAATTCTGGGAGTTGAAGTCCACGCATCTTCAAGTCGCCAAGGTTGAGGAACCCTGCTCTAGAACCAGCTGGGGCTTTGGGGAGACAGGAGGACAAGGCGACCCGTGGCAAGGAAAACGGGCGGGGGGCAGGCTTTAATCTGGCCCTCCCCCACTTGGGGCCACAACCCCCTGGGCCCACAACCCTCACGGGCACGGCCAAGAGCTCTCTCGGGCACCCAGCAGAGCACCGGCCTGGGCAGGGGAAAGAGACAGTGGCCCCCTTAATCTGGACCGATCTCCCTCCAATTCTGGGGGCAAAGCCCAGAAATCTGAGGCGAGCCATCAGAAACT
This sequence comes from Python bivittatus, assembly GCF_059951505.1. Taxonomy (NCBI): domain Eukaryota; kingdom Metazoa; phylum Chordata; class Lepidosauria; order Squamata; family Pythonidae; genus Python; species Python bivittatus. The sequence goes on from NW_028277062.1 coordinate 2,201,591, forward strand.
GAAGAAGTCTTGCAGAGATTTGGGGGGGGGCGGCAGGGGGGGCAGAGAGAGCAGGAACCTGAGCTGAGAAAACAGATGGCGCATTGCAGCGCAAGGACCCCCCCCGGTGCTTTTTCTCCAGGGAGCTGGGCAGAAGTATGGAGGGGGTGAAGCACAGGAGGGGACACCGGCACCCTCCGGTGGCACCAGACACCAGCCGGCCGGGAAGGATGGGCACTGGAGCCCAGGCCCAGGCAGGCCGGAGCGTTGGCAAGCGGTGCCTCAGTGGACTTGGAGGCCTGGAAAAGGCGGCCAGGCGTCCCGGCTAGACCCGCAGGTAGAGGAGCAAAAGTTCTGCGGGGCACAGCCTGTCCCTGACTAACCCCCCCAGGGCTCGCATGTGCAGACGTGTTCCATGTGTGCGGGAGCGTGTCCGGGCGTGCCCTGTGGATGTGCGTGCCTGCACGTGCCTCCCTTAGCAGCTGTTTCCAAGCTCCCCTCCCATCGCCCGAGCAACAAAGCCGTCGCCAGGAGGCCATTGGCTGCCGGGCCGGTGATGTCAGCATCCCTGAAAAGTTAATAGGGTGGCTGGGGATGAGGGCAAACATGCCTGCCGCTGTTGCCATGGCAACAAGGCAAGCACAGCAGCTGAGCGGCCGGGCCTCCCTCCCCCCCATCTCTGGGCCCGGCCGTGAGTGTGCGCCACCCACCCCCACCCTGCGTGTGCAGAAGTGGAGCGTGCCAGAAGGAAGCACAGCCGCATCGCCACTTCCTCTCCGAAGAGAACAGGTGCTGGGGCCGCAGACCTGCAGGCCGGTCCCGGAGCCAGGAGCCCCACGCTCCCGCAGGAAGGAAACGCGCTCGGCGCACGTTCAGAGCCCTACGCCCTCTGCACATGTTCTGAGGCTGGCGCAGAAGTGGGAGCGGGGAGGGGGTCGCCTCTGGACTGGGGCTTCGCCGGATAAGAGGAGCTACCCATTTTCCTGCCCTTTCCTCCCTCCCTCTGGGCAGGTGGAAAGACCGAGGGCCACAGAAGGTCGGCCGCCGGCCTGGAAGCTGCTGCAGGGCTTCTGCGGAGCCCGCACGGCGCCCTGGCCCTCGTGCCCTCCTCCCCCCCACCCGCCTGAGTTTGGAAAGGCCGCTGCAACTGCACCAGCAAGCCCTGAGCTGGCACGACGGCCCCACCCATGCCGGAGCCAGCTTTCGCACGCCAGCTCCCCTGCGGAACTCCTTCCCACATGGCGCAATGCTCCGGCTGGAAATACAGGTCGCCAGACTTTCTCCCGCCTCGCAGCCAGCCATGCTCTTCCCGCATCTGTGAACAACTCACAGAACTCGTTGGCGCGGGACAGGTTGGACCCAATGGCGCCAGCCGCCAGGCCTCGGGCAGCAAAGGGTTGCCAGGTGCAAGCAGGGCGTGGGGCAGGCAGGCAGGAAGGGGTGGGCGGCTTCTGCATGGGCTGCCTCTTGCAGTTGGGAAACCGGCCGTCCCTCCCAGCGGCGCGGAGGGAAGGAGACCACAAAGAACAAAGCCGTGCAAACATTAATATTCCATGTGAGAAACCTGCCAGACTGGGAAGGGCAGGCAGATGGAGAGGAAGGGGGGGGGAGCACCTGTGGCACCGTTTCCAGGTGAGAGCAAAGGTGCCTGCAGGTTAATCATTCATCCGCTGCAGCTGAGCACAAGCAGAGGCCCCCAGCAACCTCCATGCGCGACTGCTTGTGGTGAGGGTGCAGTGTGCACGCACCAGGGCTACAACGTGCAACTTGCTGGAAATAGAAGGTCCAGCCCTCCCCAACATGGGGCCCTCCAGACACGCCGGAGGACGACTCCCATCATCCCAGCCACCCAGCCCATCTGGAAAAGAACCAGAACGCGGTGCCAAATCTACAAGGTGCCTCAAGGCTATCATTTTAGGCACATACGTACATAGCTTTAAAAAAAAATGGCTCCCAAAAACGTGCAAGCCTGTGCATTTGAGCTCACTAGGTGAGGGAACAGACATGGGCAATGCGGAACACCCAGAAATTAATCCAAGGCAGTTGCAACTCCCAGATTTCATTCTCAAGGACATATAGGTTGTGGAATTGCAAGCGGGGTTAAACACGGCACCCACGATGGGCAGAGAAGCACCTGCTTCGACCACCAGGTAACCCCAACTCTCTGTGGCTAAAGGTCAGAATTAGAAAGCGAGGGGCCCACCAAGGCCCTTCTGCTTAGACCCCTTACGTTGCACCCAAGGAAGAACAGCCTCCCCGCCTATTATCTGGGGGGGGCAGTTTCCTGTTTTGCACACCTGCGAAGTGAGGAGAGGGAGGGCAGAAGCCAACGGCTCCCGCAGCCACATCAAGCATGGCACCTTCGCCACAACCGGGGAGGGTCTGGGATCTGCACCGAACTTGCACCTGACTTTCTGGGGTAGAATTGAGGTTGGGCACCGCCATCCTTCGAGGGCTACTTTTGGGGCCTGGCAGGTTCAGCAGGTGGGACACCAAGAACCTTGCCCTCGCTGCCCGTCTTCTGGGCCAGGGAGGAAATCCCACATCGCGAACCTGCATAAAAGGATTTCAGATGAAAGCTCTTCCAAGACTCTCCTCGCAAACGTCCGGAACTGAACCAGGGACGTGGCTCGACTGTGCCCCAACCTACGTCAGAGGCTGCTTTATTAACCCTGTTTCTACAGACAGAAAACTGAGGCACGCTGTCCTCAGCAGCCTGTGCATGAGGTGCGGCCTGCGCACGCCAGGTGAGATCCGCTCCCTTAGTCTCAGCTCACGCGATCAGGCAGCAAGCTGACACCCAAGGGGGACGGTTTCTGGCCCTCCCACCACAGGGTGCGTGGATGATGGGACTCCAAGTCCGACACTTCTGCAGCGGGCTGGGTCGAGGAATCCTGCCTGCAGCATCTTCTACGCTTGCCCTGCAATTGCAGGATCCAGCCTGCTCGCCTGACACAGGAGGAAGTCTTGTTCCTTCCTGGCAGAGGTAAGAGGCGTGGCATCAGGCGCTGCAGGCCAGATGCCAGCTGTTCAGGTAACAAAGGAAACTGGGGCCACACGGAAGAAGTGTCCCGGGGGGGGCAGAAGGGGTTGAATAAGGCTTCCCCAAGGATGCAAAGCATCTGGCAGGGAAGGAAGACTCCGAAGGCAGTGGTGTCTAGCGGTTAGACTGGGGAGAGATTGGGTTCACTAACAGGAGGGCGCTCAGCCGAGCCACCTAATTCTGGCGTTCTCAGGTTTCTAACAGACTCCAAGGAGGCACGCGAACTCGAGCACCCTTCCCCGGGCTAAATTAAGGACCAACGATAAAAAGGGGGGCAGGCAGAGGAGCTGGGGGAGGGCTGCACCAAACTAGCCACAGGTTTGCCCGGTGGGAAATACAGAAACACCCCTTCTCCCGGCACCAGCTCCGTTTTTTACTTCTGCATCTGTCTCTGCCGAAATCAGAGCCCCAAGGGGGTGAAATTCAGCACCACATTAACAAGATCCTAGTCCCTAAGAGAGGAGATTTGAGACCCAGGCGTTTGGTAAACATCTTCTCCACACCTGCTCATTAAATCCAAGGCCTTATGGTTTCTTCAAACAGCATATGGGGCTGGAGCTGGGGAAGGGTTAGGGGCCCAGCTAAATTGGCTGAAAACTGTAATTAAGAAGTGAATTACAGCCTCCCTCTCTTGAGAAACAGAGATGGAGATTGAGGGTTTGCCTAAACACCTGGCATCGCATCACAGGCACAAAAGGAGGGCATGTGGGTGAAAAATACCTTTTTGCAACTGAGCCAAAAAGAACCCCGAGCTCTGCGGCAGCCTTTCTCAACCAAATGTCATCCCTCCTGCACCAGCCGGTCGAGATGCGCGTTCTTGAGAGCCTAACCTTCTCCTGAGGGTTGTGAACCGTTTGTGCCCGAATAGCGTATTAAAAAAATGGGGGGGGGAGCAACGTTGGCTCAACGGCAGCGATTCACTTGTCTTTTAAAAAAGGGATCCCCGATACTGAAGTCAGCTTCCAGAGCTCATTCTAGAAATGCATTCTGTATGTGCTCAGAGACACTAACAGAAGCAGCAGCAGCAGAGTAACGCTCCCAAGACGGCAGCCTTGACTTTTAAGTGAAGGAAAAGTGTTCCATGGCTAAGTTTCGTGGTTCAGGTCTAACTTTTTCTTAACCGCCCCCTCGTTGTTGACTTCGAACTACACAACAGGGTCTCTTTCCCTTTTCCAGTCTTCGCTTGCCCTCTCGTGGAGATCCATTACATTACAATGCCTGTTTGTAGCAGCGTCGGTCCCAAGACTGCTGGATCACAACTCCTATGGCTATGTTGGCTGGGGATGATGGGAGCTTCACCCCAAGGTCTGGAGAAAACCCGGTGGCCAAAGGCAGGGCACTCGGTTACCTGCTCGACAGCCCGCGTCAGCCGGCCCACGTCTGTCTCTTCCTGTGTTTGTGATCCTGACAAATGGCCCTCTGAACATGCTCAGGAGCTACTCATCGCTTCTTCATCGCTCCCTCTAGAGCCGAGCCGAGCCAGTCCTGCACTGGGTTTGGGAGAATCAGTGGCCATTTCAAGGCCCTTCTGAGCCTGGCGCTTAGAAAGAGAGACTCTTTCTTGCTAAGCCATGGCTTAAAGTTGGGTTTACAACAAACTAACCCAGAAACTGTGATTTACAATGGAATGACTGGATTCCATCTTTGTGGAGGGGGACAATAACGGCTTAGTTGGTTTTGTCACGGGTTGGGCCCACAGAAGGAAAGTGATATTGGGAAAAAAATCTTTAACCAGGCTATCATGATGGCGTAGGACAGTGTTTTTCAACCTTGGCCGCTTGATGATGGGGGACTTCAACTCCCAGAATTCCCCAGCCAGCCATGCTGGCTGGGGAATTCTGGGAGTTGAAGTCCCCCCATCTTCGAGTGGCCAAGGTTAAAAAACACTGGTATAGGACATATGAGTTTCAGGGAGTTGCTAAACACTTCCTCCATTCAAAAGCTTGAAAGTGACCCATCAGGGCTTTATTTCCCACAGGCATGTCCATCCTTCTCTCTCCGCCGTGGGGCTAGAGAAAGAGGGGTCCGCAAAGCCCCCCCGGCTGCAAACTGAAATCTGAATATCGGCTGCAGGGGCTGAGCTCTAGACAAGTCGCCTGCGTTTCCGTCCCGCCTCCCATTCAGGAGCAAAAGGCACGGGCAGAGTACAGTTTGTGCCCTCCAGCGCCCCCCCAGCTCAGCCCTGCCAGTAAACCGGGCTGAGAGGGAGGGGCCGCTCAGAGCCCCCCAGGGAGCCTCCATGGCTGGGAGGGGGCCAGAAGCTGGGTCTCCCCACTCCTAGGCTAGCCCCAACAAATAAGTCCGCCAGATGCTGACCCCACCTCTAATCACCCGCTTCACCCCTGGTTTCTAGAACCCAGCAGCCCCCTTGCAGGCGGCTATGACACAGGACAAGCCCCCTCCGTCCTGATTGGGCAAAACAACTGCACAATTCAGTCAAGGCGCCCAATAGGAAGGCAAGCTGCGAGGTCCCCCCCCCTTTCTTCGTTTACATTTCAAAACAGCGAAGTAGGAAAATCATTTCCGAGTTTCTTTTTTTTTTTCTTTCTGTTTTTAATGCCCAGCAAAGGAAGAACTTGGCTCCTCCAGATGGAAGCTGGTTTGTTTTTCTCCCAGAGGCCAGCACAGAGATGGCTATCAAGGCTGCTGGCTTACTGGAGTCGCACACCCCGGGAAGCTAAGGGACGGAGGGTTTGGGGGCTGGGTTCAAGTTCCCCCGGAATTCTCTCCAGCACCGCTTCCTCGCAAGGCTGTCCTGAGGTCAAAGACAGAAAGACTGTGGCCATGCAAACGGAGTGTGCCACGTGCAAACAAAGCAACATGACTCTTTGAAGTTAAGGGGAAGGCTCCCCCCACCCCGTCTCACGAGGGCCCCATGCATGAAGGAGAGATCTGCGGAGGTCCGGATCCGCAGGGGCCGCTCTCCCGTCGGGCCAAACCAAACCTCCTTTTTACCCCCCACCCACCCCACATTACCACGCACTTCCTCTCCAGGGACTGCAGGAATCTTGGCCTTCGGCCCAGCCCACTTCACACGCAGCCCCCTTCCCCAGCTGGAGCCTGGCATGGGCGGGGGACTCAGCCTCAACCCAGCCTCCCCGCAAAAGCAGGGGGACCGGAGCCAGGACGCTGCGGCCGGGCCTCCCTAGAGGCTATCCAGTCTCTCCCCGAACCACCACTAAAGGCAGGGCGGAAAGGAGGGCGCCGAGTGGAGGGGCAAGAGGGACGCAGGCGGCGAGGAAGACCCCCGCCCGAGGCGCAGCCACGCCGCTGCTCGCGTCGCTAGCCGTTCACCCCCGCGGGCTACGGAAGCAGCAGCGGGGCGACGCCCCCTTCCAGACCACAAGTCGAGACCTCCGCTTGGGACCGAGACGCGCCCCAGCCCCACCGCGGCGAAAGAACGAGGGGGCGGCGGCCTGGAAGGGGGCTGCGAAGGCGCGCTGGAGCCCCGTCGGGGGGACCGGCCGACCCGGCCCGAGCGCGGGCGCGTCCGGCGAAGTTGCGCGCCTTCGCACGGCACCGGCGGGGGAGCCCCGCGCGCAGGGAGCCCCTTCCCGGACCATCCGCTGCGCCCGCCCGGCTCGCTTACCTGCGACGGCGGGGGCAGCCGAAGCCCCCTGCCCTGCCCTGCCCTGCCCTCGCGCGGCCGAGCGGCGCGCCCGCCTGCCTCTCCCGGGACCCCGCCGCGGCGCACCAGCATCCTCGCCGGCGGGAGCTGCGCGGCGGGCAGGGGTCCCGGCGGGCCGGGGCGGGAGGGGCGCGGAGCCGGGGCGCTCCCCCCCTGCGCGTGCAGCGGCGGCGGCGGCGGCTCCGCGCCTGGAAAAGTACTGCCCGTTGCGCAGTTGCATTTCCCGACGCTGCCGGGCTCCGCGCTCCCCCTCCCCGCTCGTGTCACTCGGGCTCCCTGGGCAGGAGCCGGGAGCCCCTCCTCCGCCCGCCCAGCGGCCAGGCGCCCGCCGCCGCCCCGCCCCACTCGCCCCGCCCGGCCCGCGCCGGCCGAGGAGGGACCCCGCGGAGGGGCCGCGCCAGCCCGGGGGAGGGGCACCCCGCGGTCATGTAGACCGGCCCGGCTGTGACCAGGCTGCCGCCGCCCGGGCTCTGCTGTTCTTCCCAGGACCCCGCACTCAGCCCGCAGCCTCTCCTTCCCGGAGGCACGCGGCCCCGCGGCGCCCGGATCTGACCTGAGCCGGCCCCCCGGCTCCCCCAGCTTCTTGGGCCCACGGCTGGCCCCCGCTCCTGCTGGACAGGGCCCGCCCCCCGGCCCGCCGGGTCTGGTGCCCGGCTTGCTGCCTCTCTGGCCAGCAGGCAAGCGGCTCAGCGCAGGGCTGTGTCACCCGAAAGGTATTTCCTTTCCTCCCTCCGCTCCCAATCTGCGGGCCGGGGGAGGCTGCTCAAACACCCCCCACCTGCGAGGTTCCCCGCCTCGCCTCGCCTGTAAGCGGAGGGGGCGCTGGGCGCTGGGCGCTGAGCCTGGTTGGAACGGAGGGGGCTAAATCTGCGGAGAGGCCAAGCAGCCACGGGATCCAAACGCAGCCAGAAACGGTCATCCAAACAGCTTTATTACACTTTCGGGGGGGGGGCAGAGGGGGGAGGCTTGAGGCCCCCCCGGCCAGGGCTTCTCACGTGTCCAGGCTCATCAGCAAGGCGGTCCCGCGCTTGATCCAGTGGTCGGGGGTCATGGCTCCGGAGCGCAGGTCCACACCGATGACGAAGGAGGGTCGCCCAGAGGTGCCCGCCCGGTTGGGGTAGTAGTAGCAAGGGCAGGAGTAGATCCCTGCGGCGGGGGGAGAGGAGAGCCCGACAGCTCAGGGGCTGGGCAGCCCAGCGGCGGGAGACCCTCCCTGCGCAGCCCTGCCAGCCCCCCGCCTGCCCGCCCACCCAGGTCCCCACCTTTGCCGCTCTTCTTCTTGCTCTCGGCGGGCTTGAAGTGAATGGTGGGGATGGGGCAGACCAGCTGCATGGGCTCCGCTTCCACCAGGCAGGAGTTCTTCTTGTCCCAGCCGGCGCCCTCCAAGAAGAGGCCCCGCACCCACACGCCCTCCTGCCGGGAAGAACAGGGCACGAAGCTGAAGGCGGGCCGGGGAGGCCACCTTCTGCCGGGGGGTGGCGAGGGGGCCACTTACCTTGGGGGGGTACACTAGGTTGTTGTCATCCACGGTGGAGACGATGAACTCCCAGGAAAGGGTGTCCACGGAGATCTGCGAAAAGAGGCAGGATGCACCACCCAGGCCCCCCGGCCGGCCTCCCTCCCCACGGGCTGCCCCGCACTGCCCCCTGCGTCCCCTCGTACATTGTTCTGGCGTGCCGCTGCCTGCAACACGGCCGTCAGGAAGCCGGTGGGGAAGGTGAACCCCGACAGCCAGAAGAGCACGGGTGGGTGAGCCGTCTTCGCCCAGCGGCCAAACTGCTCCACGCGCTGGCCCAGGTCCCGGGTCCAGGCGGCCAGGGGTTTCTGGGAGGGGTAGGCCTGCAAGGGGGGGTGGGCGAGAGCTGAGAAGGTGCCAATCCCCACGCCAGCTGCAGGTGCCGGGCGGGGGATCCCACTTTGGAAGCAGCAGGCCGGGGCTACCTCCTTCCTGGCACGGGGCCTTCCCCTCTGCAGGGGCTCTGGAGCGACCAGGGCCTCTCTGCCTGCAGAGCAGGAGGTGGTAGGGCAGAGGGGACCCCCCAGGAACATTGCCAAGGCATTTCTCCCCTTGCCCCACAAGACGAAACAAGCATGGAGGAGGAAAGAGAAGGCCCCTTACCCTTTCCCACATGGGGGGCACGCGGGCATCAAAGATGCAGTTGAAGATCTCCTCCAGGTCCGTTGACATGACCACCAGGCCCTGAATGCCTTTCTCCAGCTCCACCAGCGATGAGCTGCAAGGGGCGGCAGGCGTCAGAGCGGGGGGGGGGACACTCTAGGCCAGGGGGGACCAAGCATGCTGAGGGCCATGGTCCCCAAAGAAGAAACAGGATGGGGCAGGGGCGCCCACAGGGTGGGGTCAAAAAAGTCAAGATGGCGACCGCAGCATTGCATCTGAAGCTCTGCCATTCTTTTATCTCCATCAAAATTGCGCTGCCTTTTCTCTGTCTCGCTTAGTCTTAAGCTTCGCGCTGGGGGCATTCTCTGCAACAGTCTCTCTCCGCATGTTATACAGCATCTCTCCTCCTCGTCTTTGCAGCAATCTGTGTCTAGTATGCATTTCCCCATCCTCAGCCTTTTCATTTCATCATCCACACACATACTCAACAAGATACACTAAACAGACTAAGCATCCCTATTTTAACTTTTCTCCAACGATACCGTGGGCCTTTCCATTTTTCAACATTCTCACGGCATTTATTATTTCCTTTTCATCTGTTTTTCTTGAGCACCAATGCGTACAGCATTCATTTCAGTTCCACTGACGTACCACCGCTCTTTCCATACACATCTCTAAAATACTCCTTTCAGCATTGCCTTACTTCGGTTTCACTGCACCGCTTTTCTGATTCTGTTCACTCTGCTGGAGACTCCTCTTCGCCCACTCCAAAACCAGCATTTATTTCCAACAAGATTGCTCTGCATTTTCTCTGCCTCATTGAATCTTGCTCTTTTTGACGAAATTCTTTGCAGCGACCTTTTTCCCTCTCTGCACGTTATACGACCTTCCCTTCTCTGCATTTTTTGTCATCCACAGCCACTTTCAATTCATCGTTCCAAGCATTCTTTTTCATTAAATTTGATTATGTTTAAATTAAAATTTCATTTTAAAATTAGTTGTTATTATTCCTTGCGTGTTGAATCATTTCCTCCTTATATCATACTAAAAGTTGCGTTGGCCACCTTGGAAAGATTCTGAGGTCCGGTTGAGCATTTCCGTATCGGGGCCAGTTTAGAGACACACACGTCCCTAAGCCTCTGGAGAGCAGATGCGGACAGGGATTGTTCTAAGCGTTAAGAGCCCTGCGACAGTTCTCCAGGAGTAATCCAACCCCCAAGCAGGCCTTCCTGGCCTCTGTTTCACAGCTGAAAGAGGCCGTTCTCACTTCAGGACACCTGCAGCCCAAGCTCCAGTTCTCTTTGGAGGAACTACCACAGTGAGTTTGGGAAAAGCTCTGATGTTCTGACCCAGCGATGCTCCGTGGTGGGTTTGCTAACCGGAGACCCAGAACCTCGCCGCCCCACACAAGAGGGAGGGACTGGAATGTGTCTGGGCTGGAATTCCTGGGTGCCCCCTCACCTGATGATCTGCAGCAAGGAGTTGTAGCGCTGGATCTCTTGCAACAAGACCACATTGAGAGGGGAGGGATCGGTGGACAGCACCTTGCAGGTGCCCTCGTAGTCGATCTCCTCTGGAATCTTGCTGCGCACGTCGGATGAGAGCTCCAGCACCTATGGGGGGGGGCACAAGAGCACAAGGTGAAGAGAGACCTTCTGCAGGAAGGCGTCTTGTCCACTCCTAGCTCTCCACCAAGGAGAGTTCAGCAGAGGAGCCAGCAACTTGAAGGTGTTGGGCTCTCTTCAGCTGGATGGACTGGAGTCAAGTGGGACGACCATCTGTCGGCTCTCAGCTTTGGATGCCTGCACTAAGCAGGGGTTGGCTCCATGATCTCAAGGAGAATAACAGGGAATTCTGACATCTGCAGCAATAGGCTTTGGCTTCATGCAAACAGGAGGGCCGTGCCACGAGAACACGCATTGCTGATAGCACCTTTCAGCTCCCGGGGCTGCCGTGATCTCAGAAGCGCATCTGAGTGTGTGCGAGATCAGCTGTCCCTACGCGCAGAGCGAGAAGTGGGGGGGGGGCGGCTCTCTGGCGGAAGGAATTTCCCTTGCTAGGAATGAGCCCCAGGATTGCCCTGAGGATCAGAACAAAGAAGGTCGACCTTGAAAGTCTGCTGTTGGCCCAGGTCAGCTCAGGTGGCGCCAAGCGGGACTTCAGGAAGAGGCTGGTACCTTGTCCTCGCGGCTCTGCCCAGCCACCCCAGTGGGCGTGGTCTGGGGCTGGAGGGAGAGCAGGGTTTCGAAGAGTGTCCTGGCCTCCGTGATCTGCGAAGCCACGTCAGCGTTGGGGTGCTGGCCAAAGGCCTCTGGAGGATCCATGCCCGGCAGCAGGCTGATGTATTCCCTGTACGAGTTCAGGTTGCCATCCTTGGGAATGTAGTAGGTGTCTAGCACGGTCAGCCTGCAGAGAGAGCAGAGGGGACTTAGAGCTCACCAGACGGGCATGATATTCAGCAGACCCCAAGCAGGAAAGGAGCTGGGCTTCTGGCAGGCGACCGGTCCGGCCAATCGAGCGTTCGTTGCCCAAAAAAAAAAAAAAAAAGCAAGTTTGCTTCATTGTTAGAAATAGAGAAAGGCATTTTTATGATAAAAAGTCCATTATGATCTGGCCGCTGGTGCAGGAAACAGCAGCCTTCTCTGCAATAAAGCCCAAGGCAAATGGGCTACAGTTCTGCAACGTCACGCAAAAGAGCATCAAAGCGCGCCTCATGTAACCCTCATGAGGGCTGTCCACTGAGGAGGGCCCGGCAAGCTGCCGAGGCAGCGTTCCTCAACCTCGGCCACTTTAAGATGAGGGGACTTCGACTCCCAGAATTCCCCAGCCAGCATGTGCTGGCTGGGGAATTCTGGGAGTCGAAGTCCACACCCCTTCAGGTTGTGGAGGTGGAGAAACTCTGAGCTACGGGACAGCCAGAATGTCCTCCTAGATCAAGCTTAGGCTGAGAAGGAGTTTCCATCAGTGCCGGGGAGGCCCTAGGTGGGCCTCCTCTTCCAGATAAAGGCTCTCCCTGCTTGTCCGCCCCCCCGCCCCCAATAGGCCCGCCGACACAGAAGGCGATCTTTCCCCAGCTCCGTCCCCAGTACCAACTTGTAGAAGGGGGCAGCCACACTCTGTTCGCAGAAGTAGTCGTTGATGTACGTGGTCAGGAGGCGCCGGTCCCAGTCGTCCGTCACGTGGCCTCCGTAGTTGACCCCAGCGATCAGGTACTTGAGGGCGTCCCAGGGGGTGTCCTCGTACTCATCCAGGTAGAGGCTAAGGAGATTCTCCGACACCTGGAGGAGAGGAGGGGGCTGAGCAATGAGGGTGGAGCCAGAGGTGGAGGCTCTGGGCCAGAGGTGTCAAACTCTGGGCTCCTCCTCTTCCACATGCAGCTTACAGGCTATGCCAAGATGGCTCCTGAGCTGAGCAACCAGAATCCATCTCTCTGCCACCAGCCCCATATCTCCATCTCACGGCAGATGCAAAGATGGCCCAGCAGGAGTGTGCAACAGCTCCCGGAGCCCCCGGGCCCCCAAGCCCAAGGAGGGAGGGCACCGAGACCTCTCTCCCAGCTTTCGGCGGCCATCCTGCCCCGCCTGCCGCCGCTGCCTCCCTCCCGGGGTCTCCACCTCAAAATCCGAGTCGTTGAAGCCATAGATGATGTTCCAGCCCAGCTGCAGAAACTTCTTGCGCTCCAGCAGGATGCTGTGGAAGAAGCAGAGGGCAAAGAGCAGCTTCTTGTACTTGCTCGGCTTTGTGCAGCGGTTGAACTGGGGGTCCGTGATGAGGTGGTACAAGCGCTTCATGTTGGCCTTCAAGCCCTGTGGGAGACAAACCCTGCTGGAGATCCAAGGCCCGACTTTTTAGGCCAGTGTTTCTCAACCTTGACTGCTTTAAGACGTGTGGACTTCAACTCCCAGAATTCCCCAGCCAGCCGTGCTGGCTGGGGAATTCTGGGAGTTGAAGTCCACTAGTCTTAAAGGGGCCACGGTTGAGAAACGCTGTTCTAGGTTGTCCAAGCATGACCTCCTTGGATGGACAACCGGCGGCCGTTCTTCTGGACAAAGAGCCGTTTGGCTTGGCTCCCCAGCCCTCTTCCCCAGTGCTGGAGAAAGAGCAGCCGGCCCTCTGGGCTTATCACTGCTTCAGGGCCCCGGCAAACCTCCCATCGACTCTTTCTCAGGCTGCATGTTTGTGCAGAGGGGGAGACCCTCGCCCTCTGCTTCACAGAAAACTGCCCCCCCTTGACCTTTCCCACCAAGAAGGAAGAGGGTGGGAAACTGGCCGTTCAGACTGAGGGAAGGCAGAACCGCAAGGCGTTACTTGCAGAGGTGGGCAAAGTCGGGACTCCTTTGGGAGAGACTCAGCCCCTTCCCAAATGCCTTGGCAGCTGCCAGGCTCCCCATCCTTACTGTGGGAGGCTCCGTTGTCATCTTGATGCCAGCCTGCAGGATAGAGATGGGGAAGTCGGGATGGGGGCTGGAGCTGAGCCACAGGCGGAAGGAGGGGTGTGGTTCTTCGACCTGCAGCTGCTCCACCAGCTTGTCCAGCTGAGGCATCCAGGAAAGAGACAGGTGGCAGTTGGCCAGGAAGACCCAGTTACCTGCGGAGGTGAAGCCCCGAGAAGACTCACCAGGGAAGCCCCGGGGGAGAACGGGGCGATGAAGATGGGGGCATCCCTCCAGGTGAGGGAGGTGCAAGGGCTTGGCACTCACCCTGGTGGACCCCGTCTTTAATCATGCGTGTGGCGATGGGCGCCTGACCCTGACCCAAGGAGAGGGCATGGAAACGCTGAGCCATGCCGGATTGCTCGGCCAGCTGAAGCAGGGAGGAGGTGGGGTCGACGCCTGGAGACAGCACAAAGATCAGGGGGGTCTTCGTGGTGGAGTCGTCCACCACCTGCAAGCGGAAAGGAGGAGAGGAAAAGGCGGGGGTGGGTGGGAAATGCAGCTGCCCCCCTGCCCACCCAGCGGGCCCTGGCAGAAGCAAGAGGGGCACGGGCTGCGGACGGCCCCTCTGCCATGGGGGTGAATGCTGGGGGCCAACTCTCCCACCGAGTCCAGTTGAGAAGGGGGCACCCGCCGCAAGAAGGGCGCTGGGGGAGCCGCCTGGCCCCCTGGCATGCCAGGTATCGCTCGCTCACCGACTTCATGTGGAGCACCGGGGGCTCGATAAATTGGGAGCCCAGGTTGGAGACGATGAATGCCGTAACGCAGAAGGCCACCCGGTCCGGGCGCAGAGACCGGACGACGAGCATGCGCTGCATCTGGTTGCAGGAGTTTTCCCACTCGCCTGGAGGGGGACAAGGGGTGGGAGAGGCGGTCGGCCTGGCTGGGGCTGGAGGAGAGCCGGGGGCCCCACCAGCCCGGGGGGGCGGCTTTGACTGGCCACAGGAGGGACTCCAGATCCCGGATCCTCTCACGGACCGCAGAGCCCTTCCCCACTTGGGCTGAACGGAGCAGAGGCTGAACCGGTCCCGCTTCTCTGCCCAAAGTGGGTGCGTGTCGCAGGAGGGGAAAGGAAGCTGGGAGTGGGCTCTGGAAGAGCTCAGCCTGGTGCCGAACCTGGCAGCATGGCCTTCTCCGGCTTGGAGCTGGTGTACCAAAGGTTCCAGTCCCTGGGATACTGTTCAAAGGAGTTCATGATGCCATGGAAGTTGGTGAGCTTGTCCAACTCGGTGATGTTGTCCCAGTAGATATCGGACAGCCAGCTGGTGCAAGGGTTGTCCATCTGCCCTTCCCGGTCCAGCACCTGCCGCAGGGACAAGCAGGGGAATGATGCCTTTGGGGCAGGGGCTTCTCCTCTGGGTGAAGTGAAACTGAGAAACTGCCCAAAGCCTCAAACAGCAGTGCCAGAGCCGGGGGCCCTGCCTCTCCCCCGGGGGGAAAGGCTTCCTCCAGGAAGAGGTGGTCTTCCCAGGAGACCCAGTGGCTAAGCGAGGAGCACCTGGGCAAACTCTGAGGCGGCCCAGAGGGTTCCTGAACATGGCCTGGCCACGTGAATGCAGGAAGGGGGAAGGGGGCTGGGCCAACCTCCAAGCCCTCTTCGGATTGCATTCAGGCACTGGGAGCATCTCCCAGTTCTTGCATCCCAAGATGGCCCCCTTCTGACCCACCCTCCCCTGGGCAAAAAGTGCCTGAGCTCCGAGGCGGGAGGCCCGGAGCCAGCACCCGATCGGCCCCGTAGGGATCAAGCCCCTTTCACTGAGCAGCAAATAAAAGCAGGCTCCTGCGGCCCAAGGCGTAAGGGGGAAGGCTGGAATCGGAAGAGGCACCTGGGGGCTCCCTGGCCGAGCCGAATCCACAAAACAAGCAGGAGGAAAACCTCAGCCACTGAAGGAGATCAGGTAGCCCCCCCACAAAAAAACCAGAAGCCACTCCCGGCCCTTCCTCGGGATGTATCGTCCCGCAAGCCCAGGACTGCACCCAGCCCTCCTCCAGCACTGACCACTCCCCCGCGCAGGAAGAAGTTGTACTCGTCCATCTTGAGGGTGCCAGACACTTCCAGGATTTTGGCGCACATCTGGAAGCTGAAGAGCAGCTTGTGTCGCTCAAAGAGACCCCGGCAGGTGTACCTGAGCAAAGCGGGGGGGGGGGAAGAAGAAACCTTGGAGAGGCTCCCTACCAGACTCTCAGGCCTCGCTGCACGAAGACCGAGCTCCCAGGGTTTGTGGGAGCAGAAGTCAGCTCATCTTCCCCTAATCTCAAGGAAAGGGAAGCAGGGAACCGGGCCCCTGAACCTGACTCTGGCCCCACCGAGAGGACTCCGTGGCAAGGAGAAAGGGCAGGAAAAGAGTCCGTCTCCGGGCGCATCAGCAGAAGGGGGTGACTCGCTGCGGAACTGCTTAGCCGCAAACTTTAACCTGTACAGGGAGGAGGGGCCAGGCCACGTGCCACCCTTCCCACCCTTTTCACCAGGAACAGTGGAAGGGTGGCTGGCGCCTTCTGATTTGTAGTGCTAGGAGCCCTTCCTCTGCCCGTGGCCAGGGGGCTGGCGGAAGGGGGAGCGAACCTGTAGACGGCGTAGGTATGGTATTCATTGAGATGGCGGATTCGCTCGTCCAGCTTGTTGCTCCGATGGCTCTTGTTAATGCTGAGGTTGAAGAGGTCGATGTAGGCATCCAGGGAGAACTGGTACATGGGGTCGATTCGCCCCATGTCGTTGAGGACGAAGAAGAGGATGGAGGCCCTCTGAGCACACGGCCGATAGGCCTACAGGAGCACCGCAGTGGGCCAGTGAGCGAACAACCAGAGGATGGCCGCAGGGAGCCCCCCCATGCCCCACGCCGGAAGGCTGGAGCAGCAGCCTTGGGGGCTGTCATGCCTTCCCCCTCTATGGCTCCTTTCGGCCAAAGAGGATCCTGTGGAGGCAGGCCAGCAACATGGGTACTCGCCTCCCGAGCCGTGTCAATTTTGATCTCAGTCATCTCGCTGGTTTCCAGCTGCTCGGTGACTTCTGTGGCCGTGAGCTTGGAGGTCTGCAAGGTGTTCACGAGCTGCACGTCGTCCAGGAGGGAGCCCGTGGCTTCGTTCAGCAACCTGAGGGCAGGAGGCTGGGGGCTGAGCAACGCACAGACCTCGCGCTCCCCTCTGCCAGGACAGCCCCAGCAGCTCCGTCAGGAGGTGGGGTGAAGCAGCGGCCCGCCCTGGGCTGACCCCGACGCACCCAAAGCTCAAAGGCTACCTCTTTTCTTTTCTTAAATCTTCTTTCAAATCCGTCTTCAGTTTTGCTGCAGTTTTAGATCTTTGGAGGCGCTGCTCATGCAACCCCGTAAGCCGTTACGCAGGAAGCGCTCTAGAAGTTATGAATCCCTCCCCCAAGGAAGGGTCAGGCCTGCCCCCCACCTGAGGATCTCATCCTCCAGCTCCTTCAGCTTCCTCTTGCCCGCTGCAATGTTGAGCACCAGCGAGTCCTTCTGCTCCTCCAGCTCGGGCCTCTCCCTCCGGACCACAATGCCCAGCAGCTGGGCCTCCAGGCCCTGAAAGGAACAGGGCACCCAGTCAGTATTTCACCCAACTCCCCCACTCCCACCCCAGAGCCAGAAAAGCAGGAAGGTCCCACAGCGCCAGCCAGGAGGCGTCTGGGCAAGGGGCCTACCTGCTCCTTGACCGCAAAGTTGACAATGGTGGTCTGCGAGGAGGTCTCTGGTGTGTAGTGCGGGTTGGAGAGCTTGGTGGTGAGGTAGAAGCGGAACTCGGGGTGATATTCCACCTCCTTGTCCCCCAGCCTGATCAGCAAGCGCCCACCTGCCACACACAGGACAAGTCAGGGGCTACTTGGGGGAGCACCTCGGTCAAGGCCCAACCCTCTCCCAAGGGACTCCACGGCCTTGCTCCAAGCAGCAGCCTGGCGCTCACCCACTTTGGTGACAGACTTATTCAGGATGGGGGCCAGTGTGGGGTCCAGCTCCTCCTGCACGTTTTGCAGCAGCACCGGAGAGCCAAACTGGATAGCTGTCTCCAGGATGCGCAGGTAGTCGGGCATCTGCAAGTCAATAATCTTCAAGCCCTACTCCAAGAGCAAAAGAAACGTTCCACATCAGGATCTGGCAGCGGAGAGGCCCTCAAAGCCCTTGGCTGTCTGGCCACCATTGCTCACTGCCCCCCACAGTGTCAGTGAGGGAACAGGAGGTTCCCGTGACTCATGCAGGACATCCAACTGGTGGGGACCTGAATGAAGAGCCACTGGCACAGCCTTTTCTCCGAGGGAGGGAGGGAGGGAGGGAGGGAGGAGAATGGGAAGGAAGGAAGGAAGGAAGGAAGGAAGGAAGGAAGGAAGGAAGGAAGGAAGGAAGGAAGGAAGGAAGGAAGGAAGGAAGGAAGGAAGGAAGGAAGGAAGGAAGGAAGGAAGGAAGGAAGGAAGGAAGGAAGGAAGGAGGTGGCTCCAGGAGGAACCTTTGATTGGGTGCCAAATGTGGCTCCTTACTTTCTTGGCTTCCATGTTCTTGATCCACTTGGTGGCCTGGCATTGAGGGTCGATCATCAGAGGCCACCTAAGGAGACCCAAAAGGCAGAGGGCAGTGTTGGAACCTCTCTGATTCCTCAGGGAACCCTCTAAGAGCTCCTGCAGGACTCCTTGGCCCCCTCAACGCCTCAAGAGGCAGGATCAGAGGGACTGGGCCTCACCGGTTGCCTCGTGTCACGATAATTCCATTTTCCGTTGAGAAGTCATCGGACGGCAGTCCCTGGATGTTCCAGTTGCGCACAATGGTTGGATTAGAAAGGAAGCTGTCACATGTGAAGAGGGGGGAGCAGGGCACGTGGAGCTCCCGAATCTGCAGGGGCAAAGCTGTGAGGAACTGAAGAAGCCCAGCCCACTCTTCCCCAGCACCAGAACACGGCGGGGCCTGGCCATCTTGGAATCACAGGCAAGGGCTTCCCTGGCCACCTGGAACCCTCCCGGATCAATCCCTGCAAGGCACATCATGCAAAGGAGGCCATTCCTGTCCTTCCTCACAAAGGCAGGGAGAGTGGGACAAAGGGCTGGGTCTCAAAACCCCACCTGGCCCTGGTTAAGGAGGAGGGCAGGGCAGGCATGACCAGCAAGGCTCAAACGCCTGAGGAGCTTATCCTGGGAAGGAGAGGACAAGCTAGGGAATGCCAACTCTGGATCCGGCTGCCAACCAGGAGAAGAGAGGGAGGTCCCCGAGGGCTCACCTGCTTCATCCAGATGTGGGAAACCATCTCATCCCGGTAATTGGATAGGAAGGGCCCCATATAGGACACAAAGGCTGATGCAAGCAGGCAGTCACCCACCAGGTAGCCCAGGTCTTCCTCAAGGCCCTGCAGGAAAGCAGTCTCAGAAGAACAGCTCCTCTCCCTCTTCCACCCCCTCTGCCCCTCTCCTGCCCCAAAGCCCAGAGACCTCATCCTGGCTGGATCCTGGAAGGGAGGCCCCGGACTCAACAGGGGGTGCTGAATACCCAGCAGGGCCCACCGACCCCTTTCAAGCAGGGGGGCGTTCCCAAGAGAGCAGTACGTCAGGGCCTACCTTGACCGTTTCCTCCCACCGGATTTTCTCTCCAGCCAGGCCCGAGACCAGCTTGTCAGCCCGGTCCAGTTTGATTTCCATCTCCTCCGACTTCTTGCGCAGCTCCTCCTTCTGAGCCAGCTTCTCCTCGTACTCCTTTTTCAGCATCTCCAGCTTCTCTGCAACCTAGAGGGAGGATGGGAGGGGGAGGCAGTGGAAGATTTTCCAGAACAAGATTACCCACAGCCTCCATCTCCAGGAGCAGGTTCCCTGGAGAATGACTGGCCTGGGTCTAAACAGGTGGAGCCCTGCCCTGCCCTGCCCTGCCCTTCTGGATGAAAGGGGCTCCAGGGATTCCCACAACTCCATAGCCAATCCGCCCTCCTGGACCGTCTTCTGTTAAAACAGAACTGACCTCTCGGAGCCGCTCCTGAGCTTCAGCTTGGGCCGCCTGCTTCTCGGCCAGCTGGGCCAAGGCGGCATTCATACGGGCACGCTTGGGCTCCACCACCCGATAAATGCGTCCATACATCTGGGGAGCAGCAGGAGAGGGGAGAACTTAGCAAGCCATGTGCCAGGACCAGGTGGAACCATCTAACGGTCAACACCCTGGATCTCACCTCCATGGCTCGCACCCACATGCACAGAGACTTTGCGGCCACCGAGACCCGCCCGATGATGTCTGGCTGGAAGTCTGGCTGGGAGCAGTAAGCACTGATCTTCTTGAGGACCTTGTCTGAGATGTTGTCCTTGTCAAAGTACACCAGCTGCTTGATGAAGTTGGGCTCCCCTGGAGAGGCCAGGTGGGATCAGAGAAGCCCAGACTGGAAACTATCCGGCTCAGGGAGGTTTGCCTCACCCAGCCCCTCCTCCCCAGGAGAAATCACTCTGAACAGTGCTCAGATCCCAGTGAGGGCGCTTTGAGAGATGGGGGTTCTCTTCAAGGAAAACAAGGTGCCTAATGGGCAGCTAACGCCTAGTTGGTCCTCAGAGTGGGCTCCTCACCACCCCTTACCTAGCTGCTTCTTGGCTTCCGCCCAGGTGGGCTCATTGCCACGTAGGATCATGACAGCCTGCATGACAGTCTCCACCAGCGTGGGTGGCCGGCCGTAGGACTTGATCTCTGTCAAGTCCTTCTTGTTGAGGGATTCCAAGGCCTGGGGAGGCAGAGAGCATAGGGACCACCTTGTAGGTTAAGCATACCACAGAACCCAGTTCCAGCTTCCCTTCAAACCTTCAGTGGGCAAATAAATAGTGCCAAGCTGGTTAGAGGCCCTGTATGGTGGCCCAAGCAGACGGAGGTGCCCTCTGGTGGGTCTTCTGGCTGGGTACCTTCATGGCCTCCTCCAAGGCAGGCAACGCTTCTTCCAAGTCCTTCTGGGCATTGTCAGCCAAAGCTTTGCACTTGATCTCCTCAGCAGCGATCTTCTCGCTGTTCGCCGTCACCGTCTACGGAGAGACGAAGAGGAGGCGGTTTGGACAGAGATTGATGCCCATCACTGGCTCAGCTGGAAAAGAGGTGGCAGCCTTGGACACTCACCTTCTGTTGCTCATCAGCTTCCCGTTTCTGCTGGACAATAATGACCAGGTACTCCTCACACTGCTTCTGGAACTCGGCCACCTTCCTCCTGGCCTCCTCCAGCTCCACAGTCATCACCTCCACCTTCTGTCGGGTCTCATCAATTTTGAAGAGCCCGTTGCGAAGCTTGTTGGCTTGGTCAGAAAGCTCCTTCCGCTTCTCTGCCAGAAGCCTGCAAAGTGGGCGGCAGGAGAAGACTCACACTGCGGTGATAAATGTCCAAGGACTGGGTCACTCGCAGGGGCCAGACCCAGCCCTTGGACCATCCAGACTTACCCATCCCCAAAACAGGGTGCTTCTCCGGGGTGGGGGGAGTTTTCTACCATCCCACCTGTCTGCTTCCCTGGCGAGAGCCAAAAGACCCCCCCCTTACTTCTTGTAGCCAGACACCAACTCCAGGTAGTTGGTGGGCGTGACGTAGTTATGGCGCCGGAGCTCCAGCAGCATCTTCTGGGAGTATCTGGCCACCGACCAGTGCATGGTGACAAAGATTTTAGCGACTCGCTTTTGCATCTAGGCGGAAGGGGGAGCGGAAAGCGTCAGTCCCCGGTGGTTTTTTCAGAATCCCCTCTTGGACGGGCCACAGGCTCTCACCGTGTCCAGGCTTCCCTTTTCCACGGCTCCCAGATCCACACCCTCCAGGTACTTCTCCGCCACCTCCAGCAATGCTTCCTTGGGCCACTCCGAGAACCAGTCGATGGTGGTGCAGTTCACCAAAGCGGGGTACTGGCGAATCCGGTTCCTGAGGCAAAGCAGAATGCCGGGAGGAGCCCTTAAGTGTCCCACCAGCACGCCTTCTGTGGCCCCAGGGCCACCCGTGGGTGGGTGGGTCTAAGCATCAGCCAATGCTTTCTACAGTTGGGAGGGGGGGCTCCAAAGACAAATGAGGTTCTCTAAGCCTTGTGAGGGCTAATGGTGTCCAATTCACTGAAACACTTCCACCTCCCCTCCGTTAAGGGTCCAGTCCCTGCCATTTGGGGGCAAGGCTCCATGGTTCGCTGCTGTGTGTGAACGCGGCTGCTGCCCTCCACCGGGAGCCCTCTTTGGAGCCAGAGGCTCTTGAGTCTTTTTCCCATGCCTCGGCCAGGGGTCTCTCCCGGCCCCCGGCCTCTAGACCCAGCCCAGCTTTCGCCTGCGTGCCAGCCCTGCAGCTCCTCGGCCACCGGAGGTCGCTGTTGTTCCAAGCAGAAGCTCTGCCTGCCTTGTCTAGACAGCCTCCCTGAAACCTCACCTGAACGGATCCCCCACGGGGCTTAGGCACAGCACCACGTGCAGGTTGTTCCGGACCCTCTCGATCAGGTAGGCAAAGAGGCTGTCCTGGCTCTCCTGGATGCCCTCCGCCCGAGCCGCGTCAATGATGTGGCTTTGGATCTGGGGAGAAGGAGGACCGAGACTGAAGGCTGGGGGAGGAACAGGGAGCCGACAGCCAAGAGTCGCGAGACGCTGCGAGGCATGACCTGCTTTGGAAGAGCTCAGCAGGCCACAGCAGAAGCTCCAGGGTGCCGAAGGCTCTCTTGCGGGTAGAACTTGGGAAGCCCTGTTGCTGCCAATGTGTGATCACAGCAGAGGTCCCGCGGCCCCAGCCTGAAGGGGAAGAAGCCCCAGCCGAGCGGAACAGCACCTGCTGGAGGCTCTTGGAAGACCCAGGCCCACAGGGGCCCTTCAGCAAGGGAACAGCCTCTTTCCTTGCCCAGCTGGAATGTGGCCTCCACATCCAAAGCGTTGCTCCTGAGCAGGTCTTGGTCCCGCCTCTCCATTTTCAGGCATCAAGCGCTGGGAGACAGGCCAGTGTCAGGGGCTTGGGGTAACCCCTTCATTGTTGTTGGAGGAGGAGGTCTACCCAGGCCTACCCAGCCATTCAGAGCATCCACCAAGCCGAAAAAAGACAACGATGGCTTGGGGACGTGGCTGTGGCCGCTTCTGCTTCTTGTCCCTTGCCACACACCTCCTCAAACTCATCTGACTTGTAGAGGTTGGGCACTTCCCCGGAGCTGAGAATGTTGTTGATGTCCTCCAGGAAGCATTCGTCTGCTATCTGAGTGTCCACAAAGAGGAAAGTGGTGGGCTTCAGGTCTACCCCGGTCTGGCGGTACAGCTTCTTGATGTCTGTGGGAAGAGGATACCTCCTAAGGGCCGTGGATCAGCAAGGCAGCGGAGCCGCGTGGGGTGAAAGCAGCCCCGTTCTTGGCACAAAACAAGGCCAGGAACGCACTCACCTTCTCGAAACTCTTGTTTACGGTACTGCCTGGAAACCTCAATCTGGAACGTGTAGTATTCACAGATGGAGGAGGCCAAGCGTGCAAGGCTCTGGCGCCCACTTCCTCCAATGCCCACCAACAGCATGTTCCCTCGGGGCTGGCTGATCACCCGGACGATACGGGTTACTGCAGGAAAGGAGAGGGTCGCAGCGGTGGACAGGCCGAGAGGAGCCATCTTGGACCAGAAATGAGCTCCAGATCACATGCCAGATGGAGCCCAGAAGAAATCCATGCTCCCCTCCCCCAAGACCATCCACCTTTGGAGTGATGCTTGCAATGGGGAAATTAAGATCCAGGCATGTGCCTGGAAGCTGCCACTCACTGTGCTCAATTGCATCTCGGAAAAGCACCAGTCTCATCGGCACCACCCCTGGCATCCGGTTGTAGTCACCCAGTGCCCGCTCCATCTCTGCCTTCAGGACGGCCATGTCCATCATGTCCTCGTACACGTTGCGCATGAAGTCCCCTGAAGAAGAAAACTGCACTGTTCTGTGGGGAGAAGGCACGGTTCTGCCCCAAGGACCCCCTAGACCCGCTTTCCAGCTTCCTGGTGCTCAAAGCATTAACTCTCTTTTATTTACCCCTCCAGGATGCGATGTGAAAGCCCAAAGAACTGAGAGCCTTTGATAATGCCCAGGGGACACCAGGTGGATGATCACAAGGATTATTGCCTTAATTTATTATTATTTTGTTCCCCTTTCAATCCTGCCTCTGTTAGTTACCCACCCAAGGTTACCACGCACAGGTCGCTTCACCTAAGGTAGCAAAAGGATTAATCAATTCAAGACACTTTGATGAACTGAACAAATGTCACTGGTCAATCAGGCCAGCCTTATGAAATTTAAAAACGACGAGAGCTTATGAAAACTGCATAAAGGGTGCCATCTTAGAAGCAGCTGCTCTCCTGGGTTTCGGCTTCAGCCCCGGTGCCGCTGGATGGAAAGGCCCCCGGCCAACCCAACCCCCCTTCTGAGGCCAGCCTTGCCACCACCCAAGGGAATTCGGGGCGCCTGCCTTAGCCACATACGCAAGGCCAGGCCAGCTTCGCTTCAAAATGATTCCCCTTCCACACTTGGGTGCCCGAGAAGAGTTGGCACCTACCAAAGATGGGCGGACGCTTGTTGGGGCAAAGGTGGTGAAAGGTCAGGTCAAAGAAGGTGCCCAGCTTCTCACTCAGGAGGGCCACAAAGGTCTCCATGTCTGCGCTGTCCACCAGGCGGTCGGAGAAGACCCTGGGGAGAAGGAAGCCACGAGCTCCAGGACCGTTGGCCCCAGAGGAAGCCCAAGGGGGCTTGCCCCTTCTTCCTGCAGGTGGCTGACGGCCCCCACTAAACCGCTCCAGCAAGACCCCTAGCCACAGCCCTGGCTGGCGCCCCCTTCTGACAGCTGCAGTGAGGCACCCCGAGCAGCCCCTTGCAAGGCTATCTCCAGCCCAGGAGGGGCTCTCTGGCGCCTCCCATCGGGAAGGGGAGGATGGGGTGGAGGGTTTTGGTGCACGCCCCTCCCAAGCTGCCTTTTTTCCCCATTGAGAAAAGGACCCCCCACCCCGGCCCGGAAAGAGGAGGAAGACAAGAGGTTCTACCTGAAGCATTCGTGAATCCACAGGCGAGTCAGGCTGGCTTTGGTGTCGTGGAAATCCTTGTGGGCCCTCAGCATGCCCTGGAAGACCTAAGCGAGGAAGGGACCCAACAGGCCCCCTTTCAGCTCCAGCAGCAGCCCCGCCAGCTCCTGCTAGTCGCAGGGGGGCACTGCCCGCATCTGCCCTCCCACCAGGCTTGGGCGCTGCTGCTGAACCTGGCGGGACTTGATGAGAAAGGCCATAAGGACACTCTGCGGCGCGCCCAGGCCATGCCCCTTCCAAGCCTCGGCCAACGGCCAACGGGAAAGCCTCTCCGGGCCAGCCTCGCGCTCTATTTTTCTTCTCTATTTAAATTTATTAACAATTAACAAGGAACAATACAGGGGAGGATTCACTGAAGCAAAATACATGTAATTGGATTGGATTATTTAATTGGATTATCTAAGAACCTGGAACTGGGTAGGTGCTGTACATAATTAATCACTTTTAAACCAGGTGAAGGAAACATCATCTTCTGAGTTATCCTTTTTCGTCCTCTTTTCGACTAAATTGGTTTTCTGGCATAATTGCCACCCTGTGCAAACCTTCAGATCCTTTCTTGCTTTCCAGAATCTTGCCACCCCCCGCCTGGCTTCCATCGAACCAACTCCTGACGGTTCAAGGGGGCCGCTGGAGGGATCCAGAGGCCAAGTGAGGCCAAAGGTCCAATACGATGGCCTGGCTTGGGACCTGCCCTGTTTGAATGAGTCGGATCATTCAGTAATAACCGAGTAACCATGACGTCGATAATCATCCAAATAAACAAACAAACAAACAAACTGGAGAAAGTCCTGGAGAAAGGGCCCTGATCCTCCTGCCCCTGCCCCCGACACACCCCGTGACCAGCGGAGAGGGGCGCAGGTTGGCAGCCACCGCCTGGCTCACGCGTGACTTCGCTTGCAAGCAGAGCTGCAGGGCTTAGACCTGGGACAAACATTCAGCAGTGTTTGATGTCTCCAAAGCTGTGGTGCCCATTTGATGTGCGCTCGGCATCTCTGGCTTGCCTGGAATCCTAATGCTCACAGCCTCTGGGCATCCACAGAGGAGCTGTACAGAAACATTAACCCTTGGACGCATCTGGCGGCTCGGAGCCCCGACTCTGGCGTCCTCACTTGCGATAAGAGAGCTGGGCGGGCCCTCCGTCGAGGGAGGACAGTCCTAAAGGCTGGCGATGCTTGGTCCCATCATGGCACCCTCCCGCCCAGTGGGGCAGCGGGGGAAGAAAACCACAGGACGAAGGTAGACAAACACAGCAACGGGAAAGAGAAAACCTTCCCTGATTCCAAGCTGTGGAGAGCTAAGGAGGACTGGCTTCCTTGCCCGAGGCAGAACCAGCCTGCAACTTGTGTGGGATCCACCCCCTCCTTGCGGCCGGCTGGCACGGCTCCGGTGAAGCAGCACCTGCTCCCCCCCGCCAAGGGACTCCCAAGAACAGAGTGGAAGCGGCACCACTTGGACCCCAGGCCTTCGTAGGCTGGGAAGGATCAAGGATGGCTTCCTTCTACCTTGGAAATGTCACGGAGGTTGAAGAGGTAGTGGATCTTGGCCGGGGTGGGCAAGAACCTCTGGACAACACTGTTGTAAAGCTCCACGGTTGCCTCTGTGATGATGTTCCCGATGGGCTTCACCCCCTCCTCAAAATTCTGCAACTTCTGGTTGATCATGGTTCCAAAGATGCGCCGGATTTGTGAATCCTGTCCAAACAGAGAAAATCACGAAGGGGGAAGAAGGCACGCAGGGGGCAGGACAGCACACTCCAGACTCCAGCCGGGTTGATCTCATGCACATTTAGGCCTCTTCCACCCAAGGAAGAGGGTGTATCATCTGCCAGCTAGATTCTTAGTCTTGTATGGCATGGCATGGATTGGCTATCACACACTCGTCTGCCTACCCCACAGGCTGGCACAGGGGCCCGTAAGTTATGCTAGGAGGCCCAGTGAAATAGCAGAAGCCCTGCAGGAGAACCTGGAACTGCATCACATTCCCAGATCAGAGCTGCCTTCTTCCCAGTATCACCCCTTCGTCCTCACGTCATGTTTATTTAACAGCTTCCTGTGCTGCCATTTTGATATCTTCCTCTCCAGGAGAGGAATAATAATCATGAGAATAATCATGTTTCGGTATAATGTGGATATTAATAAATGCATATGCCACTTCCTACAAAAATGCATCTTGAAGCGAATACCATCTAGTAACTTAGTCATTAATAAAGCCATATTAATTGGGGGGGGGGCACAGAGGGAAGGAAAGCAAAAGCAGAGGAACCATTAATCCAGCATTCGCACACAGAAGGACAAAGGACTTCAAGAGGCAGATACAACATGTAAAAGATGCTGTCAAATTATTTTCAGGGGGTTTCCTGCATTCCCCTGTGCTGGTACCACAGAGGAGGTCTACCTGCAAACAACTGGCCTAAGGTGTGAATTAAAGACTACGTTCAAAGGGCCCCACTGAAAACTTTTATCAACTCATGAACAAGAGATACGCTCCAAAGGGAGAAGCAGCAATGCTAAAGGATTCTAGCTATGGTATCTCACTATACTTCAGAGCAGTGTTTCTCAGCCTTGGCAACTTGAAGAGGTGTGGACTTCAACTCCCAGAATTCTGGGAGGCGAAGTCCACACCTCTTCAAGTTGCCGAATCTGAGAAACACTGCCCCAGAGCATTTTCTATAACAACAGGGCCGTGACCCCAAAGTTCTAGCTGGACATCATTCCAGCTCAACTGGAAGGTTCAGCTATGAGCAAGGGACGTGCAAATGGAGTCCCCCTTGTATGGAGCCCCAGGGATTTAGAGAGGAGGGGGTGTTATGGTGGGCTTCTGGCCTGGGGCCCCGGGGTCCCATTCCAGCAGTGCCAGCCCAAAGCTCTCCCCCCCCTTTCATTGCAGCACCAAGCCCCACCCTCACAGGTCTCCCCTCCATGGAAGAGAACGTGGCTTTACTTTTCCTTTGGGAGGCGCAGGGAGCCCAAGGCCCGTCAGACGAGCTGGGTGGGCTGCTTCTGTGGGAACTGGGGGCCACCCACCTTCCCCCAGGAGAGAGGGCCGGGAAAGGGCGGGTGGCGTCTCTCGTTAGCTATGATCGCCCGGTTAACCCCTGGCCCGGAGCCCTCCCGACTGGCCGCGCTCTGCGTGCCAGGGAGCCCTTACTGTGGGGAAGGTCATGTTGATGAGATTGAAACGGCTCTGCAGGCGGCTGGAGATCACGGTACGCCCTCCTCCGGGGGGCCCCATGGCTGCCATCAGGAACATGTCCTGGGGAAGACAGACCGTCTGCCTCGATCAAAACCAGGGGAGAAAAAAAGGACTCCCCCCCAGCCCTCCCTCTGGCTGCAAAGGGTTTAGCAGCCTCCACACTCAACCATTGAGAGGGACGGGGCAGAAGAGGAGGCAGGCAGCATACAAAGAGAAGAGCATAATCGCTGCCATGGCGCGTGCCACCCTGCCCCCAGGAGCCTCTGCCGCGCCTGCCCCCCCTGCTCTCCCTCCTCCTGAAATTCAGACACACAGCGGCCTCTTAGAGAGCGACGACAATTATTCTGGGCACAAATGTCTCTGCTTACCAGCTGCTGAGTTTTCAAACAAGCGAGGGTCTAACGAGACAATACATTCAGTGCGTGACTGCATTTAATGTGCACGGAGAGGTTTCTTTGAAAAATCAGCCCTGGCAGGCGGGCGGTGAGATCCAAGGAAGCACCGCAGGTGGAGGGGGGCGGGGGTTTCACCCTCCACTTCCTGATTCCCTGCAAGGAGCATCCCGAGCCCCTCCTGCCTCCACCTGCCTCACCTTGATGTACTTGATGGTCTGCTTGGCCCGGTCGTACCAAAAGCCGTAGTCCAGCCAGAGGCGGAGCAGCTCCAGTGGGGGCTGGGAACCAAATGTATCCTTGGCAGGCATGTTCAGGTCATCCATGAAGGTGATCATGCTCTTCCCGCCCATTGGCACGTAGACACCCTTGGTGCGCTTCTCTACGCGGCTCTCAATGATGCTCTGGACATTGTTGGAGGTGGTCTGCAGGGCGACAAGAGAAGGCTGCCCTCCAGGAGCCTCGGGCTGGGTGGGGGGATCCCTTGGGCAGACACAGAGAACTAGGACTGAGACGGTGTGCTTGGGTCCAGCAAGGCCTCCCCCTTGTCCCCCCGGGCACTGGTGGCTTCTCCCTGTGTGCTGTTACCTGTGCAGACATGTTGATCACCAAGACAGCCCACTTGATGCCGTCCAGGGCCTGCAGGACACCCTGTGCAATGGAGGTCTTGCCTGTCCCCACCATGCCTACCAGCAGCACCGGGTACTGGTTGGAAATCAGGGCGTTCACAATGTAGTTGTAGCGCATGGTATCCACGGTTGGGACAATAATCTTATAGAAGGGGATGCTGGGGAGAGAAGGGGAAGTTCCAGCTCAGGGTGGAGGGAAGAGGCATCGCTGACCCTTGGCTCTCCCAACCCAGGGCCCTCCAAAGCCTCCATGGGAAGATGCGCCATCCTTGCCCAAGCGCTGGTGTGGCCTTTTCAAAGGTAGCTGTCGCAGCTCTGCAGAAAACCCTTGTCTAAATGCATGAAGACATCCAACACAAGACACAATTTGTGCAGCTGTCATCCCCACTGGAGCCTGACAGCTTGGAAGGAAGCCATTGTTAATGAAGGCTTGTCCCTCCGCCCAGCACTTTGCACAGGCAGCCTGCCGCCCGTGGCAGCTCTGGGACCACGTTCCGGTAATTTCAGGCCACTAATCGGATTAGGGGCAAGGGAGGGAAATGGATCCGAACCGCTGGCTTGAACCACAAGCTCAGCTGTGTGATATGGTGGGAGTGAAGTTGGGTTGGGTGGAGCCAGGAAATTATAAGGGCCAAAGAAGTCAAGCAGGGGATGAGGGGGCAGCTCAGCAGTGGAGACTCCACCGCCAGGGACCCTGGTTGCAAGAGAAGAGGGTCCTCCATCGCTAGGACCCCGGTTACAAGAGAAGGAACCCTTACCAAACACACAAGGACCACTCTCCAGGGCAACCCTACCCAACTTTCTTTCACATGAGCACAGACCAGAGGCCTGTTGGATCAACCCAGGGATCTCTCTTGTCCAACAACCTGTTTTCTTCCACTGTGGGTGAGTGAGCTACCTTTGGAAGACTTCTTGACCAGAACCCCATTACCTCCTCCTCCTCCCTAGCCTGAACACCCGTAAAGCCATTCAGCGACTTCCGCCATGTCTTAGGGCAGGAATAACACTACGATTCCCGCCCTGCACAACATGAAAAACCAGTTCCATCTCCTGTCCATCAGAGCTTCTTGCCTTCAAACCACCCAAGAGAACCGATCCAGGTCTCAGGAACGGGGGCTTTTCTCCTTGAAGCCCTTTCTTCCCTGAAAGGCATCTTGACCAACATGCCAGATGGTTACTCACTTGGGGGGATATCTCCACATCTTAGGAAGGTTGTCTTCAAAGGCAGCCCACTGCTTCCGCTTGGGGTCAACATAATACTCATAGACTGTGTCCTGAGGGGAGCAAGGAAGAAGGTCGGCAGGTGAGTTGGATCTTCTCACCTACCAAACCCAGAAGACCCCTGAAAGGAAAGCAGATCCGAGTGACCTTGTTAGGAAAGGATCCCTCCATTTCCCGAAGAAAGTTGTCAATTTTCTTCCGGCCTTCCTCATCCACGGCTGCACACAGGGACCAGATCATGCTGAAGATGAAATACATTTCCACCAGCGTGCTGTAGTTCTCAATATCAGCAGGATTCAGCTGGAGGGAAAGAGTAGTTCTTAACTAAGCCTCCAAGCCCATCAGGAGGGATAGAGACAGGGTGCACTGATGGCCTTAGGGGACTTTTGGAGTTGTGGGGGGCTGGCCGTCCAGGCAGGAAATTCACTCCAGGACATTAGCTGGCAAATGCATGGTCTTCCTCACTGGGATTCCGGCTATTGGCTATGGGTCAACAGACCCACTCAGGGCCAAGACCTACTTTCGGGACACTGTAACTGGGCATCCCCAGAGAGATGTTGATTAAAAACATTTAATCCCAAAATGTCTCTTGTTCATTCTCAGGGTCCCTGGGCAGTGGAGCAGGAGGGCTCCACTCTCCACACTTTGGGCAGGACAAAGGCGATTCCTAGCCTGGTCTATCCAGAAAAAAGTGTTCTTGGTTACTCTCACCACAGGGCTACAGGCCATAGTAGGACACCCTTGGATTCAGAGAATCACTGAGTTGGAAGAGATCTTAGAGGTCATTGAGTAGAGCATCTTGGACAGCCTCCATTTAAGACCTCTAGTGAAGGAGAACCTGTCATGCCATTGGCAGACTCTGCCACCGGCTGACAACTCACAAAGTTCCTCCTACTGTCTGGTCTGAACCTTCTTCCTTGTAGCTTTAACTACAAGTTTCATATATCCAATATCTAGGGCAGCACGAGAAGGCCAGCTGGTGGTGCCTTGCCTGCCCCTTACCCCTTCCTCGGAAGAGGCCAAAGACATGAAGAGCTTGCAGAGGGCCACGATGCCACTGTATTCAGAGATAGGAACCAACTCTTGACAGTTCTCCTTCTTGAAGGTCAGGATCTTGTTGGTGAATTTGTCAAACATGCGCTGCAGGGTTTCTGTTTCAGCCTGGGAAGAAGCAAGTGCAGATTCAGTCTCTGCTTTCTCCCTGAAGCAGAGCCAGGAAATGTGATGCTACCTCCTGGTCTTGAAAACGCCACCTGCCAAGCCCCTCCTTCTACAGGGCTGTTTCTTCTTTAAGTTTCTCTCATCATTTTGAGGACTCTGATCAACCAACAGGTGTCCCTCAAAAGACCTCAAGGACTCCTTGCTTCCTCTCTAATCACCCCTCCACCATTACTGGTTCTGACCTCCCCCATACATACAGGGTACAGCCTCAGGAGGGCTGGCCCAATGGAAGTACAGCAGGCTGTGTGTGTGCATATGTCTGTAATGCCCACGGATGATCCCACAGCACTAGAGATGGCCTAGTGACTGGCATCACATTCCAAGCATGCTCCTGTCCCTCCATTACCTTGGGGCGCTTCTCAATCCAGGACAGGACATATGGCTTCCAACCCAGGTCACTGTAGTCTGTGTAGACCATCCCACATCGGGAGACGGTGGCAGGCGAGGCAACAGCGAGGTTCTCCACTTCAAACAACAGCGAAACCTGAAGAACAGTGCCAACGCCCATCAGGTCCCTCTTGCTGGGGTCCCAGCCTGGCTGCCTGAAAGGGGCGGGGGGAGAGAGCAGGACCTTTGGGCTACCTGCTCAGGCATGGCAATCCTCTCCCCATTGATCAGTGTCAGGACTTTGTTGTCATCCATGACCGAGTTCATGCTCTCAATCCACAGCGTGTCCACCGGTCCATCAAAGAGGATCCACTTTTCATCCGGTTTCTCATCTGGGCAAAAGAGGGGAAGCTCTGTCAGAGCACACGAGGAGCAGGAGAAGTCAGGGACCTGCACCACATTTACCCCTCTTGCCCTCCCTTTTGGTCTCTTGCATCAGGAAACGCTTTCGGACTCCCAGGAGTGCAGCAAAAGGACTTGCTTGTGAAAATCACTGGCCTCCTTCCTTTCCCCAAATGCAAACAGAGGCTCCCCTCTAGCACTGCCAGCCACGGACAAGACCTAAAGGAGCTGAACCACTCGCCCCAATGCGGGTCCTGCCATCCCATCGGCTGCTCAAGGAACCCAAGCCTAGACCCTCCTCACCCCAATGGACCCAGAAATTTTCAGAGAAGCAGGGGATTTCTCCCAGAAGCACCTTAGAGTGGTTGACTGAGAGGCTCAGGCAGAGAGAGCTGCCAGCTCACTCAGAAAGGAGAGGTGATTGACTGGCAGCAGCAGCTCGTCCCTGGCACAGAAGAAGCAGCAGGCAAATACCTGGGCAGGCCTGGTGCACAATGGAAGCCAAAATGCCATCGCACCCCTTGCTAGTGGTGAGGACATGCCTCCCAAACAGCTCCCCAAGGCTTGTGGATTTGGGGCTGAGGGGAAACCTTGCAGGGAGGCGAGATTGGGGAGAGTGGAGGGGGTGAGATGATTGGGAGAGCCCAGGGCCCACGCCCACTGCCAGCTGACCCGAGCCAGACTGCGACCCGTCAGAAGGCCAGCGGTCACCATTCTGCATGTGGCCAGTCACTTCCCCTCGCCACAAAGGGCAGAGCCCTTGGCAGGTTTCTCGCAGGAGGAGCTGTGTCGTTGAGTAGGAAGGAAGGAAGGAGCTGTGTGTAAAGCAGCAGCAGCAGCAGCAGCAGCAGCAGCAGCAGCAGCAGCAGCAGCAGCAGCAGCAAATGCCCAGGTGAGAATCCAGAAGCCACCCAGTTCACTTCACATGGGAGCCGCCAGCCATTAATTGTGGTTTAATATGCAAATGGTGCAGTTGCAAGCAGATTAGGAAAATGCCTGACAACCAGCGCCAGTTGCCCTGATCTGCACCGGCCTGGATCCAGCTTCCCTGCTTGGGCCCTCACCCCAAACCACCCGGGACTCAGCAAGAGCAGAAGTGATGAAGCCTGGAGCTGGCTCTGCCCCACAAACCTCGTGCCTTGTGCCACTGGGCCCCTGACCTTCTTTTTCACACCGGCTGCGGTCTGAGGAAGCCCCCTTCTCCCCCTCTTTCCTAGAACAGCCACATTCCCACCCCACTGGCTCCAAAAGACCTTCCCACCCAGAGATCCTCTGCCAACAGAGCGAAATCACCCCTGGCTGAAGGACCTGGTGCCCGGCAGTAGACACAGCATCTACATCCAGACCCTAATGGCTTCACAAGTAGCCGCAGGGGGGCCACGCCCTTGAGACCCTTGGCCCAGTGGCTCCATGGCTTGACATCTCCTTCTCCAAGGGGAGAACACAGCCTTTGAGAGGTGAGAGGTAAGTGGGCAGAAGTCTGGCCGGCCAGCCTGGAGTGAAGAGAGGAATCTTTGCTCTCATGGAGAAGGCAAGCGTGGCTGCAGGGCTGAGCAGGGATCCCAGGCGTTCAGAGGCTCCACCTGAGGCCAGGCTGAGGGTCCACCCCGCTGCCCTTTCCTGGGCTTCCCCCTGTCCTGCGCCCCTCCCGAGCTCCTCACGGAGTGGGGGGAGAGGGGCCAAGCGGTCCTCTCCGGGCTCTCTCTTCCGATGAGCCAGGGTGCCTTGCACCACACGGGACTCAGGGAGAAATGCACCCGCAGCAAAGAGCAGGGCTGATGGGAGGGCCGCCAGTGTGGCCAGGCCAAGAGGCTGCTGTACCTGCGCAGGCTATTCGCATGACGCTGGACAGAATGCCATCCGTCCACTCGTTGGTGTTGAGGTCGTACTCTCCGTACAGCTCGCCCAGGGACACTGCCTTTGGGTTCAGGGGATACTCCTGGAAGCAGAGGAAGGCAGCGGAGGAGGAGGAGGAGGAGACAGAAGAAAGCCACCGTCAGAAGGAAGCAAGAGCCTCCTGGTTTCCCTGCAGCCAAGGCCAGACCACTGGGCAGGAGGAGGAACCAGATTGCCCCCCACCTTCCCCAAATATCAAGGGAGGCCAACAAGCTTTCCTTGACTCACTGTAAGGGAATAGTCGAACCCACAGATGCTGCTTGCCAAACAGGGAAGAGAAAAGCTTTGGAAGAGGAGAGAGCTGAGGTGTGAGGTAGGAGGTAGGAAGGAGGGAGGGAGGGAGGGAGGGAGGGAAGGAAGGAAGGAAGGAAGGAAGGAAGGAAGGAAGGAAGGAAGGAAGGGAGGGAGGGAGGGAGGGAGGGAGGGAGGGAGGGAGGGAGGGAGGGAGGCAGGCAGGCAGGCAGGCAGGCAGGCAGGCAGGCAGGCAGGCAGGCAGGCAGGCAGGCAGGCAGGCAGGCAGGGAAGATGGGAGGAGATGGGAATGAGAGGGAGGGAAGCCAGGCAAGCAGGCACTGGCTCTTTGCCTTTCTGTTGCCCGCCCTCCCCAACCCCAACCCCAACCCCAACCCCAACCCCAGGGAACTGCCACAGCCACAGACCCGGACCAAGTTGAAAGACGTCTCCCCGCTCTTGTGCAGGCTGCAGAGAGTGGCCTGCAGGGCCCGCCAGGTGACGGTCTTGCCGCTGCCGGTGTTGCCCACGATCATGGAGGAGTGGCGGGAGTTCTTCGTCTCATAGAGCTGGATCACCTTCATCATGGTGAAGGGAATGACCTGCAGTCCCATCTCCCTCAACTCCCCCTCCAGCACTTCCTTGAGCTGTCGGTGAAGGAAGGAAGGGAGGAAGGGCGATCCTGAGACTGAGGGCACTTCACATCCCTCCGGAAGGGACACTGCTGCCCCGGGGGGCGATCTGGAAAGCTCCCCCACCCCTCCCTGGACCACAGCATCTCAGCCATTTCCCAAGAAGAGGAGGCAAGGCCCAGTTCCTGCAGCCTGGCCGGGCAGGCAGAGGAGCTGACCTTCCCGTAGTCAATGATGGGGCACTCGATGCCCGGGAAGAGGTCCTGGATGATGGCGTTGAAGAGCGGGACGTCACCGGATGTCAGCTTGGCTATGTTCATGTCCTTCATGGCCATGAGGAGGATCTGAAACCAGGGAGGGAAGAGGCTGTCTGCCACCCCGGAAGCCCCCGCAAAGGAGGTCCCGCCTCTTGGAGAGGAGCTGCTGCCGAGAGCAGAAGCTGTCTCCTAAGGAGCTCGGGGGACCTTCTCTCCACGAGCTCACTCGCCCACTCGTGCCCGTCAGCCCCCTCCCACAGCAGAGGCAGAGACCCAGCAGCACCTCAGAGAGCTCCAGCCACAAGGCCCCTCGGTCCCCCCCACCCCGCAGCAGCCCCACTCGCCCCACCTCTTCATCAGAAAGATCAGGCCGCATCCGGCGCTTCTTCCCAGCGTAGCGGAGCAGAGAGGTGAGGGCCCGGAGGCCAAAGTCATAGTGGTCCTGCTTGGAGAGCTGTTGCACGGCCAGGGAGTAAAGAGTGTAGACCTTCTTGGCCAGGACCTGGGAAGGAGACGAGAGGTGGGGGGAACGCCTCACCAGGGTTTGCGGGGTTCCCGCAGGGCCCAACGACCGGCTGATACCTTGCAGTTGTTGAAGCCTTCTCCGAAGAGGATGATTTCGGCAATGAGGGTGGAGTCTGGCACGACCATGGAGATGGGGCGGAACATGGACTTGAGGTTGTCAGGCAGCTCTGTGCGCCCTGCGTACCCTGCCGAAACACCCCACGGACAAGGACTTCAGCGGGAGGCAGAGGTGCAGCCCCGAGGAGGTTCTCTGCACCCCCACCCCCTGCAAAGCCTCAGGGGCCAATCTTGCTGGGCCCCACCTGGGTTCATGGTGATGAAGATGCCACAAGACCACACCAGGTTGATCTCGTGGCCTTCAAAGGTGAAGCGCGTCATGTTGGCAGCCAAGGCGGAGAGGATGGAGAGAATCTGCTGGGCCACCACCGAGAGCACCTCAATGTTGATGCGGTTGAATTCGTCAAAGCACCCCCAGGCTCCCGTCTGCAGGGGTGAAGCAGCGGGGGTGAGTCGGGGGACCCCGCAGAGCTCAACAGAGGGAGGGCCTGACCTCCCCTTCCCAGCTGTGCCTCACTTGCCTGGGCGAGGCCGGAGTACATGCGCCCCATGGATTTATAATCCAGGCCCTCTGAGCAGTTCACCACGATCACATACATGCCCAGCGCCTTGCCCAGGTCCTTCACGGTCTCGGTCTTGCCAGTGCCTGCAGGGCCTTTCGGGGACCCTCCTCGGTGGAGGTGGAGGGCTGTGGTCAGTGTCATGTAGCACCTGAGGCAGCAAGACCTCAAGGGGTCAGCCAGCCAGGCGACTTGCCTTCCACAGCCCCACGCCCTCACGTCCACCCCCTTCACGGGGCCAGCAAGCCCACCCCGCTCCCCTCTCCTGCAGGGTACCTGTCAGTCAGGGGTGTGATCACCAGCCGCCCAGAGTTTCCCAGATACTCATAGCCGTAAGCAAACTGGGTGTTTGTCTGCCGGATGACACAATCGTCCAGGTCCTGAAAAGAAGGCTTCCGTTGGAGCAGGGGGGTGGGGGGTGGGGGGTGGGGGGAGAGATTCACCCCCAAGCCACAAGGGCGACGGGCCCCTTCTGACCGCGGGGCCACCAAGGGCAACGTCTGACTGGCGACGCTACAGTGAATTGGGGCTGGAGTTCATAAAGGACTGAGCCAAGGCTGTTTCGAAGATGAGCAAAACGTCACAGCTCACCTGAACTCCTACGACCCGCCTGCTTCCCTTCGCTCTGGCCTTGGGGCACGACCCTGCCCTGGCCAATGGTGGGGATCAACCAGAGCCTCGCACCCCTTTTGCTTGGCAGGGAGGGGCTGCCCAAGACCATCTGGGGGGCACAGATGGGGTGGCAACGGCCTCAGGGCCCCTCCTAGAGGTCCGAGGACACAAGATCCGGAGTGCGCAGGAAGTGCCCGTGCGCAGGAAGCAGGGACTGTGGGGGGCCTGCCTGCTGGCAGAGGTGAGAGCTAGTCGTTTGGGGCCTGGCTCACACCTCCCCCAGCCGCCCAGGCTCCTGCGGTCCCGCGCACGGACAGCAGGGGGAAGTGAAACGCAAGGATGGATGTGGGGACGGCAGTCCAGAGCGCAGCCCCTTCTCTCCAGCAGAGGGCAGCAGCAGGACCTCACCGCTGCCACAGGGTGCCTTACACGCATATGTGCGTGCACAGACACTCACGCACACTCCCCCCCATCTCTGAGCAACGCAGGAGGCTCCCCACCTTCTCCCAGTAGAGGCGAAGCTGGCTCAGCCATTCAAAGGAGGTCACATCCAGTAAGCTGCTCTTGTACAGCTTCTCAATGACATCCCGGGCATGGACTTCCACTGTCACCAGCGCCACAATCTTCAGGCGCATGATTTTTGTCAGGTTGCCACGGATGGCCTCCGAATACTTGTTGAGCATGGATACCTGCCCCCCCACCCCCAAAAAGAAAGCGGTTTGTCCTGATGGCCACGTGGAGCTTCCGTGTCCAGTTGCAGCCTATCTTGCAATTCTAGCCGCTGGATGGGTTGTATAGGAAAACAGGCTGGGCCCTGAGAGAATGTTACCCTACCCCACCCACTGGGGGCTTTGCCTAAGAGAAGGAAATGATAAATCCTGGAAAGGCTATAACCAGGCACTAGACCAGTGTTTCTCGACCTTGGCCACTTTAAGCTGTGTGGACTTCAACCAGCCTGGGGAATTCTGGGAGTTGAAGTCCACACAGCTTAAAGTGGCCAAGGTCGAGAAACACTGCACCAGATGCGGCAACTCCCAAACCAGGCCCTCTTGCCTGCACGCAGCATTCTCTAGGTGCCAGAAAGAGGAGCCTCTTCAAGACCCAGGCCCCACCAGCTTTCCCCACTAACCGCCAGCCCTCTCCACGGTGACACCCACAGCTCCCATCAGCCTTGGACAGGGAGGACAAACGTTGAGACGGGGACCATACTCTCCATCCTGGAGAGAAGCCGCCCTCGATTCCCCGGGGCAGAGGGACAAGAGGTCTGTCCGGGTCGGCCGGGTGCTCGGCGCCGCTATGGCCGGGGCGAAGGGGTAGGCTGCAGGAGGGGAGACTTGGGAACTTGCGCTGGGGCTGTCCCGGGTCTCACCTGCTTCTTCTTCATCACCTTCAGGTACTTCTTGTCCCCACGGTCCTTACAGGTGGCCAAACACTTGCTCACGTCTGCCGTCCACTGAATCTGGCTAGCGGTGATCACCATCTGCCGGAAGATGCTGGGGAAAATCAGCTCACGGCTGCTGGTTTGGAGGTGGGGGGGAAAGGGGAAGGAGCCCCATCTTCCTGTGCCACAGCTTGACCTGAGGCGCCGAGGGGGGCTGAAGGGAACAGCTGCTTTTCCCTCTGGATTTCTCTGCTCAAGGAAGGGAGGGAGCACCAACCTCTTCCCATTGACAGGGACTTGCAGGGAAGGTCTAGACAAAGGGGGGTCGCAGGAGCCCCCAGTTACAACAGAAACCAAGCTGACAGTGGGAGTGGGAGTGGGAGTGGGAGGGAGGGAGGAGGAGTAAACCCCATAAGCAGCCCTCCCTCCTTCACCTCCTCTTTTGGCTACCAAACGTGCCAGAGACCCCCAAGATCATCCTAGGAGCAGGACGGGCAGGTGTAAACATCTGGGTGGCAGCCCCATGCTAGGAGGCCAGCATGCCACACCAAAACAAGATGGGGTACCCAGCCAGGTCAGGACCTGCCGCTACCTTGGCACCTGCCAAGACACCCCAGCGACCCCACCCGACCTC
Source organism: Python bivittatus (assembly GCF_059951505.1). NCBI lineage: Eukaryota > Metazoa > Chordata > Lepidosauria > Squamata > Pythonidae > Python > Python bivittatus. The sequence goes on from NW_028277062.1 coordinate 2,239,941, forward strand.
CCCCCAGCTCTACATCGTCACCTGTCCGGGCCACTCCTTCACCCATTTGTCCCGCTTGGTCAACATCTTCTTCAGGGCCAGCCGGCAGTTCCGCAGCACCTCCCTCAAAGTCCAGCGCATGGCCCGCTCCACATCACACAGCCACTCCTGGAACGTGCGTTCTCGGTCACAATGGAGCCTGCCGGTGCCCTCCACTGTGGAAAAGTTCACTGGGGGACAGGGGAGCCCGGCGAAACCACCCTGGACCAGTGCCTGACACCACCCCCGTCAACACACAGCAGGGCAAGGCATGACCTGGGCAGCTCAGGGAGAGGGAAAGCACGTGGGAAAGCCGGTTGTGGGCAGAAGAGCAGGGGAACAGGAAAGGGATTCCATGGTACCATCATGAGCTCCAAGCAAAACAGTCTAATCCAGCGAGCAAGGAGGAACGGGGGCCAGAGAAGGGATGTGCCAGGGTCAAAGCTCTAGCCGGTGTTTCAGGCCTCAGAACTTTAGCAGGAATCAAATGATTCCAGGGGAAGCCAGGGAGAAATTGCTCACCTCCACAGGTCCTTCCAGCAGTACAGAATGGGTGAAATCCACATATTCACCATCCAGAGAGTACATGCCGAGGGCTTCAGACCGGTTGGTCAAGCCAATCTGAGCATGGAAAAGAGAATAAGGATTCTCCACCCATGGGAGTCTGCCCCATTAATCATCTCCTGACCGAGGGAAGACCTGCTTTTTTGAGGTTGCCCACCAAAAAATGCCAAGTCCAAGGAGAATTCTGGCTGCCAGTCAGCCACAGCATTGCATGGAAAGAAAGAGGATACTCAAAGGGGAAACTGAAGAGGCCTGGACAGGAGAGGACTGCCTCCAATGAGTCATACCTTCTGAATTTTGAGGCACTTAATGTTGTCAAAGCACTTCTTGAGGTGGGGCTGGACAGCTTCTGGGTTACGGGACTGGCCCAAGATCTCCAAGAGATCATCATTGGATAGGAAGTAGAAGCGGGGAAAGATATGGCGCTTGGTTTCCAAGTACATGTCAAGGGACTTCTGGATATCTTCTAGGGCAGCGTTCATTTCTACCAGTTTGTCCAGCAGTCCTGCAGGGAGAAGCACAGAACAGTCATAAGTGTCTCTCTCTTGCCCTGGCCATGAAACCCACTCTCCTCAGAACAACCAGAGGCCTCAGAATCCCAAAGCCCTGATAACCTTCTTCATATTGCCAGATGTTGAGGTAGAACGTAGAAACGTTGGATGCAAAACAGATTGTGCTTCTTCCCCCGAGCTGTGGACCCTCCCTCCACCATGACAGAAAGGAGGGACAGCAACCTGGGTAATGAGTAGCACGCAGAGCATTATTGTCCTTGACAAAACGGTCCATGATGGTCTTCCAGCTGCCGTTGATACGGTCAAAGGAGGACGATTCACCAGGCAGCTGCTTGCGGATATCTTCTCCCAAGAAGATGTTCTGGAGATGAAGGGAAAATGAGACAGACACACCTGGATTCTAAAGCACCTGCCCATTTCATGGGAGAGGCTGCCAGGCACATCTTGTTTCCTCATCACTGATCTCTCCTAAAGACTTTACTTGGTTGCAACCAAAGAAAACTGTTATTTCTTTCCCAGAGAGAGAGAGAAAAGGGGCTGCTTACTTTTAACAGTCAAGCCACAAAACATTGCTCACCACCACCAAAGTGGCCTTCTGCCCCACCAAAGAGATGCTGGAAGAACAAGCCTGGCTTCTGGAAGGATGAAACCCTCACCTCCAGGTACATCCACTGCCGCTGCACGATCAGTAACATTTCAATCACCTCCAGGATGAGTGAGAGGCAGCGTTCCCAGCGGTCCACCTCCTTCTCAAACGGCTTCACAAAACGTGAAGCCTTCATGGTAGACAAGGCCACCTGATTGTCATCCAAAGCCTGGAAAACATCCTCAGTTCCTCTGTGGAAAGAGAGTTCTTGTAAGAACAGGGCCTCAAACAAGGCCTAGCAGTAGAGGACTTCTGAGTCAGCCCCTCTGTTGTGGAAGAGGGCCCCCACTCCCCCTGCTCTCTAGCCTGTTTAGCTGTTGAGTCAGCTAAAGACTTATTCCATAAGCTCCATTCCCTCTCCCTTCCTGCAAGGTTTTGGCCCTCATTTGGACCCCACAAGACATTTCATGGAACAAGGATGTTAGAGGTCTCCCCCTGAAGGCCAGCTGCCTCCACTGTAGGGTCCACCTGAATGGCAAGGCCTGCAGAAAAATGGGACTTCTCTGATGGCCCCCACAGGAAAAATCATCACACAGAATCCTAGCGCTGGAAGGGTCCTCTGAGGCCATCAAATCCAACCACCTATTAGTGCAGGAATCCAAATCCAGTCTCTGAACGCTTCAGGGAAGGGGAGCCAATCACTTTTCTGATGCACTGGTTCCACTGTCAAACTGCTCTTACTGTCAATGTTATTCTAACATTTAATTGGAATCTGCTTTCTTGAAACTTAAAGCCATTATTCCATATCCTGGCTTTCCTTCCATCTCCCCAGCTCGATGAGGAACCATTGATAAACACTTTTTGAGTACAACTTTCCAAACTGCTAGGTATCCATTTAATTCTCATAACATTCAGCCCACTCTTAACTCACTTACTAATCAGAATATCATGAGGTACTTCGTCAAAGTTTTTGATGAAATCAAGACATAGTACATCTACAGCATTCCCACAATCTACTAAAGAAGTTCCCTGATCAAAACATGAAATAAGATTAATCTGGCAAGACTTCTTGACAGTTCCGTACTGACTTTTAATAATCACTGTACTGTTATAAAGATGCTTACAGACTGATCTGTTTATAATCTGTTTTAGATTTTTTCCAATTTCACACTGACTGATCTGTAGTCACCTGGATCCTCTCAACTAGCTCTGCTGATCAAGCTTAGCAACGGTGGACAGAGAGACCAGACATACTCAGCCTGCCCTCCACTCTTGGCAGCTGAGTCAGAGGATGGCTGGCTCCTACGTTCCTCTGTTTTCATTTTATTCAAAGGGTGATGCATTCCCCATCTTTCCAGTGATAGCACAACACTCAGAGTGGGAAAAAAATGACACATAACTGAAAAGCAGAAACACCACTTCTAGGGACGGACATAGAAACAGCACAGCTTCTTAATCTGGCAATCCAATTTCATCCAGAACAAAAGGCTGAAAGAGGACAACCACGCTTACTGGGGAAGGGAGTTCTGCAGTTGGTGTACACTGTGAAGGTAGAAAAGCCTTCGTTCCTTCCCCAATCATTGTGCCTCATCACTTGGAATATAAAGAAGGATTCCCCCAGCAGACTGTGAAATGCAGGGAGAAGATAGTCTTTAGCTATCCTGTCTCAGCCCAAACCAGTTAAATCTTAGATGATGGTAACCAGCACATTTAATTGCTTCCAGAAACCAACATGGCCGTCATAGGCTCCTAGGGGCAAAACCTTACCAAGATTCTTGGTTCAGCATTCAGGGGCAGCTGATGTTTCCAGTGGTCTTTTAGAGGCAGGTCCACCTTCAGACATTGTAGAAATTTGACCTGATGTGCCCAAAGCACACATTTCCATGGCCAGCTACCATGCCTTGATGCTATGTGGGCATCCTTCTCCCATCCCTGCACTCGGCAGACCTACCTGACTCGGTGGTGCCCTTTGTCTTTGTAAGGCACAATATCCAATGCAGTGACAGCCCAGGTCTTCGCGATGTTTTCAAGAGCCTGCAAGGAGAAAGACACCACAATGAGTAACCCCTCCATACTGAACACTTGTAGATACTTCTCAACTGGACACTCAAGAGTTCATGTAAGTCAAGGGCCTCACTGTGCTTCTGAAACAAATGCTCAGACTTTCCCTGAGAGGGAGGAGTTCGGTAAAGCCGCCCACAAGCTCCAAACAGAAGATACTACCTGCTCGATTGCCAGTTCCTTGGTGGCTGAGGCAGAAATCTCAGCAACCTTCTCCACGTGTTTGTCCAAGCCCAATTCAATGATACTTTCCAGCCTGAAGTCCTCAGCATCCTGATCAAATGTCCGAAGGACCAGATCCTTCACCTGGTCCCAGTGTCTATGGGTAACCAGGAATGAATGAATGAACGAACGAACGAACGAGTCTGTCTGTCTGTGTCTGTCCGTCCAGCCAGCCAGCCAGCCAGCCAGCCAGCCAGCCAGCCAGCCAGCCAGCCAGCCAGCCAGCCAGCCAGCTATCATCTATCTATCTATCCTATCATCATCTATCTATCTGGAGCTCTCTTTCCTGGGAACTGAATTCTGCCATAGAGATTCATTTCCGATGACTTAACAGTCCTGCTCTTCAACAGGCAGACCTTCTCCTTGTGGGAGAAGTCAGTACATTAGTCTGAAGCGCTGTTGCTACCAGCAGTCCATTACAAGGATGCCTGATGGACAGGACCGAGGAAGAAGCCGGAAGCAAGAGTACAACATCCGTGAACATGGTGCGATAGAGTAACATCACTGGGAGCAGTGGGTTCTTCCATCCTCCATTGCAGCCTTGGCTGCATCACTGAGACAATCTCTGTATGGTCAAAGTTCTCTCTTGGCCCTATA